>NC_051194.1:4671000-4982400 GCF_015220075.1 Falco rusticolus
TGGGTGAGATGGAGACATGCCCTGTTAGGTGAGAAATCACAGTTGGAACAATCGTTTCTAAAGCCCAGAGACCTCTCCTCATGGAAAACGCCTGGCAGAAGGGGGGAATTAAGAACGTCACAGGAGTCTGTGTACCTAGGTAATGAATTTATAAACACAGACAGAATGGGAAGGGGGTAGGTAAGGAAAAACATGTTTTGCTTTGTTAGAGAGGATTCCAAAATGGGAGGTTGCTGATGGTGTTAGGGGCAGAGGGAGAGGAGAGCAGGAAGGGATGTAGAGGGTATACAACTGAGAGTTAGTTACCTGATCAGTGTCCTGCATGACCCTGACCTGAGCAGCAAGTATTCTTGTGAGCAAAGCTACTGGTAAGCCCCACTTAAGACATGCATGTGATTCTGGGCACAATTGTAAAAGTTTTGGACTCCCAAGCAATGACCACTGTTTTACTGCCAGATGAGAAGCTTATGTGGTCTTCTTACTGTGTGACTTGTGTGTGGTGTGGCAAGTGGTATCACTTTTAATTTAAGATAAACAACAAAGATGCATTGTAGAAAGCACACATGTGCTTTAATCACTTTTTTTCCTTGCAACGTAGTTGGGGATATCTGTAGCACTTATAATTAGCAGAGGAACAGATGGCAAAAGCTTGGTTTAAAACAGAGCATTCACTGAGTGATCATGTGCTGCTACAAGCTTATTTGGGTTGCAGTTTGCTCTGTTCCCTTGGATAGTGCTCTAATACAGCGGTGCAGAAGTAAAGTAGGAGAAGAATTTGTAACAGTTGGCATAGTTCAGTGTGGAGGACATACAACAAGCATCTAAACTTTCAAAACATCTCCTGGATGCTAGCGCATCATGCTGCACAAGGATGAATTTCAACCTGTATTGTCCTGTATCGCTGAAACCTGTTACATATGCATTCATATATAGGGTAACTATAACAAAACGTCCCTAAGATTTCTCCTTTTCCCTGTCCTTATATCTGCACAGAAGGGAACAATTGTGTACTCTGCTCAAATTTTGGTAAGTATTGTTCTGTAACTTTTTTTTTTAAAAAAACAAAAATACAACAAAAAACAAACCACAAAAAAACCAAATAAGAAAACAAATCAACCCCCCCCAGATATATATTTTGCTTGTGTGCTTCAAACATTAGCCCTGTGCTGCAATCTTTCAAAGCTAGAAAACATGAGAGGATTTTGTCAGCATTTCACCATGACACTTGTTTCACATAAAAAGCCAGAGGGCAAAACAAAGTGCTTTCTTTTGGTCCGTGTAATCTTTTTAGAAAGCAGTAGTAGCCCTGCAGGCACAATCACTGAGATTCAGATGAGGTAATGTTCAGAATGATGAGATCTCAGATGTAAAGGCTGATTGATTAGTTGCATGATTCCATTCTTCAAATTCAAAACCTAAAAATATTTGATTTTAAGTAGAGGCAGGCGCAAGGAGGAAAACAGAAGGTTGCTAAAGCAGAAAATATAAAGCAAAATAAATATGGTTTTCATCAATAAAGTAAAAATATGGTATTCTCCATCCCAAAGGAGCTGGATGGATTATTGCAACCATCCAATCTAGTCAAGATCACATTTTCTTTTTTCTTTTCTCTTTTTTTTTTTTTTTAAAGATAAATGAACCCATGTTGAGATGTTTATCTCTGTGAGATGACCTGTATTTACCTTCAAGTCACAGTGAATTGGGTATTTTCTTAGTCTGTGAAACAATTTTATATCACTCTTTCTCTCTGCAGACTCTAGTGATACAGACATAAAATATTTCAGTGAAAACAGTAGTGTCATTCCCTCTATGTATGGAATGGTTTGGGCAGTATCTGTAATAGCCAATGAAATGATCTTTGATGGCTCCTATTTTTCTCCATATGCTGAACTATAAATTTAAATACGTTGTGCACTGTTTCTTTTTTCCATCATAAACTCCCTTTATCTCCTTACAGCAAGTAATTCACAGAGTAAACATAGTTTTCTGTTTGCCTAGACATCTTTCTAATCTCTGATCTTCATGTAAAACTGACTCAAATTTTTTCCAGTATGAAAATTAAAGTTTTCAACTGCGCCAGTTTCTTCATTGAGAAGACTGAACAAATTGTTTGTGCTTATTCAGTTCAATTGACAGGGGTTTTTTTGTGTTTGGGTATTCTTTTAATTATTTTTTATTATTTTTTTATGTATTTAGATCAGAAACTTTTTGGAGTGGAAACACTTCTATGTGTTTGACTTTGGAGAAGCCAGCTCACTGGGGACTGTCATCTTTGCAAGGGCTGCAGACCAATAAAAATTTTTTAATATAAATAATTATTTTTTTACTGCAAATCAACATGGCGAGTAGTAGAGCTAAGTTAAAACATCTGTGTCACTATGGGGTCTTTTTTTGTGGAGTGTCTCTGTGCCTTCTCAGTATGCTGCTCTTGTTAAGTGTTTTGCTCAGACTAGAAACAAACTTCAGCTAAGTTTTTGAAAGACCTGCACTTGTGCAGAGTTTGACTTCTGCGCCCTGTGTACTTTCCCTTTCCTCTTGTAGAGCTCTTAAAACCTGTTTGGGTTCAGGAATAGCCTTTTCTAAGTTAGCTGGAGTATTTTCAATTTAGTATCGAATGGAATGTTTGTTTTCAATATAGATATTGCCAAAACAGTCACGACCATCGTGTAATTGGGTAACAGCATTCTAGCCACCTTAGTATTCAGCTACAGGAGCTGTAGAAGCAATGTACTTTGCTGCCCAGTAACAGAACTAAGCCTGAGCTATTTCCAGCTTTAGTCAGAAACACTTCCTTAACCCAAGTTTTCAGAAGTTATTTAGCTTATTGCAACCACTTGAGCCAGCAAGTTCATGGGTCATAGGAATTTTGCCCAGAAGACTTCTACTCTCTCCCTCGTCTTTGAAGCTGCCAGTGTATTTTTAAGATGCTTTTTTTTTTCATAGTGATTCGTGAACATCACATCAATGTATCTTACTGGCATGTTCATGGCTTCAGAAGATGATGTTTCTTAATTGCTGAAAGTACAGAATGGCAAGACAAAATGATTTCTCACCTGGGATCTGAAGTTCCTGCAGCTGTGCTACTTGCAACTTCAACTGCCTTGAAAGGCTGCAGAATTACACAGCATTCCCTAGAACCATGGAGCTTACCGCTGCCTGCTGAGTTGCGGAATTGTTCCTTTCAGGTTAGACTATAGCTTGTACTAATGAGACTGCAAAAAACCAAGGCCTAACCTAACCCACTAAAAGACCACCTAACCCACTCACCCAGCACTGCTGGCAGAGTCGTGCTTAGGACTGTTTATTGACTAGCTGCGGATATGTTGAGAAAGCGTGGGGGACGTACCACAAGAAGGTACAGAGGGTTGGGGACCTCACTTGTTCTTTTTGAAAGGATCATTAAGTTACTCTACTCAGCAATAGAACATGAAAAATATGCCTGGTATGGTGCTGTAGAAAACTACATGAAATCCAATGACAGGGAGTAAACAGCTTATTGTTAACAGTTTGGAGCAATGACAGGAGGGAAAATAAAAAGGAATTTCATAAAGCAAATTTTCATTTGCTGCCTAGGGAGTGTTTCTTTCTGTGGGAAGGGAGATTGCGAGTCATTGCTCACTTGTTCCAAAACACTGTTTATAGCGTGAATTCCTGATCTGGAGGAATGGCCACCTTCCTGAGCTTTCTAGCAAGGCAAATGTTCTGCTAACTCAAACCATGTAACATTTGCACCCTGCTGCGATCATACAACTCTTTCTCCTCCTCACTTCACGTATGGCAGTGGCAGTGCTATGCCTTTGCTTGCTTACCATCACTGAGCACTACAATCCTTTTTACAGGGCTATATACAGAGACCATATAGGTAGGAGGTGGGTAGTGCCTTCCTTTATATCCTGCACAGAACACAGGAAGTACCTAGTGTTCATCTGTGTCTTCCAGTTCATCGCTCCTTGTAAATCTGACAAGTTTCAATTCTGTTTTTAGTTAAGGGCACTTCTGTTATCTTTTGCTTTCACATGCACACAGTATGAGAATAGGAAGAGCTAGAATGCTGCAGGAATAACTCGGCCTTCGTTTCAGCCTCATTTCTGTTACATAAATGGTTTTATTTTATTTTAGCTTTTACTTTCTGAAAATCAAAGCAGAATATGTGCATTTCTAATCTCTAAATTGTTTGTACCCTACTGAATATAAGAAAACCAAGGCGGTTTTCCAGACATAGACCTTAGATTGTGCCTCAGACATTCTAGGAAATTCCCAAAAGTGAAGCAGTGGGAGCTATCGCTATAATTTGGATACTCAAACCAACAAGAAATGCCAGACTAAAAGTCATGGCCAGCCTCACTTAACAAAATGAAATGGCGAGCTACCAGCCAGCGTTGAAAAGAATAGCCGAGTGATGGCTGCTTGTATCGCTGTGCAGTTGGCAAGGGCCCTAGGCAGGTGCTGAGTGTTGGTAGTGGGCCGGGTACGATGTGCACTAGGCCACTAAATCGTTCGACACTTCTGACTTTTTATCCCAGGAGAGCACTGGGATTTCTGCTTGTCTCCCTTGAGTAGGATGGCTGCGCTGGGAGAGGGGTCCCTAACGGGCTTGAGACCCTCGTAGAAAGGATCCACTGGTTTTTTTCAGTACCTTAGAAGTTCTGACAGTATGAAGCACCAGTGTCTCTACTACTGAGATTCTGAGGCTAAAAAACCCTGAAGTTAAAACAAACAAAGAACCCAGATTAAAATTGGCTCTGGCAGATTGTTTGCATGGAAATTATTTGCACTTGGAGGAGATTAATTCAAACAGTTGTCTGAGGTGCAGAGTTTTAAGCCTAAATATAAGCCTGCTTTGGTAAGTTTTACTGTTTATTCTCATTGAAAAATCGGTAGTATTTTTCATCAAAAATGTTTCAGGAATCTCCATGCACATTTTATGAAGATGTCATCTGTAGAATGAATTTACATTGTTCTCTAAGAGCTGCTTTGTCATCAAAGATATCCAGGAGTAAAACAAGCTGCTTTTGTTACTGTTCTCCTTGCTATCAAGTAGACACACTGTACGATTCTATGATACTGTTTTAGTTTCGTCCCAGAAATAAGTGGTACTCCGTCTGTGCATTGCTGTGCGCTGCAGTGAGCTGGGCTGTGAGGGAATCCCTTCGAACACGCTGCACTCTCCTGTGGAAATAAGAGACACTGATAACAGGCGAAACTTTCATGATTTCTGGAGATAAAAATTTTAACATGATACTAGAGTTTAAAAGAGTCTTTGATAATGGAAAATGGATGTTCCTACCTCCATTTTGGAGTTGTCTAGAGAAAGTATAAAAAATTAACTGCCCTTTATTTTTCCTTCTGGTGACCAGTTCTTTGACTTTCACCTGTTTGGTGACCATTTTATACTCAAGCGAAGTCTCTCTGAGAAACAGATCTGATATCTTCCTGCTCCATGCAAAGTTAAGTTAGTATTTCTGAAAGGGCTTTTACTAGTATAGATTGTCCTTTGGGCAGTGCTCTCTCCCTTTGGAAACTCGGTACTGATGTTTAAAATCCTGTATTTGAAATACTTATCAACAATATAGGGGTAGGTGCTGTGCTTCCCGGAGGAGATTTTTGGATTACAGCATCTAACTCTGGACCCATTTTGAATGGCAGGGGACTAGACAAAGCATCTCTGGAAGCTCTTGATGTGAGAAAGTGTTTCCTTGAATTGTTCGTCGGTCTGGCCAGTCTCTTGACTAATTCAAACAGCCCTGAGAGTCTAGATTGTCCAGTAATTAATAAGTCACTCGATAATGCTGTTTCCAAACTATCAAAACTATGGGTCTCTGCAGCCCTTTTCAAGCAGAGACTTGACTCTTGGTTTTGCTTAAGGACACGACTGAGCACATAGTGTCACACTGTTTTCAAAGTGTGGTTTTTTTTCTATTCGTTTAAGGCTTTCCACTTTGTCTCCAGATTCCATGGAAGCCATCTACTGTTATTATCTCTGAAGCTGACTTAAAGCAAGACCTCAGCTCTCAAGGAAAGAAAGTATTTTAAAGGATTTCTCATCAAAATGTTGTCAGCAAGGCATACTTAAAAATAAACTGCTTCTCTCCTTCTTTCCTTTCTAGAGTGAGCTGAGAGGACACCAGTTGAATCATCCCTCTGAGTCATGCAAACAGCTGTCATTGTTAGACGTAAAGATGAACTAAAAAGCTCTCATTTGCTTGAGAGTATTTTTATACTTGACTCACTTGTCCAGTGAAGGGGAGAGTTGGTTGGTTTTTTTGGGTGGTTTTGGTTGGGGTTTTTTTGCCTCCTTTCACATGGAAAATTACAATGAAGCCCTGTGTTGTGGTAATGGCTGTAAACTCTGCTACTGACAAAGCTTTACAGGAGACTTCCACCTCAGAGCATCTGTCATCCTGAAAATATTTTTTTTTTTTTTCTTAACTTGTGCACAAGCTCTGTGAGGCTCTGTGCAGACATCTCTCATGCAATCTTTCTCTCAAAATGCCTGGGCCTGTGCAAGTATCTTCTCCTCCCAGCTGTGTGCTACCCAAAGTGATTCACTCTTGCATCTGGATTGTAAATACAGACCACGCTCTCACTCTGAATCTAACAGTTGACCCTCAGATTGATGGGCTTTTTTTTGCTTGCCCTTCTCTATCTCTTATTGTCTGTTGTTATATTTCTCTCTTGTAATTGACTCTACAGCACCTTCTTACCTTCACGTCTTATACTTTTAACTCCTTCGTCTGTCATGTCTGTTGTCCATCCTCTTTCTTTCCTGCATTTTTCTAGTGTTGATCTTTCTTCCCTCATTTCTAGGTATCTTTTATTCATTTTTCCATTAGCCAAGTCCTGTGAGTTTGCTACCAAGTATTGTTAGCCAGTAAGTCACAACAGCATGGAGCTATTTTATGCAAAACACGTTATGGTCAGTCTGGCTGGTTTTGATGTAAACCTGACTCGCTGAAACTGCTGTACGTTCCTTGCACTGTGCCCATGGGGAAGCAGTACTCGAAGACTGAGCCAGTACTGCAAGATGACACAACCTTGGCAAAAGAAGTGCAGGGACTACTTTAGAGTCCTAATTTCTCTAGGTACTCTGTAGAACATATAATTGGCGGCATTCGTTCAAGTTCCATAGTCACAGCTTTGCAGGAAAAAAAAGGGGGGGTGGGGGAGTTTTGAAAAACTTTCTAGCATGCAACATAAAAGAAAATCCCCTACTTCCAGTTCAAAGAGTGGAAAGGAGATGAAGATGCAGCTACTCTTTATTGCTATGTCTGCCATAAAGCTTAACATCACTGACTTAAATGGCTATTATCATTATATCCATGAAACATGTTTTTAATACTTTTCTGACTTAAGGAATCTAATAATACAAATCTTCAGACATGAACTGGAAGGCTTAGCAGTTGAAGTTTTCTCTAGGAGCCACGTTACAGCCAAGTGCCATGCTTTCTTCTAAGTGTAGTAATTTTGAAATTTATTATCGTTGATCTCAAAATATTTAAATAATGGAAGTGATATTTCTCCTTCTATAACCCTACAGGAGCATTTATTTATACTCTAGAAGATGAAATTTATGCTACATAAGAAGCTTTGACACTAAGCTCAAGCATAACCCTGTCTGCAGTGGCTTCTAAGCTGAACTATGATGGTTTTTTTCCCTCATTTATCCCCTAATCAGCTGGGCAAGGCTCTTTCTAGGATGTGTCACTCTCTAAGGTTTGCTGGTATGTGTTTTGAATGCTTTTTCTTGTTTTGGAATGGCTTCATATTCCTTTCTAATCACCTGGAGACAACTCACCAAGCAAAAAATGCAATGACTGGATGTGACACTGACTACTCCTGATCGTTCCTTGTGATCATATGCAGTGACATGAGGTGTCTCCTCCCTGGAAAGTGAGCTGTGTAATTTAGCAGAGCTGCAGCTTCAGTCTCCTTCTCTGGAGATACTCAAAACCCACCTGGACGTGGTCCTGTGCAACCTGCTGTAGGAGAACCTGCTTCAGCAGAGGGTTGGACTAAATGATCCCCAGAGGTCCCTTCTGACCCTGACCATTTTGTGATGCTGTGGGCTAGTGCAGCATCACCTCCGCTGTCCCACTCTGGTGTCTCTTCTGGTTAGTTGTCTGAACCGCTGCTTTCATTCCTTCCTTCTCTTCCTTATTTTCCTGTATGTAGAGTCACTAACCTTAAACTCATTCATGTGGTTGCTTTGGGTGTTCTGTTGTTTGGTGATTTTATTGTTTGTTGGGTTTTCCCCTTTTCTGTGCTGCAGTTATGAGCTCCATGCATCCTTTTTATGGGTGAAAATCTGGTAGGTTAGGGTGGGTATATCTGTGAATATGTGGTGATAAGTCAATGCTTTAGCATAGCATTTGTCTGTAATAATTGGATTCCGATTAAGTGGTATATAGATATCAGATTAGTAAGACTTTGAATTTCTGAGAAGTGGTGTATAGGTACCAGATCTGTACAGTTTTCCGGCAAGTTTAAGGCCTAGCTAGCAACATTAATTTTTCTGTTAGACAAGAGATCATTAACAAGTGTAATTTTGCCTGCCCTGCAAATAAATTGAACAGAGCCTCTTGGAATATTGCACGAAGGATAGACACTAACATAAAGCAGCTGTATCATTTAATGTAGCAAATACAACTTGCTTTACGCAATACCTTTATTATGTGAAAGACCTGTTTGAAACTCAAGGTTAATGCTTTGTGCAGAATAGTCAGCATTTTATAGGCGCTACAAAAATAATTTAATTTGTGTCATACTCTATTTCAGGAAGATGGTAGCCATACCGGTTACTACTAAAATACCATGCATTCTTTTGATTAAGTCAATATTATGTTAACTAATTTCTGTAGCCAGAAGTACAAAGCGGACAGCAGGGGTATGTTAAGATTTCAATACTGTGCCTGAAGCTTCAAACAAATAGCTGTTTATAATGAAGTTGTGAAGTGAGTGCTCTCCCTGATAAAGCTTTATCATGTTCAGATTGAAGATACGGTTTCAGCATATTTCAGAAATTCATAATACCCTCTTCCCCCCGCCCCCCCCCCCCCCCCCCCCCCCCCCCCCCCCCCCCAGGTTCTCTTATCGTCTTCATGGAAAATCATAGTTTCTACTTATATAGTCACTCATCTGCCACAACGGTTTCCCTGAGAGCTTGAGAAGATGTGAGGCATATAATTGCCTCTTTAAGTCCCACTCCATTTTTTTCTGAAAGAAAATCCACCAGAGTTGTTGGTATCCTTCTACTTTAGTTGCATACACATTGTGTAACCACAGGGATGAAAGTCTAATTTTTCCATTCTCCTCAAGGGAGTTCTGATTGTTCAGTAAGTTGAACGTGTGCTTATTTGTGTTTAGACCTGATGCAACCAGGAGACTTTTTATAGATTCCAGGAAGCTGTTCAAGCAATTGGGCTCCTCACACCTCAAAGTAAAACAAACAAACAAAAATAAAGATATTCTTTCTTTCTTTTCTACTAATTTTGACAGCCAACTGAGTACAAGTTGTCTTTCTATTAAGTTGCCTTCTGATAATTTATCTTACGATTCTTGTGTATGATACAATAAGGTATAGCAATCTGTTACATCAATGAAGTTTTATAACCAGCTTACAGCAGTCTATTCAAATCAATCTCTACTTCTCCATATTTACTTCTTCACAGTGTTGTTTCTGATGTGAGTAAATGGGGAAACTAAAAAAAAAGAAAAAAAGAAAAAAAGCCAGCTTCTGGGAAGGGGGTGTGGAGAATACCTTCCTCTTAGAGAAGGTAAAAAATAAAACAATGGCAATTCATTATGAATTTTGGTAACTGTAACATGTTAACAATTAAGTTTGTTAAATATGTAGACAGGATGTTTAGAGTTTCTAAATCTGCAGATGTTTAAGTACGTGTTTAACTTCCAAAGAGTAGTGCTCCAGAACTCGGTGGGCTAGCGTGCATGCTCCAAAGCAGGGTCTTCCATAGCTGTTCGCAGGATTTATGTTTAGAGATGCGTTTGATTAGCTAGTGGTTGACGTTTGAGCCCCAATGTGTAGTTGCATGGTTGCAAGTTTCAAAATCTTGTTTGCCTAAAGCTATTTATTTAGAAAAATAATTTACTTATTCAGTCTTTATAACGGAGACTTTTGTTATAAACAATCAGAAGTTTGATTTTTATTGTTACCATCTGTTGATGCTATAAAGTCATGAACTGGCTGCCAAAAGAATACATGTGTTTTGAATCCTGCAAACAGTATTTAGGGAAATCTTCTAGTGACTGACCTATTCCTAAGATTGCATAAAATTCTGAAACACTTTACCTGCCTTTGAAATGCAGCTGTCTGCAGGGTAAAATGTAGCAGCTGGTTTTACGCACAAGAGTTAACCCAGCCTGACCCTGCAAGGCTCGTATCTGACGAAATCATAGCGTGAGGCTGTAAGGCTGCAGGCAGACCTGAAAATAAGCAGCATAAACTGACAATTCCAAATAAATAACTAAGTGGTGTAGGAGATACAGAATGTGCCATTTGGTATTTTTTACTTTGTGAGATCGTGAAATATATAAAATGCATTATATTTTGCGAGATCAGGTGTGTTTTGAAGCTTACTTTTTTTGAAGTTGCCTTCTGTTTTAGCAGGGTTGATACTTCTCTGTGAACTCACTTCAGCGGTTTTGATTATGGGTCCATTTCAGAATGACAAGGTGACGGTATTTTCTTTCCCCGTTTCAGTGTTGTTAAATTCTGAGTGCTGGCAGGGCTGAAATATTAGTCACTGGGAGAGATTTGCCACTATTTTAGGAAGTCTGGTGACATATTGGTGCTCTGCAGCTTTTACTTTAAACAGAAACAAACCAGCCCTAATGGTTGTCTTAGCTTTTGTTTTGTGGTTGAATGCCTGTGTATCTAGTTTGCATTGCAAACTAATGAATAAAATAATAAAAAAAGTGTATCTACAATGCAGCGTTCTTCCCGCTGTTGCTGATCAAAATAAAATTAAATGCTTATTCCTAAACTTGAACCTCTATCAGTGTTTTCCAGTTGTCAGCCACTTATAGATGTTAGTTATTTGTAATTTTCAAGTGCCTAGTGTTTAAGGTTGAAATTGTGGTCCCACTGAGGTCAGTCAAATTTACCTTTAGTGTGGTCACGTTTTCCCCATGAAAACATTAAACCTCATCCTTTACTTTAAAGCTTCTTCCCTTCTGAAGACAAGAAAATAATCCTATCAATAGCAAAAAACCCCATGTCTGTTTTTTGCTATACGAGTCAGTAGCCTTAAGTAAAAATTTAGAGAGGTAGGCAGAAAAATAAAATTTCAAGTCAGAACACAGGAAGACTATTGCAGGTGGCCTGTAGAAATTGTTCAGTGTTGTCTGAAATTTAGCATGTGCCTCGCTGCTTTGCCTTGCCCTGTGAGTACTGTCCTCGAACTGTGGCTGGTGGTTCTTAGCTGCCTGCCATGGTCCAGTCGTGGTCAAGAGACAGATGTTTCTCAGATGGTGGTGATTGTGACGGTTGGGTTTTTTTCTTCCTTTTGGAACAAAAGTTTTAAAATTAGATTTTAGCAAAAGGTCAATTTAAAGCTGTCAGTTGATAGAATAAGCTGCTTTATTTTTGTATTTTTAATTGGTTTTTAATGTCATGGCTTTAAATAGATATGAAGATCGATACTCCCTTTTCCTTCAATTATAACATACCAGATAAACTCAGCTAACCTTTTTCATCCAGACTTGCTGTTTCTCCTCTGTTAATGGCAGTTGTCACTGTAGGGCTTAAGCATTCCTCAGAAGTGTTAGATACCCGCCGGAGCTGAGGAAGGGGACCTTCACAGGCAGGATTGTAGGAGCACATATTTCTGTGCGTCATTTTCAAGTGAATGGAGAGAGGGGGAACGAGGGAATACCAATACCTTTCAGAGAAGACAAGCAGTTTAGTACTATGTCAACAATATATTTTTTTTTAAGTCTTGCACAAGTATAACAAAATGAGCATTAATCGTTAAATCACCCCAGGGTATATTCAGCCACCACTACTTTTTCCCTGTTCGATGATCTGGTTGTTGCAGACAATGTCTGTGCTGGTGACTGCAAGAACCAAGAATGCACAGTCTGATCCTGAATGTTCGTCCGCATACCTGAACCAAACCAGTGGTTCCCAGTAAGGGCAGCTTAGGCATGTAAAAATTCATCCGCTTCTGGGATGTTCAGATATTTAGTTTGCAGCACTGCTATCCCAAGAATTATGTTGTTCACTTTGACTTTTACCTTTCTTTTTTGTATCTAATATCTTATTTTTGCTCTTATTTGGTTTTCTCAATGTGAAGCTTGGCCAAGAAGACAACAAAATTAATTTGACAATAATAAATCCAGCTCTTCGCATAATAGTAAGCTTGGATGTCTGTCTTCTGGTGTTAGAGCTTCACGTATTTCCTTTCTCTCACAGCCTCAGCCTTATGTCTTTCAATTATTTTCTTCAGCTGCATAATGTGGTTTGTTCTGGCTTACCATTGTTGTCGGTATTGTAATTCTTTCTTCTTTAAATTGTGTTTCTCCATTGACCTTCATCCTTTCTTTAACGATTTTGTGTGTTTTCTTATCCCTTTGCCCTGTACTCTGTCTCCACTAAATTTCTCCTCTCTTTAGGTTCCTGTTTGTTCTTTCCTCTATTTTTAATTTCGTCCCTTAGCGCCCATATCTGCTGGAATTATTCAAGACATTGCTATGTATTATGGTTAATTTTCATATGTTTAATTGAAGTACCTTCTGAACACTTTCCACTCATAACATTCCAGAATACTTACTTTTACTAAGGAGTTATCGCAGGTCAGAATGAAAACACCAACTAGAATCTAAATTATTTTCTTGGGGATTAAATTGTAGTCAACCTCCAGAAGTCACTGAAGCTATGCTGATTTACACCAGTGGAAGTGCTGATTTATACTTTTTTTTAAACCAAATCATTGTATTTTTCAACTCAGAGTGTTCGGCAGTATCTAAATTCCTTCTGGTTAAAATCTTGCCATATGAAATCTCTCTTAGCATACAGATGATGCCCCAAAGATGAAAGAGTCATTGTGCTTCCAGACTAGCAGCTTTGTCACCGCTGGTGTTGTCACGGTGCCTCAGTAGAAGAGCTGTTGGGTGGCTTACTGCAATGTGTGATTGAAATGACTAGCATCATGCTTGTTTCTTGTCCTTCTCCACTGAATAAGTGAAAATGCAGGAATTAATCACTGGCAGGAAATAGAATCTGCTGTCTTTGAAGATGACATTAACCTTCACAAAAGGACTCTGTTTGTATATAAGTGTTTCTGTCCATGCTCCTAATGTTGACAATGCTGCATGCAGTTTGTTAAAATGATTTTCTTTCCACCACTAGCATAACACTCTATTTTTATTTTTTTTTAATTCCCCAGTCATCTTTCTGTGCTTATAACAGCAATCATACTAAGTCCAAGTCTGTACCTAACCTAACATCCAACCTGTGTCCAGAGGCAGGTGTCAAGATAAAAACTGTAAGAAACAGGGTGTAACTGCTTATTCCATGTTTTCTCTTAGGGGCAGCGTTTGTACTGGGGACCACTGGTGTCCACGCCCACCAGAACTCCCATAACCGTTTTTCAGAGTCTATTCTAACTTGCATTAGGTGCAGACGACAGATATTTTTTTTTTTTAATTTATTTACTGTGTGTTATAGCAGTATCAGCATGAATGCCTGTAGCGTGGCGCTATGATAAGGTAGTTGTATGAGCCATGCAAAAAGGCATCCTGGATACTACTTAATTCTTAGATTCTTTTCTGCACCTTAATAGAAGAATCCCAAAGCACGTACTCATATATGTCATGTCCAGTACTCTTAACAGTATGAACTAAAATTTCATGGAAATAGTAACAGGTACTAAAGGCAAGGGAGAGGGAAGAAAACTCAACCTTGAACTACCTTGAGGTCTTCCTTTGTTTGTAATGTATGGTAACTTTATAAGGGGGAGGGGGGATTATGATTTAGCAGTTTTAATCTGTTTAAATTTGCATCTCTAATCTAAGGGAGGTCTGGTATTTCTACTCAATCAATCTGTGTGTCTTTTCTGATCCTGTTGTTCGGAGTAATTTCAGATACAGGCAGTCTTCTCTATTGATTTGATTCCCTGTGATATTGCATTTGATATGACAATTTTTCCTGCCAGCATTTCATCTGACAACCCATCTAAAGTTCCCCAAATATAGTACTTTGTACTGCTTCAGTTTGCATATTGACTGGATGAGAATATTAAAGCCAGAGTTTGATTGATCTATTGCTACCCTTCGTAGTGAGCTCCCAAGATTTCCTTCGAAGAGACTGGTATGGCAAATTTGAAGCTTTACATCCAGGTTTTTTCAAGTTGTGTTATACTTGGGTATATACGGAAGTGTATCCTGCTACTCTTCTTAAAAATAAAACCAGGTATGTTCAGGTGTGTAGGGTATATTCTTGAAAAATAGTTATCTAATGGCAGTGATTCATATAAATAACAATTCTCATGAACTTCTGTTGTGACAAAGGTGCAAATATACTGAAAGGTGCAAATATACTGTTATGCTTTTATCTTGTTGGAGGTATGACTGAAAAATAATATAAAAAATAACTAAAAAATAGAAGGTTGTGCCAAACCCCTACATTTTCATTTTTCTTGTATCTTTAGAAAATTGTGTAATGGGTTTGGCTCGTGTGTGAGGGTTTAAAACAAAATCTCTCACTCAGATTTTCTTCGTATGGTCTGTATCTGCTCTTATCCACAGTAACAAGATGTTGGCAGTGATAGGAGCTTGCAATGTGACTGAAATAGCTACATTTGACCAATGGTGCTATATTTGATTTCAACTTTTGAGCAAAATTATGTGGCAGTGAAAAGTTCATGATCAGAAAGCATTAGTTCACTCGCTTGTACTGGCCATCAGCAGCAAGAGAAGATGATAAAAGAAGAAATAAATATGTTTTATTTTGTCCCAGAGCAGTGTGTACGCTACCTGCTGTTGATTCAATGGACTCCAAGTTTTAGCAATCTGGTAGATGTCTCCAAAGTATCAACACATGGATGTGATGGAGAGACTGGCAGCCCTAGGGAAGGAGAAGGGTCATCCTAAGAGAATGGGCAGAAGTGACTGTTCCTCATTCATTGTTCTGAACTGGATCTACCTCCATAGTTTGTATTATACTTGCTTTGCTTGGATTCCTATTTCAAACTAGTCTGGCTATTAGTAATTTATGAAAGGAGATTTTTAATTTCCAATTAAGTCTTATGCATTGACATTAATGAATGATGCTACAGTGTTTTGAAACACCTCACTCCCCCACCCCCTTTTTCCTTCCTCTTCATATAATTACCCTTTGATTTAGGGTTGCTATTGATTTGTTATACACTTGTCCTTGGTCATTGTGTAGCGTGATTTCTTGGTGTAAATAGATAACTGTTAAACATCAGATAAGAGGGCATGAGTGACACTTTCCATTATACAATGCAGTGCTGTCAGCTACTGGGAAACATTTCCTGTATTTGAAAGGATTCTCCTATGGATTTTCTTTTGTCATGGAGACTGTTTTGCGGTATTTGATGATGTATTATCCTGGATGATAATGAAAATAACTTGTTGTCAAATATGATTCATTATGTGCCAACAATCACTTTTCTATCAAACATAGCTACATAACTGTACATGGTTTGAGTAGAAGGTTAAAATCAGGTAGTTTATTACACAGGGTTTTTTTAACTAGCTTTCTGTTTACATGTGGTGCCTTTAAGTGATGCTGAAGAACTCCTGTGCACTTGGAGAAGTTAGCAAGAAAATCAGAGCTATTGTCGTCTACAGTTCTTATTTTACCCAAGCACATGTTACTTGCCTGTGCTGACTTCTTGTGTTTCTGTGGTGTGATGCAACAGAAAGGTGTGTTTGCTGTGACAGCCAGTTTAGGTCCAGCACACTTGAAGAATCTCCCGAGCCATTAACTAGATCAGTTCAGAGTTCTGCCAGCTAAATCCAGCAGTAGGAGTGGTTGGTGAGTGTTCTCTCTCACGCTATCTAGAAATATGTTCATGTCTCTGGTGTTGCATGGTTCACACCCAAAGGGGAAATTCACTTCAGATGAAAATGTCTTTGATGTGAGTTGGCAGGTAAAGCCAGAAGTTCTAGAATAGGACAGTGGAAAAGTTGGTCTCTGATCTGGACTGCTTTTTTCCACAGACCTCAGGAAGAATTCCTGTATCTTTCAGAGATGTTCCATATTTCTTCCAGTCTCTTGAAGAGCAGTTGCAGGTAGGCAGGAAATAGTGGCCATCAGTTGAGAGTCCAGAAGAACTGAAGCTGAACCACTGTCTCCTGCTGAATGAATGCTAAAATCAGCAAGCCTTGATGAAATTAAACAGCAGACCTCATAACAGTTGAGTAGCTGACTTAATAAAGTCTGTATTAAGTCTTTTGTTATCCTTTCCCTCTATATACCAATGAGAAATTAAATGTAATTACATCTAATTGAGAAGCTGTATACAACCAAACAAATTGACCTTGGTTGTCAATGAACATTGCCCTCTCCAGGTGAAAACACTTCAGAGAAAAGTCACATCACCTGGCCTGGTGGCGCATGTTCTCCCAGAGGCACCGGGGAGAGCTGGATGAGTTTAGATGTAGGAGTTGTAATTCACATCTTGAAAAAAGAGCTTGAGTTTTGCATAGTTCCTTCTGCTTCTCTTGCAAGTTACTGAAAGCTTTTTGCTGCTTGTTCGAAGATGATCATCATCCTCACAAATCTCTTGCTGTAGCTATACAGCAAGTGTAGCTGTTGTATAGAAGCAGAATTGTTTCTGGTAGTATCAGTCCTGCTAGGCAGTGTAAAGACGTGCAAGAATTGTTCTGTCATTAGCATGCTTCTCCTTACCAACACACAGCAGAGCGCCTGCGTTCAGGGCAGCTGGCAGGTTTGTGAGTCCTGGGGGTGATGGGCTTTAGTGAATTCTGGCAGGAGTCGGGGCAGAGCGCTGCTCTAGAAGCAGGTAATGGAAGGGAAATGCCTCATTATTGCAAAGTAAAATCAGATTCTTGCCAGCATGAAATTCTTCTCTAAAGCCAAGTTTCAGCTCATAACTTACAGCCTGAGCCACAAAGGTTTGCAAGGAGGAATTACCTATGGCCCAAGACAGAAGGAACTGGTTTGCTTGCCCATAGGACACGCTTGTCAAAAGTCGTCAGTGTTTGCTGGTTATTTCCAGGGTACAGTAGCTCTCCCAGCAAGCTCCCCTGCTGTAGTTACCTGTGGCTGCTGGGAGCAGGGTTTATTTTATGTGACTAGGCAGGCAGAGTGGAAGTCGCTGTCTGACTCGCGCTTAGTGACTTACTGAGAGAATGAATGCTGCTGGACTTGGCGTGGAAAGGCGTCTCAGTGAAAAAGGAGATGAAATTCCTAGCAGCCTGTTCAGGTGAGAGTTCATCGGGAAGTTTGCTGCTTTCAGTCTGACATACAGATTGCTTGCTGACCTTCCGAGGAAATAGCAGCGTTCTTTCTGTTACAGCAATTCTCAGTGAAAAACTTCTCCTTTGGAGGAATTTTTCATCTTTGTTTTGCTTCTGCTTTGAGGCCTGATCTGATTGCCACGTGATGCATGGACGTCGCTTCGTTCTGTCATTGATTGTGTCTTTGTCAAGGCTTTCTAGTGCTCAGGAGAGATGCCCTTTCGTGTCTGTCCTGTTGCAGGGTACTCAGTGACCACCACACGGAAAAGGGACATATGCAGTAACATTCAGCTCTTACAGTCAATAACCTAATGAATGTTAACATGGATTAAGCAGTGAACACTAGAGATACTTGGTGTCAAGGCGTTCGGGCTCATCTGCCTAGTGTTTTCTAATGCTCAGGAACCTTAACGTAATGCTGGTTAATATGCTATATATTTTCTAGTTTTGCAGTACAGAGTAGCATGTCAAAATAATTGATCTAGGATCATATTTTGCCTTTATTGCCATGCAGCTAGAATGATATACTATCCACTTAATTAGAGCCAGTTTTTAATGAAGGTAAGGAAAGGAACAGCAATAAATGGAGCAGAAGCAAGTTCTAGGTATTGCTTAGTGCAAGTTACAGGCTAAGGGTTCAAAAATGTCCTTGATTCTGAGGCTTTTCTGTGACAGGTCAGCAAGGACACAGTTTCTGTACCCTATAATGGCCTGTTCTAGTCCTGCAGAGTATTGTATCAATCTGGATATGTGTAGTATGTGAGGAGAGCCCAATTGCATCCCTTCTTTTGAATATGTCTCTGGCTGAAGCATCTGATGGCAAATGAAATTGCCTAAGATTTGGTGCTGAGCAACCAACTTCAATCTAGATAAAAATCCGTCCATACTGAAGGCATCTAGTATGCTCATATTAGAGGAACCATATGAACAAATTTAATAAATCAGTTGATATTAATTAGCATAAATGTAATTAGTCTAAATAAAAACACTGTCTACGAATCGCTAGAGAGATTCAGACTGCTACCAAAATACTGCTTGTGGCACCATGTATTATGGCAGAAAATCAAATGCATCAGAAATGCAAATTCATAGCATAATAATAAGCAATGTTCCAAATAATTTGCAACAACCTATAGCTGAAGAGAAATAAAACTATATTGCTACTGCAGCAAGAATTTTGCAAGTTTATGGAACTCCAAGAGGAGAGCAGTAAAGCTGTAATAATTTTTTTTAATCAGACACAGATTGGCAAGACACAACTCTGAGCCCAGGGGCTCAATACATGAAACTACAAGGACCCACAAAGATGCTTTAATTTTGAAAGGATTTTGGGTAAGTGGCAGTATTTTAAACATTCATTCAGGAGTGAGGGAATGAATATTCAGTTTACATTCAACCCTGAGTGCTGTGATGATGTTTGGAATTGTTCAGGCAATGACGGCTGTTAATCAGGGGCTAAAACCTGCAAGCCATCACCACCAACCTTTTTTTCCTTTTTCTTGTTCTTCATTATTTTGGTATGGGTTCTGTTTTGTTATTCTGTTTGGGTGGTTTGTGTTTTTGTTGTTGTTTTGGGTTGGGGATTTTTGGGGTTCTTTTGGGTTTGGTGTGTTTTTGCTTGGCTTTTTGTGTGGGGTTTTTTGGTGGTGTGGGTTTTGGGTTTGGGGTTGTTTTTTTTTCTTTTTTGAGGCCCCTGTTTTGAATTTTGATTGGGCTGAGGAGTGCCAAAGAGAACATCACATGGAATAAGTAATGTATTCTTAGATCCAGTGTTAGTGAACGCCACTTTACTATCTAATGGAAAATGGAAACTCATTGGCATCTTCTAGAGACCATATGAGTGCAAGTATTTGTAGGATTGTAGAAGCTCTATTTTGAAGAGTTAATACAGAGTATTGTTTGTACTTCAATGCATTCACACATATAGGAACCCCTCAGAAAATTCTGATGGACTGTGAATTCTTTAGAAAGTGATTCTGGGAAATCCAGTAAGCTGCGGCTTGGGAGTTTTTTGGTCCATCATCCCCCCCTGCCCACCATGCTTTTCAGAATAACCATGACAATTTTAGAAAGCTACCAAGAATGCAGCAGCCATACCTTTTCACTTATCACAGTATGGTGGTTTTGCGAAGTTGCTGTGAATTTATCTTAATTCATTACATTTATAGATAGTGGAAAAAAATCATTTGGGAAGTTCAAAAGGCAGAGGAAGTCACAGAGCAATCTGTGGACTTCCCTAAAACCTGTGGCTCCACTGGGTCTGGATCATTTGAAAAATTTTAAGAACATAGGAGGGGAGTCAGGGGAAGGACGAGGAAGAGAGAACTCTATTAAAAAGAGAATGTTCCTTTTTTTTTTTTTTCCTGGGAAAATCTCAGTGCAAGAGACATGCCTTTGTAGTTAAGTTTGTAAAAAATGCAACATGGAAGTGATAGTGTTCCTGCAGACATACTCTGAGACCAAGGAAAACATCCCATTTTTCATCCTGGTGGATTTAAGCATGTTAAATCAAGCTGAAAATATTTTCTTGATTTGCAATGAATTTTCACATTATAACATGTTAAAATAAAGGTTGATTCCCATTTTATTTAGAGGTCATATGAATTCTTTTTAAAACAATGCACAGATCAGCAAATTCCTTATTTGTAGTCTACCATCTGTAAGTCTTACTGGATCTATTTAATTAGATTTCAGTGCAGCATCTGTAGCACTGGTAAATTCAAATAATTAAGTTTCGTGATTTCTTATGTATTATAAATGTCACAAAACTAGTTGCTGTAGAGCAGATAATTCCTTTTAGTAATTGGAATTTCTGTCATGAATTGTTTCCTCATTTATAGCTATTAGAACTTTGAAAATAATTTTATATAATTGGGTTCAGTTTGAATTACCTTTTACTATAGGTTCACGGTTTTTTATATCTTTCTTATGTATCTTATTTTCTTTTTCTCTTAGTTAAATTTTATGTGTATTTCCCTAAAACCCGTTACTACTCTTTTATTGAAGCACCTGAAGGGACTACTGGCTGGGAGAGGAAGAAATTGAGAAACAGAGCTATTGTGACCCAGATGTAAGCTGAGTTGGATTCATTCCAAAGCATTACATTCTTGTGCCAAGACTCACATTTCTAAATGCATGTCATTGAATGAAAATCTGTTTCATAAAAAAAAAAATTAAAAAATTAAAAAAAAAAAAATATCCAAGCAGCAACACAGGCAATACCTGGAAGGGCAATACCTGCATTTCGGTCCCTGATTCAAGGGTTGTTTCTATAGTGATTAGGGCTTTTCAGCAGTTATATGTAGAGATCCAAGTGTGATCTTCTGGGGGTTTCACTGTATGGCAGTTGCTGCCCAAGACATCTCAGCCCTAGCGTCTCTGCAAATGGTAAGTTAATGTGGTATGTTCTGGGCAGATACCAAGTCCCTCTGGCTGTGTTTTGCGTTCAACCAAAAGCCACGAGGTGCAGGTTAGCCCCGCTCTGCCAGGTTGGCTTTCTCAGCTTGCTGCTGTCACTGCACTAATACGTTGCCTGGCTTCTGTCCGCTGCTGGCTCAGCGGCTGGTGGTGCCTGCCTGGGGCACGGTGTTCATCTCCACCACGCCAACAGCCTGCATCACCGAGCAAGGGGGCTGCAGAGACCAATTAGCACTGTTAATTGGTAGGCTGTTTATTATATTTTCAAAGTTCTGTAGGATGATGAGGTTAATGGTTGTTGTTATGCGAGGCAGAAAGGAAGGTGGGAGCATCCTACTACCATGGGTCCTTGCAGGACTCTTGTGGTTGTTTTGTTGAATGGAGAGTCCTCTTGCATGGCACGGTGAGCGAGGATTTGGGTACTGAATGAAGCAGACCTTAACTGCACATTGTCATCTGAATGTGAGAATGATTTTAAACTAATTTTCTTTTTTGTAGGTTTTAACCAGCTCTTAGGGGCAGATCAGCTCATCTAGATTTCATTCTTGAAATCAAAATTTAGAATTCTTCAAAATGTAGGGAAATAATTGAAAATGATAGTAAGATGTACTGTAAATGTTCTAAAGCTAAAAGGCAAACCAACCCCCTTTCACATAAAATCTGCTTATCTTTTTGAAATCCCTTGGCTGACAAATTGATCTCCAGATTTCTATGACTTCCTGGCTTACAATGTTTACGTTCATATCATTTAAAATAACAAGATTAAACCACAGAAATCTATGGAAGATGCCAGTTGATGATGTAATTTAATTCATCAGACACTGATATTTGAGACTAAGGATTATTTTAATTCAAGACTGACCTTTTCAATAGAGCTGCTACATGATATTTAAAAACTGGGACCAGATTTTCCTTCACACTGACACCTGGCTTCGGGTGTTGCCCCCCTGCCCTTAACAAATGAGTCGGTGGAAAATCAGGCCCTTTGATCCATTCTTGAATAGGGTCACAAAGCTTTCTCACTGTTCTTGGGATGTAAAGGTGTCTTAACGTGTCCGCAGAAGTGAAAATGTCCTCAACACCCTTAATGAGGCTGGAGTAACAGGAAATAGCCTTGTGCCTCATGCTTTCTGTGCAGTCACAAAGCATGTTTCCACTTCAGGAATCTGAAGCAAAGAGATGATGTAACTTCGGGTTTTGACACTTTGAAGGGCAGAGCCAAGAATAGAATTCAGGTCTCTGCAGTGTGATCCAGCTCTAGCTGCCCTGCCTGGTTCTTTCAGCCTGCTGCTACTAGAGGCTTGCTGACCCAGCTGCAAGCAAATTTGGGGACAGCCAAATTTTACTGAACTGTGCATGTGCTTCATGTAACTGCAATTGGTGATTTTTCTCTCGGTTATTGAAAGTCACTGCACTTGCATCTTACCATTTATGTGGTAATTCTGTCAAGCGACGGAAGATTTGCAGTGATGCCTGTGGGAAGTGCTGTATTTATCAAGTGTTTATTACAAATCCCTTGCTGTAATGGAAAATTAAGCAGCATGGGGAGCATGCCGAATAGGTATTAAAGAAGGAGTCAGAGAAAGGTAAGAAACACGGTACGTACAGAGACACTGATGCTGACCAGCTCTTGAGAATCGCCAGTAAAACACTTGGAAGCCAATTCCAGTGTCTGTTGGAGGAGACTGTGATTGTCAGTCAGATCAAAGCTAATATTAACTGGTACCTTGGCAACATAGTGCTTGAAACATAGAAAGTTAGCGTTGTGACTGTAGTTTGGTGCTTTCTGAGCAAACCAAAGATGCTGTGGGATCAGAAAATACAATATGCTCTATAGCTTTGATTTCCAGGCAGGCTGTTGAATAAAAAGGTTAAGACAGAAAAAAGGTTTGGTTTTATAAATGACAATATCACTGGCTAGGCACTTATTGAGTAGGCCACACACTAATCTCACACCATGGTGAACATCAATGCAGCAGTCCCAACACGTTTCTTTTGTAACAATACTGTCTTTTCCAGTGATTAATGAATTAAGCATGAATCTATTATTACCACTGGGAACTGAGTGGAATCAGTTTGCATTCGCAATTTTCCACTTATACAAGTTATCAGTTTCCAGAACATTTCTAAACTAGTGATTATTTGTCTTTCAAGGGGTCACTCAAATCTTTTGTTTATTTTAAATATATTGTATGTGATTTATTGTGCTTTATGGAGCTGACAAAGACTGTTTCATTGGGAATACAGTGAGAGTTTGCTATCGGCTGAGTAGTAGCTTTTGCTGGAAATAACCTGGTATGTTTTGGGGTAGTTCCTAAGAAGTGTAATTTTCCTTATTTCCTCTTGTTGCATGTACTTAATGATTTACAGTTGGTTTATTTTTTTTTAATATTCTATTTTATTGTTTATATAAATAACTTCTATTCTAGCCCTCTGTCTTTCTGTCCCCCACAGTTCTATATGAGCCATCTCCAGAAGGGATTCAGGTATTCTCAGCCTAATTCACTATAGTTGTTTATAAGCCCATGTAACTTCACTGAAATGACATTAATAGAATCACAAAGCATAATACTGTTATGATGAATCAGGGTTGGCTGTTAGCCAGAAATCTGCTGATATAATTCCAACTATCCTGCTTCTGCAGAATGAAGTAAATGAGATGTTTTTCAGCGGCTCAAAAAACCCAGACACTGTGTTTTCCTGAAATTATAATGTGCTTTATTATTGTTGCACATCTGTGACTTTTCTGGAATCACATAGATTTTTCATGATTAATATGGATTCTCTGTTAGCATACAAAAAGAGCATCATCAAAATTCATATGTATGTCACTGGGCAAGTAGCATCACTCAAGCAATAATATGAAAAGCCTTTGAAAGCGTAGCAAAAGCTGATGTTCACTGGCATGAAAAGAACATCCGTAATAGTCAAGCCTCTATCTCTTAATCCTAATGAGTTGTTACAGAAGTTTCTGAAAGGTAACTGCATGTTTTTCCAATAGTGGCTGAAAGGAAAATATTGATCAGCATGGTTGATGTAATGCAGCGTATTAAAGACTTTTGGCATGTTCTAAGCATTAGGCTGCTTTGCTGATACCATGGTTTTAGCAACATTCAGGCAAATAACAAAAATGAAGATCAATACAAGCCTTAGAAATAAATGTTATTCTCTTGGGTGAGGAGCCACATTGTGTTGCATCTGAACAAAGTGTAGGTTTACAATGTTGCACATGAGAAAGGGTGATGGGCCAATCGATAGAGGAGTGGTCCCAGGTATCCTGTCTTCAGTATTAGAAAATTCTGTTACTGCCTTTAGTGAAATAGGTGAAAGTCAATTCTGTGGACTGGCTTGTGTAGAAAAGAAGCTTGTGATGTGGAAATTCCCAGAAGCACTGCGTAGATACAGCTCTGTCTTCTGACCAGTCAGTGCCATTTTATTATGTATTTCAGAACATACTTAGGTCATACGTAGTTCAGAAATAATACCTTTGCAGCTAGAAAGAGTGAAGAGATCCTGTTCATCGGAATCGGGACAAACATCTCGAATAAGTGGCAGTTCCTGACTCCTGTAAGGAGCAGGTACTGACATGATTGAGCCCAGATGCCCAGAGCCAGTTTTAGAACAAATGGCTCCAAGGCATGTTCTTGAAAGTAATAGACCATGAGGACAGTCCTAAAAAAATTTTTTGCACGTCATCCTCATCTAAAAAATTGCCTATTTCTGTACATATTGGGCATTCAGTAACACACATATAAAAACAATTGTGTATTTGTGTGTTCATGGGGAGGTTGGACTAGAGACATCCTGGCCCCTTCCAACCTGAGTGCTAATGGTGATTCTGTGGTTTGTGTCCTGATGCAGATATGTTCAACCAAAAGGCTTTGGGGTGGTTGGCTTGTTCTTCTCTTATTGTGTTCTAGAACTATCAAGTTGAAATCAGGTGGCATTGACTACTTCAGAGGTGTAAGTGTGGGTAGTTGTGACCTATGAAAACCTATGTTTTCTGTTCCAGAAGGTGGCTCTGGAAAGACAGAGACCTAGAGGACCCACAAGCGGTATTTCTTCCCGTTTCTGGTGGGATGAGGGAGGGGAGAGCAAAGAGGCAGAGGCTTCATAAACTGTTGATGGTCCCCTTATAGCTGAAATTTGTTGTCCTTACTGAGTGGTTGCATGAACAGTTGTGATGCATGTAACTCCTGCTGAGCTGTGCTCTGTGGGAGTTGAGACACAGTGTTCTTTTCAGTAGATATGGCTGTCATTTTCAAAGCTTGATGCTTATGTAAAATATGGCTTTTAAGTATTAAGGTGTCTTTTTTCTCTCTCTTTATGCAATAGTAGTGCAGTTCTTTCAGATTTATGGCACATCATCTTTACGTAACCATTTCAAAGTGGTTCAGCAAACGAAGCAGGGAAGAAAAGATTCTGTTTAACCCCTAAGCCTTGAGGTTTTATTTCTGGTTACTCCTTGGGGGGAATATTCACATGCATTATGAGCAGCCTTTAAAAATAATACTTCTATTTCATATACTGATAGCTGATCCTCAAAAAATGGTGTGTAAAAATACAAATAGAAGAAAGCTGCTTTGGAGGAGCTCTCATCAAATGCTGCTTGGTCAGTTGTTTTTATTTCTTGATTCTTCTGATATTTGTAGCTAGACATGGTGAAAATAAATACAGCTTGCTTATTGGTCTAATTCTTTCACTTGTATAAATGTCTATATTTCAATGGATTCTAATATGTCTGGCTGGACATGGGAACAATGCTTGCAATCCTGTTCTAAAGGGGAGTTTCAGCAGTAGTGTTTAAGAATTGGATCACTCCCTCCATGTGTCTGCTTTCATAGTAGGTATGTTGAACAAAGCAAACATGGAAACAGGAGGCAATGCCAAAAAGTGTACATGCAAATGAGTCTGGAATTCACCATATTTTCCCATTGCCCTCCTTTTCCACTTGTTGCTTAGAACTGCCAGAAAAAGATGTGATTTCAAGGACAGCTGGCATTTGAAATCCTTTGAAAACTTGCTCTGACATCCCAGAGTTTATCCTTTTAAATGGCAGGTTACCAGAAAGGAAGTTAAACAAAGGATGCCTGTAGAAAAGCACTGAAAATATCAGAGGAAATGGGTTGTTGCACTCTGTGTGATCTGAAAAGCACCTAACAGCTGATAGGTGGTTTATTCTAAAACATAAAGTCATTCTAACAGTCTGTGAAAACAAGATATTAAGAACATGGTAATAAGGGGATAAAAAGTTGAAGACCTGCACAGACATTAAGGTTTGCAGAATGTAGACTTGGAAGGAACTGAAGTACAACAAGGAAATAAAAATTACCTGGCCACAGTGCCTAATCGTCACTTACTTTAAGGCCCCTTTTGGCCGCTTTGGCAATGCAGAGCGACATGAAGGTGCAAGTAGTGTAAATGAGAATTGGGCCACGATGAACAGAAGAAGGGAAACCTGCCACAGTCATTTGTACAGACTAACTAGTGAATTTACAATGCAGAATAAAAAAAGCCCTTAATACCTGCTTTATTTTGTCAGGATCCATTACACTTTTTGGGTATGTGCTCCGCAGGATGCAGCTCCCTTCTCTCTTCAACACCTGTAACGTGCTTTTTGCTAAGGTATTTCAAGTCTCGTTACTTTTTAAAAAATCAGCTTAACTTAAATGATTTCTCTAGCAATTAAAAACTTGCCTGAAAACAGAAACATTGGTAGGTGGCAAACACAGTAAGCCCTGTTCTCCCCGTGCCATCTTTTTCACAGATTACTCTGTCATGAATAGAACTGTTCAGAGTATTTTGTCAAAATCGGCATTTTTTTGAACCGCAAAATGTTACAAGGTACCTTTTAAATGTCCTGTTTTCAAGCTTGGAAGACATCCACACTCCAGGGCTCTCTTGGTGCAATTAGTAAGAGAGGAGCACTGGAAATGTTTCAGTCTTGTTTATTTTTCCAGCCGGAAAACAGACATCGTGGTAAACTTCTACTTTTACAAAAAAGTTTTCAAATATTTAGGAATCTCATTCCACTGGGAAATAAGGGAACAAATTTGAAACTTTTCAGGTGTTGATGAAATGGTGTTGTCTGTCAGCGGTCGGCTCTGGTAGCACTTGTGTATCACAGGTTTCCTGTGTCGGGATCCGTGTCAGGCTGTCACGGCAGGTGGGAGGCTGTGCTCTAGCACCCTGATTGAAAGTCCTGTGGCTTCACTGAGTTGAGCTGCCAAATGATGGTATTCTTGTGGAAGAGAGCTCATACGTGGCTGTTTGGGTGACTGATGAGATTGAAGGAGAGTAAGGCAAAAACGAGTGCTCTGCAGCATGGTTCGTTGGGCAGAGGTAATGGCGTGAACCCTGAGAGGTGCAGCAAGAGATTCGCTTGCTGAGAAGTCAGTCACAGGAGGACTGAATTTCCTAAAAGGCTATAAATTAAACTTGTTCCTATAACTTTGCTGGGTAGCAGAGAAGCATAAGTTTAGATGAGCTGAGTTGTATTATCCTGTAATAATGTTCTATAATGCTTTGTTCTATTTAGTGGTAAATGCAGCTGTTCAAGGTGATACCAGTCACTTTAAACCCTGGTCCCAGGCTCCTTATAGGAGCACAGATTCTGGTTTATGCGTGGTTGCAGTTAAATGGCCCAGTTGAGGATGTCTTCCTTAAATCCCAGAATTAGGAGTGTGAGAATTGCTAAATGTTATTGCACACCAGGAAAATGAAACGGCTATAAAATTTCAGGCAAGGCAGGACAGAGGGACCAGAAAAGGGCAGAGGAGTATGTGGCCACAGCGCTGTGATACTGCTTCTGTCACGTGTACGGAGATGTGCAGCCTTGGCTGCTTTCGTATTTCAGTTGGTGCAGGACTGGAGTCTGCACATTTAACAGGTAGGCTCTCTATACTATTTCTGTATCATTGTTCAATATGTCTGATGAGTGAAAATGGCTTAAAATTAATCGATAAAGGTTTCTATTTAAATAATGAAAAACTTGAATTCATTTGAATTCTGGATTTTCAGTTGTCTGTTCTGTCTCATATTGCAGTGCACTGCTTTTGGTTCAGAATACTTTATTATAGCATTTTAAATAACAAATAAATATAAATACCTCATTATAATATTAGTCATACCATCTTGTGACTTGGTTTGATTTAGATAGTGCAAGCTAAAGGGTGTTATTTGGCTCTTATGTACCCACAGATGCATGCCTAGTCATGCTGTTTTATGTACAACACAGCTGCTACTGTGTTACTGAGTTTTCCATCTAAGAGAAACCAATTTCTCCCACGTACAGCCTGATTAATCAGCCTGTACACAAAATTGAAACCAGTCTGTAACTAAAATGTACCACCCTTACCCATGACTGGACTGAAGAATATAGGAGCAGGTGAGAGCGGCATAGTTTTCATCTAAGAGCTGGAGCAGCAACTGCAGGTTTTAAGTGTCACTTGTACTGTGTTGAAGCCGTCCATCACATCTGCATAGATCCAAGTCTTTATGCCATTGTCTCGGCCTTTCTGGAGCTGTTACAGGGGGTGTTTCACCAAGAAGACAAATACGCAGGCGTTTCAGCTGTGAACGTATCACAGAGGAAGTGCAGTTCCATCAAGAAGGTGCAAATCTGGGATTTACAAAACTGCCTTTCATTTCATGTCCCTTCGTGTTTCCCCTGTGACTGAAGTCACTGAACTACCATATACCCCAGGTTACTGTTCAGACACCTTTGGAATGGGAATGTTATTTGCCGTTCCTGTGGGGACACTGCATAGAATATAGCAGCATTTGTGAGGCTCACAAAGATCTCCGTGGTGTGGCCTCAAAGTGCCTTAGATGAACTGTAGGAAATGGTCTCCTCGTGCTGTCAACCACTCTAGCTCTGGAGAATATCAGTTTTTCCATAAGCTAAAATCTCAGTGTTGAAAGTGCTAGGACTTTACCCTGACCTTTCCTTTCTATACTTGCTTCCAATTATTCTCCTGTTCCCTGTTTATCATTCTACAGTTAGCTGAAATAATCAGGGTTCCAGCAGGAACACCTGCCGTGATTAAACTGAAGTACCATATGTTGGCTCAGTGGGGCAAAGTCACCTATAAACTATTTTCATTTTTTTGAAGGGGAGGACAGATCTTACTTTCAGGGAGCAACTTGTATGAACAGGTAGTAAAAATCCCTTTCCAAGTGAATTGGCATCTGTGTCCATACTGCTAGGGAAGCACCGCAGTGGCATTTCAGTCTTGATTTTTCATTATAGGACTCTGCCAGGCTGGTGATCTTTTAGGCTTTAACAGAGCAAAAGATAGACTTTAAATGTGATTCATCTCATCTAACTCAAGCTAGCTACACTGTAGTTGTATTTGAGCCAACTGGTTAGACTTGTTTTGCAGCTACTGGAGTGGAGCAGACAATTAATTCTTAGATGTGGTTCATCTGACCTAATTTGGATAGCTGTGTAAATGAGATGAATGGTGCTTGCTTCTGCCTATCGACTAAACGAAACCTAGGCAACTAACTTCGATGAATCCTACTTTTCATGTCAATATTCAGGTATCTTCTGATACACCATTTTTCTATACTTCAAGCTCAGGCAACGTATAGTCCTGAATGGAACAAGTTTTCTTCTTTAAAATGACACAAAATCTTACCAAGTCCATGTCTTTGGGTTGCAGAGTTGTAACTTTTTGAAACAGTCTATATATGCAATTCTTTAAATACTGCAATGTTATACTTTTTAAATTATAGTCTATATATGGGCAAAAATTCTCAGCATTGCGATATTAAAATTGTAATGTTCTAAAATAGATTAAGATAATCTGACCTATCGAGAAAATATTCTTAAAGTCTATTCTTGTTCCACAGAAAACAGTTATAATACCTGCGTATTTGTCAGTAGTTTCAGCATAAAAGATAAAGATCAATACATTACAGGATTTAGTGTGTCCTAGATAATTTTTTTTTGTACTTCTCACTTTTGTTGAAAGTTCTTCAGTATTTCATTGTAGCAATGATAGTAATAGGCCATTCTAAAAGCAATTCAGTAACCCTCAGAGTTCCTGCTGTAACAGTCATAGCACTTCATTTCCATTCAGTGGATAAAGATTAGAGGATCATTTTATGGTAATCACAGCAAAACGTACGTTGACAGATGACAATGCTGAACTCCAAAGAACAGCATAAAGGTAACCTCATACTTGTAAAAGTGGTGGCCGCTAAAGTGTAACATATCAAATTTGCGGTTGGATTTTTGTATTGTATTCTTTTTTGCTATAGAGTTGAATAGAGATTCTCAAGATGCACAAACCCAACTTGAACCTTACTGTAACTGTGAACAGTTTCTATAGCTTAATTCTCTGATATGCATTTCAGAGGAAGTGATTGTTTTGTAACAAAGCAGGTGACTTCTGTGATACTTTGGATGTGAGGGGAGATGATCATCACTTCCCCCTGCGACCATACAACTCTGCTGACTTGATTAGAAATGCTCCTGGTCTGTACCTTCAGAAGTGAGATGTTTAAACCTTCTATCCTGGGAAAAATGGCAAAATTTTCTATTTAATGTAGTTGATGAATAATCCAAAATTTGTAATTTTAAGACTGGTAAACACTTGTAAGTTGAAACCAGAAATTTTGGATTTTTCCAGAAATCTAATAAAGATACGCTTTTCTCATGACAAAATGTACTCCCTGGCAATCTGAAGTGGATGCTGCACAGCTTACCAAGAGAACTTTATCATAAAGAAACTTCTCTCTTTCTTTCTTTGGATAGAATCTGGTGAAGTAGCAAGTATTGATTTGTCTCAGGTTCATTTTGGTAATGATCAGATTGATTTTACCAAACTTTTCCTGGTTTCATTAATGCAAAGGAGCTCTAGCATACCTGTAATAGCCTCAAGTCAGATGTTACCATTAAGGATTTAGAATTTAACAGCGTGAGAGACCTGAGTGAACAGCTCTAAGCTATGGAGGGGAATCTGTTTGTGGTCATTTCAATAAAAGCCAGGGTTTATTTCCATCAGAATGCTTGTAAGGTCTAACAAAGCCATTTTTGGAGAATATTTCTTCTAATTGGTGAGGAGGGGACAAGTGAACTGAGTCTGGCTAGTTGCTTGCTGGCTGACGCACAGTTCAGACTTACAATCGTGCATCTTGATTAGGTGTTGGAGATGGGGAGAGTACCACGGCTGCACATTGCCGATGCCCTTTATCTAGCATTTGAGAAATTTCGGTGAGTGGACACGGTAGACCTTGTATTTCCTGAAAGTGTCTCCAGGTGTGTGTTTCTTCATAGCTTGAACATGCAATCTTCAATGCTTCCAGCAGCTCCATTCAGCTGCTCCACAGCAGCGAAAGGAGTCTTATGGGTTTTCTCGGTATATTCTGTCACTGTCACATATTATAACAAACCTAAGAGAAAGATTTTATTTTAAAGTGAACATTTTTTTTTTACATACAAGTTTCTGTTCATAAAGAGAGACTTTCTTATGTATACTTGAAATAGTGTTTCTAGCTAGCTGTGTGCAAGAGGTATTCTCATTGACCAGCATCACGATAGCATACTTGATTCATTGGCAATATGTTTTCTATATGGGACAACCAAATAAGCATTAAGGGATAGCTATTAGACTCATCATTAATGTTAGTAGACTTGCGTATGTGACTTTGTGCAAACCCAAATGTGGAGAGACAGATCTGAGACTTCTTGTGGAGGAGCTCCTGAATGAAACTGGGTCTCTTTACTCCTCTTTTGTTTTAGATTCCCTTGTGCTGTTTAATCTTCGGTTTAAACGGATGGATATTCTTCAAATGGATTGTTAAAAATACTGCTGAAAACTGGTAGTCATCCATCCATCCTTCCAAAGAACCTCTCTATGTCTCTTTAGAAACTACCTAAATTTCTTTATTGTACACTAAAAAAAAAACAACAAAAACAAAAAAACCAAAAAAACTAGCAGGAAAAAAAAAGACAACTTTGAAGCTTTGACGGTCACATCTTTTGCCACGGGACAGAGCCAATTCTTACTTCAATTTATTGGAGTCTCTATTGCAAGATTGTCTCTCTAGTCCTCCTTCTATAGCCAAAAGTTACTAAGAGGGCCAGTGTTTTTTAATTATTTTTTCCCATTGGATTTGTTGACTGGTTCAGCAACGTAGTTGACTGTGTTAGTCAAACTGTAAGAGGATTAAGGGTGATCCAAGACATGAAAAGCGTCTGAACGTCCAGCTCCTGGGTAAAGTCTCGGATCAGGGGATATTCCCTTGGTTTGGGGGAAGATGCACCTACTGTAAGACTCTAGTACCGTACACATGAAAATGCCTAAACTCATGGATATTCCAGAGGTATTGAACTCTGCCCCCATTTACTCGGGCTAAGGAAGATATCACTTGGGTTCGTTCAGGTCATATGCCCTTTTATTCTTGTGCTTTCTGCTAAGCATTCTTTAGAGACTTTCTGAATTGTTTCACAGATTCTCTTGTTAGAACTGATCGGTCTTTTCCCCTCCCTTCCTTTCTTAGGCATTTGAATTAACAGCACTCATGTGTTGTGAAGTTTCTATAACATCTAAATTCTTTCTGAATAAGGGTGGGCATTGAATGAGCCTTTAACAAGCTGCACCACATGGGAATTCTTTTCTATATGTCCTGAAAAGATATGGTCATATCAGTCTGTCTTGTTTAGGATTTTTTTTTTTTTTTTTTTTTTAGAAATACTTGTGGATAGATGAACATGAAGCTTCATGGGATTATCTGATATAATTATCACTAACCAGTGGCTCAAAAGAGTTTTAGATATTACTCTACAGTACAGCTGCTGTACTCAAGAGGCAATCGGTTGGCAGCATGGAAGAGACTGGTGCCATGTTATGATTCTAATATGTCTTGATATCTAATATGCAGTAGTGATCTCTTTAAAAGATAAATAATGGTTATTTTGCTGAAGAGGAGAAAGAAGTGTAGATCACCAGTGGGAAATGTGAGAAAATGTGGCCTTCCCTCCCCAGTAGTAAGATATCCTTAACCAGCAAACCACAGAAGGGAATGTACTGGGAAGAGGGTAGAAGTAGAGCATTCTCTTCTCTCCATGCCCCAGTGACCCTTGGGTTTCCTGATAGAAAATCTACACAGGAACTTGGCGTGTAAAAATGTACTCTAATTTTCCACTCTGCAACACATAGGGAAATAGCACTATATCAGGTGTGGGGTTCAGGTATTAACAAGCTGAGGTGAGTATTGCCGTCAGGTAACAGCGGAGCTCAGAGGTGCCAGGCTCACGATTTCCATGTCTAGACTGGAGCAAGAAGTGAGTGGCTGCGTGTGCCCAGAAGCACTGAGCTAAGAACACGGCACACACGGAGGAGCCAGAGGCAGGTGAGACTCCATGCGTATCAAAGTACAGACTTGAGACAGCAGGTCAGAGGGACAGGCTGCTCCAAGGACACTGCAGGTCTGGAGGGCAAGACACAGCCTTACCATCGAGGGTGAAGGTTATTCAGTTGGGATCTCAATATGAGACATCTGGACTACACCTCTTTTCACTGTCAGTTCGCATCCTCTGCTATTTTGTTATTTGGCCATTGTTAATTTGTAGGTGTTGTCTATGATCAAGCTAATTACTAGACACGTTATCTAACAACTTTGTCCAGGTAATATTTCATTGCAAAAGCAAAGTACCTCTAAAATCAAGCCTGCTGGCTTTTCCTCATTTATGTGGTAATGCCATTTGGAGAACAAAAATCTTTGGCTTTTTCATGGATTTTTTAAGAATTAAAAGAATGGTTCAGAAAAGAGAAGTTGGGTTGGAAAAATATGCTTTGGAAAAAAAAAGGGATGGTGGAAAAAAACCTAGAATTCATTAATGTTATAATCTTTCTGTTCACATGCTTTGTAAACATGTAGTTTTATAGTTATGTTCTATATTTCTACACCATCTGGAGAGTTAAGAATTTCAAAGCAAAAATATTTTTTTTCTTATTTTTATCAATGTGTCAGAAGTTTGCTTTAAATGCTTCAAGAAGAGCAATTTTCTGGCATAATGAGCTTGAAAGTAAGTTTTGACAGATTGAGTCCCCTGTTTGTCTAATAAGTAGTTCCATAATCCAGTACATGCAATTGCTGCTGAGGATTTCAGATTTCACTTTCTAATGTGTAGAATGACATTTAAAAAGTAGTTTACTACTTATTAGGACATTACATGCTTTTTAACAAATTATTGTACTATTTCAAATTCCACCTCAAAAGAACAACACATTTTAACAGTAACAGCTTAGAATATTTTTATCTAAAACCCTTGTTCTAGTGTATTCCAGAATCAGTTTATTTGGATGTCTGATAATATATGTTTGTATATGCATGGGAACAGATTGCTCAGAGAAGTTGTCATTGCCCCATCCCTGGGAACGTTCAAGACCAGGTTGGGTGGGGCTTGGAGCAACCTGGGCTGATAACTGGTGTCCCTGCCCATGGCAGGGGATTGGAACTGGATGGTCTTTTAGGTCCTTTCCAACTCAAACCTTTCTGTGATTCTGCGATGCATAAATTAAATATTAAATGCAAAAATAATTTAATGGTGTTCTAATGTAAATTGAAAAATCAATCAGAACCATCCATTCTTAAGTTCTTCTAGAGAAGGCTCGAGAAGAATTAGCATGCAGCAGTGTGCTGAAATGGAAATGTACAATCGAACACATCCCATCACACAACAAAGGGTGTTTTGTGAGTTAAATCAAACCAAACCAGTGGCTGTACAGGTCAGCTGGTTTGCCTTTGATTTTGTGCTATGGCTCAGATGTAGTGTAACTATCTAAAAGTATTTTCTGTGCTTTTAGAGGTAAATCAGTTGCACAGAGCCACTCTGAGTGCCTGAAGACGCAATATGATGCATAAGAGCACTAGACACTTGCAGAAGGTAATTTCTTTTTAATATCCTATTCCTAGAGTCATTTGGTTATATCTGAATATCATCTTTTATGTTTAAGGCTGTCGAAAAAGTTTGCAAACCACAACTTAGAAGCTGCTAGACTCACACGTTTATTTTTCTTAACACCATAATAGCTTTTTTATTCCTTCTGAATCACTGTGCTTTCCTTTTTGTTGTAGCTTCTCTCTTACTCTTTGAATGTTTGGGCCTAGTAATGCTAAAAGTACCGTCTAATGATACATAAAATATTTTTATGAGACTGATTGCTGTATCTGGTATCAAAGTGGTTAACAATTTGCAGGCCTTTTGTGAAAGACTTGGTGGATGGTCCTTGTAATGATGATCAGACTAAGTGTGGGGCAAGAATACTTTGAAAAGGTTTTTTATATTTTTCTCCTTTTCTAATATCAAAGGTAGAGGGATCTAGGTGTGAAATAATGTCATATGAGTTAAAAATCTAAAATTATTCAACACCAAACCCACAGCCTCTAAGGAAGAGCTGCAGGTCGCATAATCTGAAAGAAATGTTTCAATAAGACGATTAGCAGAGGGAGGCTGCTCTACCAGGTGGGAAAGGAATTCCCTGATGACAAAGGACATTTTGTTGCATCTCTGGAAGTTCTGTATTGATCTCACAATACATGTTTCCAAGCTCTATCGTTTTGATGAGGAAACCTCATTCTAAATGGACAGAATAACTTGGAGGAAAATTTGAGGGGGAGGCTTCCCTTCTTAGGGAGCCATCTGGTTCATAGTTTGAAGCTTGCTCGTCTACTCTCTGAAGTTGTCTTTAGTTGCAATGACTGTTCTATATGTGTCCCAGCACTTGGATCCTAGTACATGTGATAGTTACTGTAAACCAAACAGAATATATATGTGTGAAACGTGGTCTCAGAATTTAGATATTTTTTTATAGAAATATATTTTTAAAGCACAGTTTTATAAGTATATTAGAAAATATTAATTTAAGCAAAACATTTTTTCTGCATTTTGGTTTACTTTTTTCCTGTGTCATATCACGCTGAAGTATTCCTTTGGATTATTTTCTCCTCTCATCATTCAAGAGATGTGGCTCAGTAGACTCTTCTAAGCCATAGAATTGGCATCCCTACCCCTGTGAGCAGCGTTACAAAAGGTGTTGGTTACTTACTGCTGAATGTAATGGATGAAAAAACCAGAAAGTACTTGTAAAAATAATTCAGAATGCTTCTGGGAACCCCTTCAAAATCTTGAATAGCTTTTGAATGTCTCTAAAAGCTGTGTGCAGTTTCCTGTTTTCTTGCCTACTGCAATTATATAAATTTAAAATTTTTAAAAAGTGCTGTGTATAATGACAAGTGAATTATTAACAGTGAATGAGGGTTGACCACCCCAACCCAGCTCTTTTTCCAGCATAACTGGTACAAACCTTTGCATAGTCAATAGAAAGAGTTATTTGGCTCTCTTAAATTCTCTGTTTAAAGAAAATTGGATTGTGGCAAAGAGAATCAATATTTCAAATAACTTACTTAAAAGCAATGTGGAGATCAAAAAGAGTCTTTATAACAGGTCGGATATGTTGAAGGTACTGTGCTGTGTGCTTAGTCGGCTCTTAGCAGCACTGCTGCTAGCCGTGTAATATTTATACAGCACCAAGATAGAGCAGGACAAGAATGATGTCTTGGAAAGGGCAGTTTTAGAACAAGCTTTAGAAACCTTACAGTTCTGAGGATATTACAGCAGGAATCTGAACTTTTTCAAGGTAGTAATTCCAGATTCTCTGGGGAGCTGAACAGGATGAATAGGTTAGTCATCAGATTTGGATGTAATGAGAAGAAGGGAATGATCTGTTCTCTGGACATTGATAACACTGGTCTGAAGATTTTAGAAGACTTCTTTCTTGTGTTCTTTTTTCTTGTATCGTCTGAAGGACTGCAAGTATTAATTTCATTGTTGCAAGACTTTCGAGTTACAGAATCATTTATCCTAGGTCACAACTCGGGGTGTAGACCATAACCTATAGATTTATTCAGATATTGTTCAGAAGAGTAGATTGAACCAGTAACTGAGTCCACTTTCTTAATGAACGGTTTATTGTCCTTACATTTTCCATAGTGACCTTACATTTTCTCCATGGATCATTTGCTGCTGTTGTACTAGATTTCAATAAATTTAATCTAGAAAAGCAGAATAATTGTAACTCATATTAAATTTTGCAATTAAGGAAGCTGAATACTTCTCAGGGTCAGCTTAAGCAGCGGAGGTCAATTTTTTTAATTCAGTTTCTGAACAGGAAAATTTGAAGAGGGGAAGAAAGAAATCAGTTTCAGTGAAACGAAAAATGGGGTAGGGAGGAATTGTTTTATTTTTTTAAAAGCCTATGCATACCATATATGAAAAAAAACCCATATTGAGAGAATACAATTTTTAATTCGTTCTGTGGAAAGATGTTTTACATTGCTTTTTTTCTGTGTCGTCTTAAGCCTTTTATCTAAACTTTTCTACTTCTTCCAGTGATGATAATTTTCTGGAAATTGTGGTGGTTGCTCCAAGAACACAAGGAGTGCTTAGCGTGTGCCCAGCTTGCGTTAGAATCCAGCTGGTACACGTAGTGCTTATCTATTGTGGGTTACGTTCTGCTAAGTTTTACAGCATGTCAGAAGGAGGGAGAGAATTAAATGCCAGGGATGAATATTTTCCAATGTATTCCATAGATGTGCTGATTGTGAGGACAGTTATCTTGTGCAGTTTCAGATCAGCACCACAGAAACGTCTTCTCTAATGAGCTTTAGAATGGAGCCTTCTCTAGTGGCTGAATTTTGGTAGAGGGGTAGCCAGTTGGTATGGCAATTAATTCATTTACAGCCAGGCTGCTAAACGGTACGCTTAGAAGACTTGCTGCCTCTGAAACTGAGAAATAATAAACCTTAGACTATTCCAGTCTGATCTGTGGGGGTTTTTTTTCTACATTCACTACTTCTGGCCTGCGTTTGGCTGGTAGGATATAAGAGAAGCTAACACATTTTTATTTGTCCTTTATTGTATGCTGACCATATTGCAAGAGTTTTTTTGATTGTGCGTTTTTAAAAATAATCTTGACTGAACAGAAATTCTGCCTGAAACAACCGGAATATTATCTTACTAAGAGCATAAAGCTTGGATGAAAATTTTTGTGAATTTGTGGTTTAGCTAAAATGGAATGAAATAGGACTGGTTTCTCTGATGTTAAAGCTGTGTGAGGCAAAGTGTATTTTAAAGTAACTTACAAAAATAATGTTAGGAAAACACAACAAGTATATAGCAAATTCAGTGCATAACATTCTTGAGAGCTGACTGCTGAGTGAAGATGAATGGATCTGTACCAAAGCAGTTTGTGTTTCCAGGAACCATTCTAACAATGTTAGATGATTTATTTCCAAATGAACATCATGGATAACAGAGATGAATATTTAACACAGAATTATAGAGTAATATAATTAACTGTATTTTTACTGTATCTGTAAGTGATCTGTATTTATTTATAAGCCAAATCTGTTTTGGGTTTTACTGCAATGAATATGTTGAGTGCAGATTTTAGCTGATGCAGTAAAACGGACAAGCTGTTTAGTCTCATTGTGCATATTTCTACGGGGCTAGGGACAATTCAGAGATCTGTTCTCAACTAATTTCCAGAATTCAGTGGCAGCTCTTGAAAAGTGACTTAGCAACCCATTCTCATTCCTACAGATCATCATTACAGTCCCTCTTAAATCGTCCTCTGATGCAATTGTGAATAGGTGTAGCGGAATGATTAAGAAGTCCTTGTAAAAATACCCAAGAGAGGGGTGTGTGCATATATATATATATATATATATATATATATATATATATATAAAACTAGCTTTTAAAAAGTAAAAGGAAGCAAGGAAGCCTAAATAATTTGCATGTTTTTTCCAGTAGAATATGTCACATAACTTCTGTGGTGTATTTATCGTGCTTGTAATTAAACTTGAAATGTTGATGTAACTGCAGCCTGTGCTACATGCAAAGTATAAAACAACCTTGCTGTGTGTTGCTCAATGGGCAATTTAGAAAACTGCTAGCTGAGTATAAGCATATTGCTGCAAGCTCCACAGGACATAGAGTATTCCCATAACAGGGCAGAAGAGTAAATCTGAGGATGCTGCAGAAATACAGAGCAGGCTGCAGCCCCTGGTCAACAGAAGTTACTATATCCAGTGTTCGTGTTTCTGCTCTAGCACTCCTAACGACCTTTTGAAATTTCCCTCTCTCCTACAGCAGTTAAAGATTTTCTTTGCTGTATGTCATTTCACTCAGAAAACTGCCACATGACCAATAAAATTGATTTCTCAGTTGTGTGCACATATAGAAATTGATCAACAGACGAAAGCAGGCTCCATGTCTTCCACATGCGATTTCAAGGTACTTTGGTGTTAAGCTTACTAGTTAAGAAGCTTTCCTACCTGTATTTACTACCTACACTCTGTAGAGATGTACCTTTCATCTATGGTTTCATGAAGGTTCAAGGAAAGGGTCTCCCTGAGTCAGCAGTAGTAATTTTTTTCCTAATGAAGCAAGCGCGTCATTGAGCTTTTTATACTTGGAAAACAGATTTTGTTTCTCTGAACCATAACCTCCTGCAGGCGTTCCCCAGAGAAGCTGGGTGCTGCCTCGTTCTCTTGGGGACAGAAGTGAAACGTTCCTATTTCCTTTTGGCATAAACAAAAGTAATTTCAGTATGTGAATGGATGCTTGATCACTGCAAAGTCTTCCTGGATTTGTGTGGGAGTTTTGGAGGCACAAGTGACTCTACCATATGATGGATAATATGCTTTTTTTAGCAGAAATAATGAATGGCTGTTAAAAGTGATTTAATGTGTCTTGAAACCTCGTAGCAATATTAAAGATGTATACAATTTAGGAAAGAACAAACTGAAATGAAACACAACATTAAGTGGTAAGGTGATAGTATTTGGTTTGGCTCATTTCACAAAAAGGAATTGTCCTCTTTAGTAACGTTATTATTTCTGCTTGTTAAAGTATTGTTAATAAGATCTGAATAGTTTTTGAAAACTTGCTCATTTGCTGAATCTCCCGAGGAAGCAAAACTTGAAAGGAACCGTGCCATTTGAAATGTGTCAAGCCCAAATGACTGATATGTCCGTCTGCCAAAATTATTTGGCTTTCTAAAGGGGGTATTTGCAGTGGTGTCATACATAAGAGATTATTAATAGAATAAGCAAAACAAGGAGCTGAAAAAAATAATTTGCTTCCCTTGTGTTATTACAGGGTTGAAAAATTCTGAGACGTTCTACAGCTGTTAGAAACCGTTGCAAAGAAAGCTTTTTGCCCTGCAAACAGCTTCATGAAAAGTAAGCGTAAAAAGACATTGCCATTTTAGCAGCATCTTTTGAACATTAAGTCTCTCTTCTTGTACACTAAAGCCTCAGAAACACTTTCCCTTATAGTCTGGGAATTCTCTGTCTTTGAGGTGAGGATGAATCTGTGTTTGTTTGATCTATTTTATGTTTAAGGAGATTAACATATATTCAGGATAATGAAAACCATTTCAAATGCACAGTGCATCTTTGTTGTGATGAAAGGCTGATATTAGCTTCCTGCTGAGATCTGCAAAACCAGAGCTCTTGAATTTAACAGAGCTCAGAGACATGCTGCTGGATTAACGTTGTGTTAAGAAGTTTCTTCCTTGCCATGCTGGGTTGCGGCATTTTTTGTTACTTTTTGGGGGGAGGGAGGAGGAGTGTTGGGATGTTTGGTTTGGTTTTGGTTGGTTTATTTTTTCCTTAGACATGATTCCTATTTATTTTCTTTTGCTACACAGGGACTCGAAATATGATTCTGTGGTACAAATTGTGAAGCTGTGAGGTCAAGGTCCTGTGCCCTCCTCTTATTTACTTTTTTTATTTTCAGCATTTATTAAAGCATTGGCAGAGCTGCTGGAGTTTTTTTCTTTCTCCCTCTCCTATACAGTTACCTAAAGAGTTTTGTATTTATATATCTGAGTATAACTTGCATTACAAACTAATTGCAGTTCTTAAGTCTAACTTTGATCACCTGCCTTCAGGTCCTCATGCATTCAGGTTAGAGAAAGTGGGTCAGGGAGGAATTGTCTCTTTATGTTGTTTTAAAAAATTCTGTAATATATTTCTTTAGCATATCTGTGTTGCTAACTTAAGAATTGTTAGATTATTATTTTATTTTGGATGTTCCTGAGTTTGTCTCTACACAAACCTTCTTTTTGCAGTACCAGCTTCTAGTAAGGAAAAGTTTCATGGGAAGCTTGTGAGTTGTATTCCTATGTGAGGGTTCCTAGACTGACGTTGTTACGGAGTGATTGGAAAAACACTGAGGTGGCAGCATAAATATACGGGTCTTTCCTGCTAGACCTATTGAACACTTTCTCAGTTATCAGTTTCACAAAAAATAATTGAATTAAAGTAGCATGTTTAGTTGCTGAGCATCTCTGAAAGTGCAGATGATGATAGTTTAGGGGACTTGGAAAGCTACCTTAGGAAAAACATAAGTAATTTGGGGTTTCCAGTGTCCTGTGTAAGCAGACAGTGGTGGCTCGGCTCGAGTGTACCGTCTCCCCTGGCAGTCTTCCCGGGCAGTTTGAGATGCCGGTCTGCTCTCTGCATGGTGCTGGGGACTAGCTGTGCCAGGGCAGCGTGGAACCTGGGCAGGCCAAGGGAGCTGGGGAACTGGCTTGGCCACTGGTGAGAAACATTTAGGAACAACGAGGTGGGTTTTGGGGAAGACCATCAGGACTGTCAGTCAATTGAAAACCACAGTCAGTGGCATAAATTGCATTGAAGGTATGATTAAATTCTTAGAGCATTTTCCTACCTCTTTCTTTTCTCATTTGATTATTGATTAGGATTACAGGTCAATTACCAGCCCTCCCCTGTGCCTTCTGCTCAGTTCTTCACTGAGAACCTTGAAGTCAGCAAAGCTGTCAAACTCAACTTGTGTGGAAATGGTGAAGGTTTTTAATTAAATTTGTTAAAATTATTTTGTTATAGGCATATTGTGAATTGTTAATATACAGCCAGCATATTTGTATGTTGCTATGATTGTGCTATATAAATCATAATTACATTAGATATTTGGAAGAAATCCTTCCCTGTGAGGGTGGCGAGATGCTGGGATGGGCTGCCCTGAGCAGCTGTGGGTGCCCCATCCCTGGCAGTGCCCAAGGCCAGGCTGGACGGGGCTGGGGGCAACCTGGGCTGGTGGCCGGTGTCCCTGCCCGTGGCAGGGGGGTGGAACTGGGTGGTCTTCAAGGTCCCTTCCAACCCAAACTGTTCTGTGATTCTATGATCATTATCTGTAAGTCATAAATAAAATTTTAAGTTATTGATACATCAGGGCCTGAGACTTTCCACAACTAAAACTTACCTTCCAGAGCATCCCTTCTCACTCTGACAGTCTGATTTTATGCAGATTTGGGAAATGTAGACTCACGAAATGCCTTGATTTTTTCACAGTTGTGGCACTACTTAATAAAGAAGAAAATTAGATTTATTAAATTTCTGATAACTATGTAAAAGAACGTATTTCATTAACGTATGTGTGAAACATTTTCGTACAGGCAATTACAAAGCTTAAAAGCATCAATGCAGGAGGAAGAAGCAGGACTTCTCCATATTTAAAATTATTGACTCTGATACTTAGGAGAAAGCAATGTGATCTTGTTGCGCCACTGTCATCAGGCTGCATTTCAAATTGGGCTGTGATTATTATAGTTGGCTTCATTAATTATTAGTTTATTTGTTCCATCAAAAGCATTTCTGTATATTTCTAGTCCTGAGCTAAATTTTAGCCTGTCATCATCATCAGGCCAGTTTATATTTTGATAAAATCTAGGTAAATGGGCAGCTGTTTTGTATCCCTTTGCAGTGCCTCCCAACGTGCTTTTGAGATGATGCCGTATATCTAAACCAGCCCTTTCCCCTAATTTTAAATGTATTTTTAGTATTTAAGGCCTTCTCACGCTTTTTCCAAGTAACTTTATGCAAAATCCTCGAGTAACTCAGACGAAAAGATGAGCAAATATTTTTGGTCTGCAGAATCCAGGATAGGGCCGAACACCATACAGAAGAAAGCTTATAGAACAAGGGCCTCTGAAAAGGAATCTGGAAAAGCCTCTTAGTGAACACTTACCAGTTATACAAAAACACTCCTTAAAAGCACCTGGAATTCTTTCACCTCTGATGCATTAGCTCTGTGTGTGTATTACAGGAAAGGTTAGGGATAATGGGTGCTAAATCTGTACTGTGTAAAAAAATGTATAAATATGGAGTAATAGGGAGGTTCTACTCAAAAGTACTTAGTCTGAGTACACCTAATCTTTCTGGTGTCATTGCCCTTAAACATGTTTGTCAGGAAATAGTTTTTCTGCCCCTATCCTTACTTAAGAATTGGAATGAACCATGTCAGAGGAAGATTTCTTAAAATAAATTTATTTTAAGAAAATAGATTTATTTTATTTTATTTTAATTTTTTCTTAAATAGATGAGAGATTTCTGAACAAATTCCTCATTACACCATAGCTGTGGAATCTCTTTTTTTGAGCTGTAGTAAGTGGTATACTTGGAAATGTTTTCCATGTATGATAAGGATTTCTGGTTTCAGTAAAGTCTCGGTAGAATTTCCTCCTCCTTCTCATCTTTCCAACCATTAAATCTTTGTTTTCATTAATTTTTAGAGCCAAGTGAAATATATTCTTTTTCTTTGTGGAAAGACTAAAGCCTTTTTCTTAATGAAGTCTTCGCTGACTGAATAGAAAGATTTCTTCCAAATATTCTGGCAAACCAAAACATTCACTTTTTTTAAGGACAGCAGATGTCATCTTTAAGAAACAGCATATTATCAAAAATGTTACTTTCGATCAAAGTGTGGTTTTTATAGAAAATTTCGACTAGTCTAACTGTGCATCATTTCAAGCATATTACTGACTGGAACTTGAATTGGGGTCGGGGGGAAGCATCCCCAAACTTTGAAGCAACTTATTACATTCCCTCCATATTTACTGAGGACTGAATATATTTGACCCCGTTTATGGTTATGAACTTAATCTGAAATGACCTTTCCTAGGAAAATAGTACCAAGGTAAATGCATTGACAAAGGTAACGAAGGCAAAACTCTGGCTTTGTTTCTTCAGGGAAACATTTCATGGACAGAAATTATGTTCTCAAAAGTGAGGAAAAATCATTATAAGAGAAATTTCATTATTGCTGAAAAGAATATAATGGGTTTATATGTGATGGAGAAAGATGGCATCGCTCATTTGAAGCCTCTTTTAATGCACTGGTGACTTTACCATTTCAGCAAAATGCCAAAAAAGGTCCACGTTACGAACTCTGGTGTAGCGTATTATCTTGGCATATTTTTTCTTGAGTAAGTGCCATTGAGCAGAGCCAACATTTCAAAGTAGAATTCTTCACTCTTATTTTTAACATCTTGCCATTTGGTTCATTCCTCTCCAACGCCCTCCTGCTTTGAATTTGCTGGTTTTTATTCCTCACCTTTCACTTTCCCTTTCCTTTTATAGCCTTGTTAGCATTGGTTAAGTGATGTTCATTGCCATTTAAAGAACTCTGGGAAAAAATTAAGACTTGCATCTGATTATCAAATTGTCTTAGAAGTGAGAATTCCATACCATTCAGGCCTGGTTTTATTGCTGTTAGGTAGTTTGCTGTTATAGCTAAAAATAAAATGATTTATGAAGATAAATCAGACGTGCATCATACTCCTGGTTTGCAAGAAGGGCTACACAGCACATTATGTAAGTCAAAGAAGTGTGAGAATATTAATAATTCTGTCAATCAAGTTAATGTTTCTTCATTTAAAGCCACATTTTACCTCTAATCTTAAAGTGGAATAGTAATCCCCAGTTTTAAAATGTTACTGCTCACCAGTCCATTCCAAAGCGCCTTTCACTGTATTATTCCCATTCTTACAAATGACAAAAAACTGAAGCAAAAGTAAAATTAGCTTTCTTAGCCTCATTCAGCTTCCCCCTTGTCACCATTATACATCACTTGTGATTATAGTTCTTTATTTAAAAGTGTCTTTATTAAGATTGTAATCTTCTCATGGACTCACACAGCAATCACGGTCATCATTTCTCATTCTGTCCTTTTTTGACAGCAGAGAAGAGGGCTAAGTTGCTTTTTCTTCACTACCACAAATGAGTTTGAGGTCTCATAAATACATACAGAGGGCCTTGTTTTGCTCTGAAAGCAGCTATAGCCTGAAATAATTTCAGAATCCTTTCTGGCCTTGCTCCTGAATTGTGCAGGTTTCAGGGAAGAAAGCTGGTGTCTTTTAGGAGATGAATAAACCTCTGTGGAAGCAAGGAAGGCGTTAATATCTTAGGTGTCAGCAATGATGCTAATGGCAGCTGTGACACCTGCCAGCTATACTGGGTTTGGCAGCAAACAAAAGAAAGGAGCTTTTTTTCAAGTGAAGGTAAATGATATCTCTTTTAGGAATAGCTGGGGCTGGCATGGGTTCTTACAGGGAATAACAGCTGGGTTAAGTATCCCAGACTTAATATGCTAATCACCATCCTACAGTTCCAGCCCCAGAGTAGGTGCGTGTTTCAGACAGCAGTGCAGCACAAAGAGAAACGAAGCTGCTCAGAAGCTGGCTTCAGAAGTCTGGCTCAGTGTCCCGGAGTTAAGCACGGGCTGCTTCACCCTGCCTCGTACCGTCTTCGTGCATCTGGGATGACTTCGGTGCCCCCTCCAGCTCAAGTGCATGTGATGGGTACAGGGGGGCACTGTATCAGCTGAAATATGTTGCATAAACACACTCACAGGTGGTGTGGTTTTTTTTTTTTTTCCCCTCTGTTCATTGTGCACCGTAAAACCTGGAGAGATTTCCATGGAGAGAGATGTGTCTGTAGTCAGCCTATCACAAGATCATTTGGAGTGTAGCTTTTTATTTTTTTTCATAGCCCCTTGTCAGAATGAACACAGACATACCAACTTTATGTTGTCCAAGCACTGTTCTCATAGAAGTCCTTCGCCTTTGTCCAAACTTCATAGGTTGTCTTCATGATGATCTTGCTTGGTAGTAAGGGAAGTGGAGAGGATGGCTGCACTGTGGGGATGTGATTAGTTGAAGTGCTTAGGCTCCTGTGTGCTGTTTAATGGCAGGTGTGCCATCACTCTCACATCAAGGTCTTTGTGCATCACATTGACATCCACACACTGGGTTCCTCAGGCTTGGGTACAGCCTACAGGCACAAATAGCAAGTCACTACTGGCCCATCTGCTCTGAAAGGTTATTTCTAGGATGGCTGTTATTTATATCTGTTTTCTTTCCAGCTGTTAACATCATAGAGTTTCTGGACATCTTGATTCCCAAAGCCCAACTGTTGATTATGTGCTCAAGTAAATGTTCCCAGATGCAGTTCTCAAGCATTCACTTTGTAATGTTCAAGTGCCATGTGAATGCTGTTATATTTTTTAAAAAACAATAAACCAACACATAACTGTGGACCAGATCCTTTCCTGATGTAAACTGAGATCACTCAGAAAACATATAAATCAGAATATTTCTGCTGGGAATCAACATGGGGTGACCTTCATAGAAGTTGGGAGAATATTCCATGGAACCACTTTACACTTCTGTAAAAGCAATTTTAGGATACTCTCCAACTGAATTTGAAGGATGTTTGTGGCAATGCTTTTGAAAGGGTCGCTGACTGTACAAAGATGACAGTTGTGGGCAATCAAGTTCTCTAATTTATTTCTAAGCTGCTTACTGAAGAAAAAGGGCATATGTTTCTAAAGGATTTATTGACTTTTACTCCTTTTGATTTTTACTTAACATATAAATTTTAAATAAATGATTTTGTTTTGGAATAAACACACATAAAAACACAACATCAGACTGTTTGGTGCACAATAAATTGCCAAGAATACATGCATTCTCAGAATTTCTGCATGTGAAGTACATGGCACTTAGAACCTGAACTTCAGGGTTCTAGATCATAAACTGATTATTTTACTGCAGTTTGATGAGGTATTTATAAATTTAGAGTAGAGATGCAGGTGACAAGAAAGAACAGCAACTTCAGATTATTTGACTGTAAAAGAAGAAAAAAAAAAAGGCTGGGGGCATGTGGGGAGCAAATAGCTTGCCTAGCAAGTTGTTACCAAGCTGTGACCTACACAGCTGTTTGTTTGAGAACTCTTGTCCATACTGTGATTTCAGAGATGATAAATTTGAAGCAATTAGCACTGATTCATGCTTGTAAGTGCTGCTTGAAGGTTCAGATGAGGAACTGTGCTTTTGTATGATTTTTGTGTAAGTGGTGCTTCAGCATATTTAATAAGGTCAGTTATAATACATGTTTGAAAACTGCATAAATGCAATCAGGAAAACATTTCTGATTGCATGAATAATAGTTGTTGCGCATACTTAAAATGCAGTAAATTATAATGTGATATAAATTGAGCTCTAGAGACATTTTTTTCATTAATAAACTTAAAATCTCATATATTTTGACTAAGTGTTCTGATTAAGCAGGCATTTGAAGAGAGTGAGGAGGGAATACCCAGTTGCTGAAGAAAAGGCAGTTACAGATGTCATAGAACTAAATCCTGTGTCATCTGCATGGGCACATATATTCCAGGCAATCACAGTCTATCAGTGCAGGAGGAGGCTGGGAGGCCTCATGACAAATCTGTGAATGATGTAAAGCCACATCCAGAATAGTGACTGAATTCAAAATGTGGTGGAAAAAACCTCTGGCCAGCTAAAAATGATCATTTCCAAGAACAGCCAGTGACGCTGTCTGCAGTCTGGCTCAGATATCAAAGTGATGTCAGGGGGTTCAAGGTTTTCTGGAGTGGCTGAAACACGGCATGGCTGATTGTCCTAGCAAAGGCTTGAAGTTTGTCTAGAGCATGTCCCTTGACAAACCCTGGAGTTTGAGCTTGATCAGCTGAGTTTTTCATAGAAATTCTGACCTGGGCTGATGATACTGGCTGGGATAGATGGGGTTTGTGCAATTGAAGTGTAGGTGGTGCTTGGATAAAGCATATTATGAAGAGGTCTCTCCAGCAGCAAGGTGATTATAGCTAATGTGCTGTTTCTTGTTCTCTGCTCATTGCAGTGTCAGGGAAGATAAGAGCACGCATGGGGAATTCTTTTTTCAGGGGCTCAGATCGGCTAAATGTCAGGTGATAATAGAATCACGAACAGCTGGAATCATGAGATTCCATGCTGGACCTATGAGAGAAGTGAGTGGAAATATCTTGTGCTGGAAAAGAAACACTGGTTCTAACAAAAACCCAACTGCTCTACTGATTTGTGATGCAATGCAGTAGTTCTGCATACCTGGAATAAGAGTTGCTGAAGAGATTCCTGGGAACCCAGCACTAACAGCTTCTGTTAGGAAACCTGCAAAGCCTTTCTGCATATGCTTGTAATATTATCTACCGAATCTTACCCTGTTTGTACTAGTTGCAATTGTGTAAGCACCTGTCCATTATACTAACGAGAGTTCTATGTGTTATTTTTTCTTCTGTGTTGGTGAGATCCCTTTTGAGGTTTTGCTTGAAACAATTTAAATACGAGATTAACTTCTTGAAAATGCACCTGCAGTTACATGCTTTGCTTTATTCTGATATATGTACTTCAGGCTTATTAGATGGCTGGCCAGCCAGCACATGGTGACTGTTTTAAGTTATAGCAGGACAGGGCTGGCAAGACCGCCCATCCTTTTGCTCAAATACCTGTGCTTTTCCTGACACGTATTTTTCAAGCCTGTTTCTGTACTGGATATTTCTACTGTACGTTGCTCCACAACTTGCACATGCACTTCATTCTCCTTGATTTAAGTGAGATTTTCTAGTGTCTAGTTAGAATCTTTCTGCTGGAATTCGAGGGAATTGTTTCGTGGTCCTATTTGCGTGAATATAAAGAGTAGATACCCTCTCTGCATCAATTTTTTTGGAGACTGTTCTTTATCTTACTGGCAGACTGCATTTATTATGGGTTACTTGAGAGGGCACAGTACCCGTTTCTGTCCATACCCAGTCAGTATGAGTTTCCTGCCCAGCTGTTCATTTGCCCTTTCCATGATCCTGTTACATTTCCCAGCTTTCACTCCTGGAACAATTCCAGAGGCCTATTGAAGAATTCAGTGTCCATGAACAAGTTAATATGGTTTCAGCTTCACTTAATTTTCCTTCCACTTGCGACTGCTTAATTGCCTGTTAATTGTATTCCACATGTCCTTTTGGTATGCATGTTAAATGTGAAATTTATGTACGTAACAGCTGTCTCTGTATGTTTTGCTGCATTTTAACAAAGATAGTACTGATGTTTCTTGCGTCTTAGTGAGTTTTGGGGAAAAAAAAGCTGAGGCTGTAGGACTTGAAGGACCAGTGTGTTAGGTGAGAAGAATGTTGGGAAGAAGATGGTGAATGTGGTTTCATAGGTGGGTGAGAGCTTAAGGAACTCTGGAGAGCAATTGGCTTTGTGCTTAGCCTCTGAAGGGAAGAAAATTGCATTGACTGAGACTGAAACTCCCTTGGGTTTCTCATTCAATTCCAACCTTGTACTCCCTGGGCCAATAAACAGATAAAGAAGAACTAATAAAAAAAAAGAATCAGGTTAAAGAGGCAATCTGTAGCTGCTAGCACAGCTGCAGTTAAATCCTTTCCTTGCATCATAGATTGCTCTCAAGCAAAATCATTTGCTAAGGCTATTGAAAATACAAAAGCTTCTGCTTTTAATCGTTGCCTGCTGAAGGAATTGACCTTTGGCTGTTCTGAGGTAGGAGGGCTGCCAAGAAGAATGCAGACTGGAAATTCATTTGCCTTCGTTCTCAGTCCTGTTTCCTTCCTCACTGCAGGCCGTAGCTGCCAGCAGGTTTCTCGGAGCCACTCGGATGGCTCTTCGGCTCTTCATGATCAACATGTGTTTCAGATAGTGTCAGCAGCTCTTCAGGTGCTGGGTTCTCACACTAAAGGCCTCTTCGGCCCTCGGTTAGTGGAGCTGTGTCATCCCGGCATACTCTGTAAAGAACGAGGAGATCTGAGTTACTTTCTGGTTGTTTATATTTATCCAATTATGACTCTGACCCACTTTCTGCCCCTTGAGTTCAAAATATCTATTGACTTAAATGGAAAAAAACCAACGACAAAGCCCACTGGAAGTTGTATATCTAAGGGCAAAATATATCTCTGCATATATATTTTTTTCTAGTCTTACATTAAGTTGCATGACTACAGATCTTTGTTTGCTTAGCAGGCTGTATTTTCTCGTGCCACTGTATGATGGCAAAGCAAAATGCTTCTGTGTAAACAGAAGCAAGTTCATTAAAATGGAAACCTGTAAGTTGGAATGAGTTTCAAGTCAGGCTTCTAAACGTTGCAGTGCATGTTTAGTACACCAGTTCCTGGTGGTACGTGCGGCACATTTCATTCAGGTGGATAGCTTAAATTTTATTAGGTCTGGCAGTTCTTTATTTCACTGCTGATTAGATGACCTATGAGCAGTGTAGCATGTCACCCTTGCGTTGGAGAAGAATTGGCACTGCCTGTGGAGTTGGATTCAATTGTTGGGATGTATGAATGTCTGCTTCCAAATGCTTGACAGAGATTAATAAAGTGCAGAGTTTCTTAAAGAGAATCAATGACAAAATGGCAGAAGCTATTTTCTTTATCTTTTTCTTTTGGGAGGGGGGTAGAGAGGGGAAGTTACATTTTTGAAGTAATGAATATTATAAAGAATTATAGACAGCTGACAAAGGATTGTGAAGATGGGGCACATCTTGAGCTATCCAGTGTGGTGGGTTAATGCTTACTGTTACGTATCATTTACATTTACTGAAGAGTAGGCAGGTGTTTGTGGTTTTCTTCCCTATTAACTTTTCAATGCAGGTTTGGGTGTGGTGACGTTTCTGGTAGAATCTGTTCTTGTGGAAATTTGTCCTCAGATTGAAAACTATATGAGGAGGGAATGAGAGGCCCAGCATTTTCAACAAAATAGTTCCCCCCAGCCCCCATGAAAACCCTACTTGCTTTCCAAATCCCGTTCCAGCTGTTTTAAACTCTTGGACCTACAAGACAGTCATGGTATTCAGTGCTTTTATAGAATTAAAAGAAAATACCCCATGACCACCAAAAAATACAAACTATTGATATTTCAAGAAGTGTTAATGTAATCCACCTACATGCACTTAATGTGGTCTGTTTAATTCAAGAGCTTTCCTCCTACTTCCCCAACATTTTTGAAGAGTTACAGGCTATGTAGCCTTGTATATACTCCTTTGCAACTCAAGTCCTGATGTGCTTGAGAAAGAGACTATGGGAAGTGCATCTTTGTGAAATGGACCTAGTGTGCCATTTTCCTATAGAGTTATATGCTCCCCAACTAATAAAAGTGTTCACTTTAAACACAATTTCCCCAACAAGTATATCTAAGGTATAACTTATACTGAAGATTCCCTAGTGAGTTAATTTTCAGTAGCTGTCCTTTGAGACCAACTGGGCTTGTGAGAGAATTTTTTCAAAATTCGGTTCCAGAAATGATACCCGAAAAAGCAGTCCTGTATTTTCCTGTCCGGTGGACTTTGTGGTCGCTGAGTTCTTTCTGTGGTATCACTGAGTGCCTATTCATTTGGAGTTCAAGGTAGCTAGATGGTGAGGCAGGAGATACAGGAAAAACATATTTGAAGTCCTTAAACTACCCTAGGAAATTCTTTTGAAAAAATCTGCAAAATCAGGTTCTGATTGGTGAGTATGTATAGAAAGCAAATAGAAGGAAACCCTTTTCACAACTGGCAGATAGACTTAGCTGCAACATATAAATATACTGCAGGGGAGAAAACGAGAATGTATGTTGGGAAGTTGAAAGACTATTGGGGAAAAAAGTAATTCTAATTTACAGAACACACTTTTTGCACAAGGGGAAGACAGCTTTGTGAAAGTTTCACCTATTAGGTTACATTTTTTCGTTTATTTGTATGGCATGTATGTGTGTATTAAGTGAAATATGTTTTATTACAGATTTTAACTGTTGGGTAAAAAGAAGGGTTATTTTTAATTTGGGTCAACATACAAAATTATTTCTGATTTTTCTAACAGCTCAAATCTATGCTGTAAAATTTTTGCCGCCAAAATATGCTACATATATAAATAAAAAAAGGTTTATGTGGAAGAACAAATCCAAGTGATTAATGACAAATTGTGTTCCCTTATTTTAATAATGGAATAAGCTAAGGGCTTCAGAAAATGCGAGGGGGGGATGAGTTAATTCCTTTTATAAGTAACTGCCTTTCTAACCCTTATCTAAGCAGGTTTTTTACATTGCCGTCTTTAGAACCATAAGTTTCTTCTAATCAAAATCTTTTTGCGGGAAGGTATCTGTTTCCACAGAGCTGTTATCACAACAGGATGGGATTTCATATCCAAACTGTATTGGGAGAGACAGATGAGATCAGGCCAGTAATTAAGTTATCAGCTTGGATATAACATGTCTACCTGAAGTCCTTGCTCAGACTCATTACGGTGAAGGATTTGTGCAGTTTCACAAGCACCTTTTCAGGAGCAGACGCACGCCTTTCTGCTTACGTAGACCTGCCTCTCTGCAGCCCACTAAGTTGTGATGGTCCGTTCGGGATGGTTCTGTTTGACACACAGATGGCTGTATGTGGTTTGGGGGAAAGAACAGGTAGGGCCAGAGCAGTAGGGCTGCTTAAGCAACCATTTCCCTATGAAGAAACCTTTAAGTTGGGCCTTAAGTTGCAAACCTATTTCTCCTTGTAAGGAACTGAACTCAACACCGCTGCCCTATGCAATAGCAAATAGCTTCATGGTCTTGGTCCCCTTTGTTTCTGAAGTTCTCAAGGGATAGTGGCTATCATGATGAATTTTCATCAGTGTGAAAATACATTATTCTTCTATTAATGTGAATGTCGAAATCTTTTCTATAAATATGTTTTTCAGATTGGGTTGTTTTTTTTTTCTGGTGTGTATTTCAAAGTGCTATTTAATGTGGGCCATTGGGGGAAATCAAAACAATTTAGTTACTAACTAGAAATGTAAAAGGAAGACAATCACAAAATTATGAAAAATTGAGTCAGCTTTGGACCTTTAAGAATAAAAACAAATTTGAAATTTCTCAAGTGCTGTCACAAGGTTTTGCAGTTTATAACCATTTTTGCTTTTCAAAAAAGTCTGAAGTCCTTCCTCTTACGACTTGCTACAGTTTTTCCAAATATTTATGAAGCTCATGGAGGCCGAGGGATGAATGATCTCATAAGAAGGTCGTCCATTAGCTTATTCTTCACTCTCTGTAATTAAGAGCACAGTGGGAGGCTCATCTTCATATGCTGACCTTCCTGCAAGAAGGGAGGTTATAAAATAGCAAAGCAAAGTTTCTTTCCTAGTGCAATCAAACCTCTGAGACTGGGCTTATGGACATGCAAATTGTAACCAGGACAGAGAACAGAGCCCTAAACTGGCTGTGAAGTTGCTTCTTCTCATCTTTGTAATAGGAGCCTAGATATTACACAGTAAATACATTAGGAAGTCAGATGAATTACACTGAAGTATTTTATTCAGGATTTTGAGCTCTCTTATTAGAAGAATGTATTAAATTAGGTTGGGCAAGACACGGGTTTTGCGAAGGAATGGAGAAGGTGACGTGGGAAGCTTCAGAGAATGCAACTAAACCTAGCTTACTTTACTAAAAGACCCACAAATAGGTAATGAGCATATTAATGAAGTATACAGACAACACTGAGCAGGAGAAACTGCCTATAAAACTAAAGCTGTGAACATAATGAACAGGGACTGAGAAGGTAAAAAAACATACAGAAAATAACAAATGTAGAGCCACCTGTGATACATCCAACCAATACATATGGAAAAAACAATAAAAAATGCCTGGTCAGGTTATTAGATGACACACAGTGGTGGCTGTGGGAAGCAAGTGGAGCAGAAGAAATGCAGAATAACGGATTTAGAATTTCAAGGTTAGCTATATCTCGATAATTGCAGTGTAAATGGGGCTGCTCTTGACTAATACGGTTTCTGGTTTACCCATCTTCTGTAGTGAATTAAGTTCTGCTTCTTAAACATCTTCACATCTAAGGGCATATTAAATGGTCCTTCCTTGAATTGTGTGCACTGGACCACGCAGTGCATTGTCCTTCAGGATTTTCAAAGTAATTAGAATCAAATCCTTATGACTAGAAACTAATGATGACAAGTTTCTGAAGGACTAAAATGCAGATGCTGCTGGGGTGTTAACCACATGACTTTGTGAAGACAAGAGACATTCTTTTTTCTCCCAACAAATAGGATGCTTGCTAGGCTGACGCATCTCATTGTGTACTGTGGGTTCTGTGCCTGGCTCCTGTGCTTTGTATTTCAACTGTGTAACTGTGTCTGAGGTCCCTGACCCTTGTCTTACTCATGCTGCAGTGATGTACAGGAGTCTCACTCTATCTTGTGCGTCTACATTCTGAAATATAGTTGTCTGATGCTTGGCTCTTTTATGCTTTGAAGAGATGGAAAACTACTGCTGACAATTACCTTTCCTTGTTAAGATTTAGGTGTACTAAGCTGCGGAGGATTTTTGTACAAGGTTATTTTTTGTGAGGTTATAACACACTTTAATAGGTTGCAATTGTTTTAACCAGAGGCTGTAAATATTAGAGAGAATTACATACGCTGTAACTTTTGCAGGTTGTTAAACAAAATTATGGGAGGAAGGGTGTAGGAGACTGCTTTCATGTGAGATGCATAGTCTGGGTAGGCAGGCTAATGGGGGGACAGGACTAGGATGTGTGGGTTGTTTTTGCAGCTGAGTAGTTGGGCTGCTGGGTGACCTTGTGAAATGCGTTCCCAACTTTGTACTTCCTTACCTGTCCAGCTATAACCACTTCATTTGCCCCCCATTTGTTGTATAGGGTTGGAATACATTGTACTCCTGCAGCTGCAGTCAGCTGAGTTCTGCTGGGTTCTTCACGTGCTGCTTTCTGCTAGTATCTTCTGTACCTAGCAGTTGGTGAGGAAAAGATATCTGGAAATCAGATACTTACTTTTTTAAGATAAATGATGCTAGATGTGTCCCAAGTTGCAGTTGTCTAGAGAACATTCACTGCTTACTCTTAGCAGAGGTCTAGATCCTGGCACTTAAGTGCCAAAAGACATAGAAAACCTGTATCAGGATTTCAAAATTCGCCTTATATTTCAAAATTACCCCAGAAGCTTTCTCCATCTTCCGTCCTCTTGTATTGGCTCAAGTTCGTGAATTCAATTTTATTTAAGAAATTGGTGCAAATTTGGTAGTGATGTTCTCTTTTTGAATTGGACTAAATTAAATACATGCAACTCTTAGCACCTAAACTTTGTTTTAAAAACCTGGCCCAATGAAAAGAGATTTCTAATGCAATAGTTAGGTATTTCCGAGTGTTTTAGGAGTTTGGAAACAAACATTTGACAAACAGAATAATCTGTCAGCATATCTACTTCAATTAAATGTGAAATAGGAAGACTTTTAGCTGTTACAGGATATTATACAGCCATGAAACGATTATTGATTGCCTGCACTGATTTCAGCTGTTACCTGTCACTGTATTGAAATTAGACAAAAGTGAAAGGAACTAGAGCTGATATTATTATACCGGATTACTTAACTCTTTATCTGTTTTAGAATTCATCGATCTTAATTAATGGGGGAAAGATTTTTAAGTCTCATTCTTATAGACAGTCACACTCTCCTCCAGGTTGTTTTTTTCTGTTGGGATTAAGTCTCCTCCTACCTGCAGTTGTAAGAGGTTTTTACTTGTTTTGACTTAAGACCAAACAGAAGGGTGCGGGGGTGGCCCAGACCTTTACAGGGGTGTCTAGATTAGGAGCAAAGATCCAGGTGCAGAGATGCTGCAGAGAACTTTAGTCTGCTTAGGTATGTGTGAGGCAGCTCCCCTGTTATTTCTGTGCCCTGGGAGAGATTTCTGCTCCCTCTTGCCACAGCTTTTGCTCCTGTCTAGAAACTACTGCTGCTTTCGTGATTTGTTCCATAAATGCTAAAGGGTGTGGAACAGGAGCTACCATAGCAGGTTTTTAAATATATTTTCTTCTTTGCAGTTTCCCTGTCAGAATCAAATGCTGTGTCTCACTCATACTTGCAGCTGATTCTTGTTCTAGTAATGAATGTCTCCAGACCTTGTCCCTAATTGAGAGGGACTAAGCTGTATGTTCAGGAAACATGTGCTGCTTTGATAATATCCTCAACAACTATGTTTGATCTTGTGCACCATTCTTGGTTCTTGTCATGGTAGAAGTTCACTAAGCATATAATTTTCAGAAAATCCCACTCCAGAATAAATAAGACTAGGAGAAAAGATGGCTTTCATTTCTCCCACCCACAGTTGCTGTTTGGGGGAGAGGGGGCAAAGTGGGGAAGGAAGTTAGGGGCCAGAAAGCGAGGGGACAGAACAGACCACAAAGCACTCTGAGGCCATAAAATGGAACAAAACCAAATTACATAAAAATACAGATTTAGCTTATTTCTTGTGAAATATTTTACTGAGAAAACATCAAAGTAGGTTCCAGAACACTTTGTCTACCTTCCCATAATTTTCTTACCCTTTTCTGTGCCTTTTTCTTTGGTAAAAGCCAGGTATTTAGTATCTGGAACAGTTTTTATAACAAGAGTGGACAGACTGATAGAAGATGCCTTCCTTAGGGAATATCTGAGTAGTTTTCCCTTGCAGCTGTTAGCAATATTTGTCACTTAGATGATAAAGCTGTTCACTGGCAGTTGATTGAGCATACTTGACACTATTTTAATAAAATTTGTGTATTTCCCCTATGTTGAAGTGGACTGCTTTTGTCCGATGGGAGAGACATTTGTTCCAGACACAAGAAAGGCACCTGGCACTGGTTCCAAGATGCCACCTAGAGCAGTGTAGTAATGGAGTACCAAGTTAGGCTGACTCACTTTGAAGAAGCCAAAGCACTTAATTCTCCAAGGGCTGGCTGCTTATTCGTATTGTTGAAGTAAAACAAAATACAGATGCAAAAAAAAAAAAAAAAAAAAAGTGAAGAAATTACTATGCTAACATTTTTGTTAAATTTCTCATAGGACTTTGAAAAAAGTGATGACAAAAGAAAAACACCTGTGAAAATTGGCATGGCTTTTTTGCCAAATGGAATATTAATAAAAGAAGGTGAATAACATTGAAATCAAGTTTCCAACTTTAAATCTAACCCCTGGGAATGCAGTGTCCTTTATTTTGTGCATTACACATACTATGAGCCGTAATTAACATACATAAACCCATAGGATATATCGATAAAACTTTTTGAAATTCACATAAGGAAAATGCTATTTCTATGCTATGTATTTGCATGAATGGTATTTTATTTGACTTTTGCTACTAGTGCTAATAATGTGCTGGGGTTACAGAAATACATGCTATGGCAAAATAAGATACGTCTGTTTATTTTGTATGCAGATAGTGTGCCTTAGCCCCACCCGTGGTCACCTCTGCAGTAGAAGCCAGATAGCTGAATCCGAGGTCGCTTTTGGGTACACCGTAGGAATCCACAAGTGCCCTAGTTATCCATTATTCATCTAGAGGTGATACCTACCTTAAGAAGCGCTAACGTGTTTGCTTCCGACTGTTAGTGGGCCTGTGGTGGAAATGGTATTTCCACTTGGGTGTTAACAGGTTGGTAATTCACACCAGTGGAGCTGCAGCCATGGTTACCTGGTTGTTTCATTTAAAAAAAAAAAAAACAAACAAAAACCCCACTATCTCTCTCCTTGGTGCTGAAAGGATTCATTCCAGCCCTCTCCTAATTGTAGCTTGTGCATGGCCGTGTAGGAAGTATACAGATATAAAAGTCCCTGTTTTCTGTTTCTGTAGCAACAGAGTTTCATGTCAAATTAAAGTGACCAAGTAAACATAGCTCAAGCAAGGAATTTAACCTAATCTCTGGTATTTACTTGGCATAAGAAAATAGCTGGTATGCTGATGACATAAGTAGGGCAAAGCCAGCATTCTGATCTCTGTTATACCCATGTTATAATGCATACCATTAAATTTGATGGCTTTACTTGGGATTTAGGGTAGAATCAAATTCTAAATCTTCTAAAGAACTGCAGATAGTCACGGTGTTTTATGGAGCATATACAGAGCTAAACGTGTTCTAGAAAACTTGGGAGACCTACAGTGAAAGTACAGTTGAGAAGAAATAACGAGATGATGGGAGGTTGAATGTGGAAGCGCAGGACTGGAATACTTCCGTGAAAGAGGACATGCTGGTGGAAGCAGGCTGTTGGGGTACATAGGGTATAAGGGATTATTTTTGTTTGTTTGTTTTGCTGAAGGTTGGGGCTTTCATAGTAGCTTCTCAACTGCTACATGGTGTATATACTTTATATTTCTCTGCAGACATCGTGGGGGAGTTTTGAGTAGTTTTTGAATATCTGGTATCAAATTTGTTCTGTTTCGTGCCTGCCTTCCTCAGAGCAGTGCATAGAGCTTGTCTGCTCACAGCCGCTTCCATAATGCTGTTTTCCTTCTGGCCTTGTAAAACAGAGATCAGAAAAGAGAACATTTCACTTTTCTGACCTAGTGGTGTGGCCTTACCTTAGAGGTAGCTCTTAGTGGTGTGTAAGGCAAATGACTGGGTGAAGAAGGTGACATTTTCATTGCAATGATTGATGCAGAGTGTAACATGGCGTCAACAGGAGATAGTCATGGTTCCTAAGCAGATAAGGAGAAAGAAAGCCTGTGTGAGAATTGCTGCTGCTTTTTCTCAAGGTTTGTGGGGTTTTTTTAGTTGCAAAATATTCTTTGCTTTTCTTGCTACTATTTCTACAACTAATGAATAAACATAAGCCAGTGTAAGGTACTATGTCTCTTGAATCTACCCATTTCTCTCCCACCAGGAGAATACAAGTTTGTCTATCATGCAGTCGCCATGGTTTCAAGTCATGATAGCTGAATCCTCGCAGCTAAAAACCCTTGACAAGCCTCTGACACTATATTTAATCCTAGCTTTGTTTTAATCGTGATTGTGTATTCTGCTTTTCTGAGACATGATTATGAATGTGAAGTAAGCTTGTCAAGAAGTCACTTCCAGGCTTTACAGGTTTTGACAACTGATACAAAAGATAACTTTGCAGTGGAGAGCATGCTGTGCCGCATCTACGCCTGAGGAATGCTCTGACATTGGGTGAGTCCCATGCTGGTGTTGCTGCAAGGGACCCACAGATAAGAGCTGATGGCTCCCCTCATGTGTGTGCTTGTACGATAGGCACGGGAGGCTGCGCTCCGCTCTGGTGTGACGCCAGAGTAACTGAGAGCAGGAGTCAGTCCAGTCTGCTGCAGCAAACCAGCTGACAGGCATGGCCGGTCTTCCATCAGACACGGAGGGAGGAAAGCAAGTTGGCTTTCAGTAACCTGAGTTACCAGAAATTTTTTTTTTACCTTTTTGGATGAAAGATGGTACGTGTTTTGGTTTGGGTTTGGCTTGGTTTTGGTTTTGTTTTTTTTTAAAGTTTCTCATAATCCAGTGTTTTATTCAAAAATTAAAATGTTCCTTACAGAACTAGAAGGGAGTGAGAGGATGGGCAGACTACTCAGGGTGGTATAAAGAGAATAACTGATTTGGGCAGGAGATAGAAAATACAGCTATGACACAATTATGAAATAAGCAAATCTATATTTCAATACTACGTGAACTATGGAGCAATGAGAGCTACCTACTGTACTGATGACTATTTTGATTGTGATCAAATAATAATGGAAGAATGGATTTCCAGGCCACTGTAGTAAACGCAGAGGTTTGGGTAGTTTGGGTACCTTGAGATGAGCTCACAGACATTTGGATGTTTATCTGAACTGCAATAGGTTGCCGACTCTTGTGGCATTCAAAAGTTAGCAACACAAATCCAACACATTTCCAACAAGTAGTTAAGTCCAGAGATAAAGGATTGCTCCAGAGGCTGAAATTAAATTGTGATGTTTCCTTACAGCATAATTCCTATTAAGTGACATCTGATCCTGAAGTATGTGTCACCGCTATTCTAAACACTTTGGGAGAAGGAAATAGTGCTTTTGAACGCTATTTTTAAAAGGCCATGTGATGAGCAAGTAAGTTACTTGAAAGTCAACTTGAAGAATAATTACCTAGGTGACTCTGAGAGCTGCCATTAAAAAAAGGATGAGCACAAACCAATAAACAATTTGGATCCAATAGTGTCCATGAATCTGTCTCCTTTTAAAGAAACTATTGATCTTTACCATGAGACGTCTAGACAATCAGTCATTCTTTGACAGCCACACATATACATGCAAGTAGTAATCATATTGTGCACTCTGTTGCCCAGAGAGATAGTGATTTTTTTGGTTTGTTTTGTTTGTTTTTTTTTTAAATTATTATTTTAACGTTGTTTAGAGAGTTTTTCAAAGATTGTCTTTTTAAACAGATTTTCACCACACATGCATTTTATAGGGATCCTGTATGAAGAGGGCAAATATGCAGTGTTGTTGTTTAGGTTTTTTTTTTGTTTTGTTGTTTGTGGGTTTTTTTTGTTTGGTTGGGTGGGGGTTTTTTTTGTGTGTCATCTTTAAAGCTGTGAAATCTTGGGCCTGGCTGGGAGGCTAGTTTAAAAGAAACATTGATTTTTACAAAGGTTATTGAAGTCTCAGATGCTTAACGGCTTTATTTCCATTCAATTATATTGAAATCACTGGTCTTAACAATTAGCCAAGTTGAAGTTATTTGCTTTTAAGAAAGATTTAAATATTATCTATTGTATTGTCCTTCACAAAACATTGATATTAAGTTGATGGATCCTCACATTGTGGGAGCAAGAGACAATTAATTGCCGACCTAAATAATTTAAAGCTAAAGATGTTATAGTTTCCAAGTATCCATTTAAAAAAGAAAAAGGAAACAATCCCCCAGAACTCAGACACTGTGGTTGAGGGTTATGAATGTGGTTTCACTCAGGTGTAATCACTTTAGTTAGGAATGTGTTATTCTTTGACTATATGCAGACAAACCACAGTAGGATGTATCTAGCAATTACTGGAATAGGTTCTTTCTTAAAAATTAATAAACTATCTTGTTATATCCATAATTGGTTATTACATATCTCTCTAATGCTATGCTTGCAGTAGAATAGGTCTCTTATTAGTGTTTTAGTTGGCAGTCTTTTTTTTGAGTTGAAATGCTTGTACATTTTGTGGGTGCACTGATAACCTGTTATATATTTACTGCAGTTTATCCAGTATGCAGAAGGAGGAAAACATTTATATGTGTTCTCTCCACATGATGTTGATTGAGGCAGAATTTTGAGCTTTGATTTTTCTCATTAAAAGTAGCTGACTTGACTCAGACAAAAAGTGCTGAGAAGAAAGAGTGATCAGAAAACATACTGAGAGCAGCATCTGGTTTGAGAACTGATTTGGATTTCAAGAAAAAATATTTTGAGGCCTTTCTGTTTTCCATGCATTTATCAGTTGTAGTCATAGTATATTATAAAGTTTCTTGCATAGTTATTCACACTGAAATCTTGACCTCCCTTAAGTCAAAGATAAAACCAAAATTTCAAAATGGATGTCTTAAAATAAATATATAGCTTTGCTCCATATCTTTGTTCCCTGTATTTCAAGAGATGTCTGAGTAAAACTATTTCCTTTTATAAAATGATTTCTTAGAGCATAAAATAAAAATTATTTCCTTTTGATAGGCCTTTTTTTTTTTTTTGGTGAATGAGATTTTTAATTTTTCCTTAAATTTAAAATTACTTTAGAAATATAGGGCATTTGTAATTGTGTTGCGTTGTCACCCTGAGGCTTCTGAATAGGCCACCAGGGATATTTTTATCCATTATGGGTAAGAAATACATCAGACAGAAACAAGAAAACTATTGAATGAACTTTCTTAAGGTTAATTTTACAGTGCTGTTAATATTAAAGCAGCACAGTGGTAAAGCAATCCTGCCGGTACTGGAATCTGCTGACTAACATTTGTAACTTTCAATACTGTTGAAGCCTTAAGATAACAGAGTAAATACATTTCCTAAACCTGATCTGTGATAAATGTAAAATTTCATCATCAGACACTATTTGTGGGGGAGATTCTAGCCCCCAGTAGCAAGATCATTCGTGAGAGGGAATGAGCTATAATAAATAATTGCTCATTTTGCAGCACTGTTATGGATTTCTCTCTTAAGCTGTGTTTTGTATGTGTAGTTATATCTGTTTATTTTTGTGTTTCTCTAAACAACTGTCAAGGAAAGATCTACGTCAATAAATATACAGTCAATACTGACCTCGGATCACCTAGCTTCGATAAGACAGCCTGCTACAAACTATTCTAATTAAACTCTCTGTACCCAAACTACACTAAGATTGGTGTTGCCTTCTGTTGAAGGGTGATAAATCATTCAAGTGAAATCTCAGTTCATTTAAACGGAGTCACGTAGGATTGAGTTTATTTTCTGGGAGAAACAGGGCTTATCAATAAAAGCGGACTCGGAGCCAGAAGAATGGGTCTTTGGGCTGCAAAATAATTTTTCACAGTAAATTCCTAGAGAAGAAAAAATACAGGGTGAAATTCAGAGGGAGGTTCTGGTGAAGCATGTTATTTTCCTCATTCTAATAATTGTATCCTCTGCAGAATGGCTATACCCCCAGGGAATATACCAAACACATCACAGAAGGTACTTTCACAAAGCAGTTTAAGGTGGTGAGAATTCATTTTACATTTTTCCTATTGGAAACAATTTATTATTATTTTTTTTTAAATCATTTAAATAAAATGCATTCGGGTTCGGTCTTCTGGCATTCCAGATAAAGGGCTGGGCCCTGGTGCCATGTTGGAGCTGATCTTCAAATTTGGTCCAGGAGGAGATCCAAAGCAGGCAGCAAACGTTCTGTGTAGATAGCCTGTCTTACAGCTATCAAGAGACGACTAAAAGGCAAGCACTCAGAAAGGACACGAGGGAAATCCTGCCACAGTCAGAGCAGCAGAGAGGGCCTGACATCCCCCGGTGTAATTCCTGATGTAGGGAAAGTCGGTTCTACTGTTTAATCCCATTTCGCAGGATTAAAGGTAATTATTTCAAATAATTTAAATTTACATATAATTTTAAGGCTTTTCAAAGGGAACTAGCAGCAGAGCTGAATAAAGTGCTCTATATCAGTGTTTGAATTCTAGAAGACATCCGGGAAGAGAAACATTCCTTTCTGTGCCTGGCTAAAGAAGTGGCTCAAGCCCCTGACTGCAGCCACTGTCGGACTCTTGTTATAAGCTGTTCTTCTCATGGAGCTTTCTTGCTGTATAATTCAAAATTGATCGAAACAAAAATAGTGGACAGAAAAGGCCATAAATCTCAACTCTCTGTAGGGGAACATGATCGTATTCTAAAGAAAGATGACCAAGAAAATGTAGAGTGTGCCCTGATGTGCTGTTGTTAAGGCAGGGTGCTCCTGCCCACATGCCCCAGCGCAGCATGCAGGATGGGCAATGTGCCATTTGTGTCAGTGCTACACCACCCGACGTGCAGAGCCCCTGTCCCCATGCTGAGTGCTTGGAGAAAAGGTTATGATGTGTAATATGTAAATCTACACATCCTGAAGAAAACATAATTCCAGAGACCTTCAGGCCATAAGAGGACCCATGTTCCTGACCAAACAAGAACATTGGGATGCTCCAGCGTAGTGGTAAACAACCTTACTTGGTCTATTGTGGGTTTTGTTTATTTTGTATAAATGCACAGCAGCAAGTGAAATTTATGGTTAGCCTTCATTTTGGGTATTTCAGACAATATTGGTATTAATTTTTCATATTATATTTAGGATTCAAGGGTATGCATTGAGTTTTTTTTAACCAGAAGATCCTCCACAATTAAATGAGATGTGACTTGAAATGACCTCAGCTGTCCTGCTGTCACTGGAGAGGAGGTCTGTGTAAACATGAATATCTAAATGCTTCAACCATAATATCAAAACTGCAATTTTAAAGCAGTTTTTATTTATTATTTAACTAAAAGTGTGAGAGAAACTTTTTTCTGCTCTAGTCTCACATTTTTAAGCCAGAACAAGATAAGCAAGATAGATGGGCTCTCTTGAGAGCAAACAAACTAGTTGGTACCCATAAATGGAAAATAATGATGTCATGGCCAACAGAAATAAAACTCACTTCATCACTGCAACTTTAATATGTGCAACCAGTCCTCTGATACAGTCTCTGGGAAGTAATATTGTCATTACTGAAGAAAGATTTTCTTGGAGATTTCAACAATGTTTGACCCTTTGATTTAATGTTCCAACTACTAACCTAAAGGTAGAGTCACACAGTAATTTCCGTTATGCATTGTACTCATGAGTTACAAGAGGGTAGGGTCTGCTCATATACTGTGAGATGAAGACTATTTTCTAATGCCAATGGTCTAACAATAAAATATTAATTTTAGCACATACATTAATAAATTAGTTATGTTTTGAATGTATTATTAATGTATTTAATACATTATTTAATATATTAAAATACTTTAACCAAGGTAACAATAACTTGCAGCCGTTCTTCATGGGTTTTATTACATAAAACTCTGGGTGACCCTATTAATTTTGATTAGATGTCATCCATGGGTGTCTGTACATGCAGATGTGTGAAGGAAATCAGTTTCGAAGACAGAAATAGCCCTTGCTTCAAAATAGATTGTTTGACTCTTGCTTGATACTAAGTACTGTTCTTTTGGAGTCCCCAGCAGGCATCTATCAAAGTAGTCCAGGACTTGTGCCTAGGTTAGTAGTCTTCCCTGGTATCAAGTCTAGTTAAGTGTTCTGTGCCAAGTCTGAGAACAATTTCTAGTTAAGAGCTGTACCCCAGTGGAGATTCAGGTGACCTGTATACTTAACTTATGCTCTGCACTGGAGATAGTGGAGATGTATGCGTGTCTTTCAAAGTAGGGAACACACCTAAACAAAGATGTGGCATGCTGTCCTAAAATCTTCCTCCTGGTTATAGAGATTTAACCTTCATATCCCTAGACAGTGAGGAGATATCTTGTGACGTGTTTTGTGCTGTGTGTTCTCTGACTCCTTGGTTGATATTGTTACACTTCCTACAAAAATCTGTAAATATTAATGAAAGCCTATGTTAGGGTCTGTTTGGGCTGTCTTCCAACTTTTCTATCCAGCTGGCAATAGAAAAATTATCTGTCTGGCCTTTTGGGTGAATCAAATATTTAAGTATCTTATGCAAATTGGAAAATTTTCAACGGATAGGTAAACATTTAATTCCAAGGCAAAGCAGAGGTTTGCAGCCTGTCAGAGAACGCCTTCAAGCACAAGTAGGAATAAACCTGCTGTTGTGTGCTGACCCTCACTGAGTACTTCTCACATCTTTGTGTCAGCTACCAAGACAATCAACCAGAAAAGCTGAAGATGACTGCAGTCTTAATTATTGCCATGTAGTATCGTAATGTAGCATTTTATGTTTATTACTTTTTACTGTATTTTGCTCTGCTACTTTTTTTTGCCTTACTGTTGCCATTACTCAGGGTTAATCATGTTTTGATTTCTGAGGAGTTCTGGGATGTGGAAAGGTGGCAAAATCCAGCCCTTAGTGGCTGCTTTTAAATTAAAAAAAATTTAAAAACCCCAAGAAACCAAAACATTGTTTATATAGTTTCTTCTACCTTCAAGAATTCCTAAGCAACGTGACTTCTTGACAGATTGATAATGAGGATTCAGCTCATATACCTAAAGTAAGACAATTTTTAAATTGTCTTCAATCCCTATAAAGAAATCACTTTTCAGACCTGTTTTGATATGACTTGTCTTTGGTGCTGTCAGCTACCTGCAGCAGCTCAGTGGGTGGCGTTTAGAATTGATACAGTCTTCCTTTGCCATCACAGTCGTTCCTCGCTTACTGCTATGGCAGTATGAATGAAAAACAGACAAACAATAACAAGCCTATCAATCGATAACCTGTGCCTCCCACGAAATCTTAGCTTTGGTTGCTTGAGATTCTTCACCAAGTTTTTTGAGTATTGACCTCTGGTGTACTCCTTCAGAGGGGTGTGAGGCATCGGTTACTGTGTGTCAGAGTAGTGCAGGAGACTTACGTTGTCTTTTTCCCAGCTGGGATAATTGTATTTTCTTCAGAGAAGATCTACAGAGTAAATAATCTAATCTTTATAAAGTGTTATGAAAATGCTGCATTACCTCCAAAGAGGGGCATGTGAGTAGTATGACTTAAGTCCTAAGATGCTTTTTAAAATTCTGAGTATTTTTTTAAGGTAATTAACCTTGCTAGTAGCTTGCCACTTTTTAGTCGGGGTGGTTGCTGTTGTTGGTTTGGGGATTATTTTTGTATTAACCGTAGCAAGTGCACTAATTGGTCACAGAGTGGAGAACAGTCCTGCAATTGTATCGGGCTTGTTCATGTTGCTTGCATCCCCTGTCAGCTGTAGGCCAAGTGCCAAAGTCTTAGAATCACACATGTGGAATTTGAAAATTTAGATAAGTCTGCAGTGTCTCCACTGATAATTAGGTTGAAGTGAGCAAATATTCTCTGAGCAGCGAACTAACGAGCCTCGGTTTCCTACAGATTTGTGCCATGTGAAAGCTTTTCCAGCTTTCATGGAGCCTCAGGCGCATGAATAATAGATCTGTTCATACCACAGCCTCTCCCTTAGTATTCTATTAGGGGCAGTTAGAAATGCTCTCTTCTCATCCATCTCTTGTGTTGGGATGTAGTTATCTTTGAGACCCCCTGCCCTTCTATCACACTGATTTAAAATCAGTCAGTGTATTCGGAAAGAATGTATAAACAGTGTAGCCTTAGGAAAGTAGGCTAAAAAATGATTATTTCTCTTGTACTTTATGGGGTCTATCTCTATTCTTAATCCAATTACATGAAGTAAATGGCTGTTCTATCTGCTACTGTGTATCCTGTTGTTACCTTAAAGGATTGGACTCACTATGAAAATTGCCTCCATATGTTCTATGCAAGGGTTGTTGACAGGTTAGAAACCACAGAAGTGCCTTTGGTGAAGAGGAGAATGGTCACATAGGAATTGGGGCTTCTCCCCCCAAAAGGGCCATGGGATCAACAGCCCAACTGAAGAGCATCTACACCAGTGCACGCAACGTGGGCAGCAAACAGGAGGAGCAGGAAGCCATCATACAACAGGAAAACGATGCCATAGTTGCCATCCCAACATGGTAGGATGACTGGCACAACTGGAGTGCTCAATGGATGGTATAAACTCCTCAGAAAGGATAGGCAAGGAAGGAGAGGTGGTGGGGTATGTAAGGGAGTGTTTTGACTGTCTAGAGCATAATGATGGTGACGATGGGCTTGAGTGTTTATAGGTAAGAATCAGGGCGAAGTCCAACAAGGCCAGTATCATGGTGGGAGTCTGTTATAGACCACCCAACCAGGGTGAACAGGCAGATAAAATATTCTGTAAAAGCTGGGAGAAATCTTAAGATCGCTAGCCCTTGTTCTTGTGCAGGGCTTCAGTTTATCAGATATCTGCTGGAAATACAATACAAAGAGGAAACAGTCCAGAAGATTCCCAGAGTGTGTGGAAAAGACCTTCCTGACACAGCTGGAGAGGGAGCCAGCTGGGGAGGGTGCCCTGCTGGACCTGTTGGTTGTGAACAGAGGAGAACTGGTGGGTGATGTGGTGGTTGGAGGCTGTCTTAGGTGTAGCGACCATGAAATGATAGAGTTTTTGATTCTTGGATGAGAGAGGTCAGCGGAACTGCTACTGAAATAATGAAACCTATCAATTTTTCTTCCATCTTTGTTGGTTTATGGCAATCAGATACTTCCCGCACTCCAGAAACTTTTTAACCCATGCACCAGCTCTCTTCTAAGGATCCTGCAGAATAACCTCTAGAGGCAGCCACTCTCTGCAGATTGCATTCTGATGCTGTCTGCTTGATGGAGAGAATTATATCTATCATTTTCGTGTGCTCATTTACAGAGATTCATTTCACATCATTAATGAATAGTGTTGTCCAGAACCCTATGTGTTAAAGACGGAGCTGTCTGTGTACTTTCTACATATCCAGACCAAATCTACTTAGGTTTTGAATCTCCTGCCATAACTACAAAAACTACAGTACTTACCCCTCTAATTGTGTCACTGTGACACAGTCTCAGATGGTCCACAATCTGAGCTGTTGAGCGGACTATAGATGTCTTCGTTTCTAAGGTATTTTAATTACAGGAATAAGCACCTGCAAAAATACCTTTAGTTATGCAGTTGTGAATACATATTGTTTCACTCTTTGTATCAGCTATATCATAGTTTATTTTTGTACCACTATTACTTTGGTAACGTAATTGCATTCCATGAGCTTCGGTCTGTGTTATTATTAATGGCTATCATATTGGCCAGTTAATTTGGATACAGTTATTTCCTTCTTCTAATACAAACAAGATTTGATTAATAAGAAACATCAGGAATATATAATGTGCCCATTATTTCAGTTGTGTATTTGCCAGTGTGTATTGATGTCTGGAAGTGGCATTGTTTGTTTTCGCTCATGCATGCGTTTGTTTCACTTGCATTCAGCATTTTAAATAACAGAAAATTGCGCAAGCAAGGAGGGAAGCAGCAGTAAAAAAAAAAAAGCGTATAGAAGCAGTGATTAAGTCATGTGAGTCTGTTACACTCCAAGGTATGTGCAGTAAGTACGGATAGCATGAGGAAGCCCCGTTATTTCCATGGTGGTTTGGAAGTTGAATGCTGTTGCTTTTCTGAATTTTCACCAGTGTCAGTGATGGAATATTGATGTGCTAATGCTAACGCTCAGTGATGCCTCCTGGTTTGAAAAGGTATCAATGAGTGAGACAACATTCACACTATTACATACTAGTTGTCCTGCCTGTTTATGGAAAGCCTGAATTATGAGAAATAAATGGATTATGTATATCAAAGAGAGTGCCTGGAGTTGAAGCTGTAATCTGTTTCCAGTTCAGCCCACCCCTGTCATCTTCTAAAACAGTTGAATCATACTGCACTATTTTTATGCCACCCCGTCCACCCCCCTGAAACCTTTTTTTTTATTTTTAGGAGAAGGTAAAATGTGCAGAGTTCTTCCTGTGGAAATACTCCCAAGTATTATTTCTTTTTTCACAGGAACATTGCTAAGTTCAAAACTTGGCATAAAAATTTTCCATTGGGTTTGGGGGAAGAGAAGGTAAGAATAGGCACTCGTGACATCCCTTTCCAGTGTTCCTGGTTGGAATCTTCAGTAATTTTAGAAGAGTCTAATGAGGACTTGACCCTTTGCAGCACCATTACATGCTCTCCCTCAGCAAGCACTGAACAAACCATGTGTAAACATCAGGCAAAATAAAAAATTGTGAGTATGGAAAGTGGCGGGGATTCAAGGAATGCCATGTCCCTGTAAATTTTAGGTACAGCAAATAGCCTTACAGTTTGGGGTAAAACAATGATATTCTGTCCCTTTCTATTGTGATTATAAGGTTATTCCAGTATGTGCCGCTAGGCACCTATCAATAGCCAAAGTGAGTGAAAACGTTCTACCTGTTGGTGGGAAAGTCCAGTTAAGATGAAAAGGGTTCAGGGAATTCCAGAACTGGAAAATCAAAGCAATACATACTGGGGGATTCGCTTGCAATCCAGTGTGCATTGCAAGAAGGACAAGTGAGCTCAACTCCAATAACCCAGTAACCCAAAAGCTCTGCAACACCAATTCACTGTAGGCATCAAAAAGAAACAAAGATGTTGTATGGGTAAGGGCAAAGATCCAGTTCTCTCTCCTCGTACTTCTCATGAGTCTAACCTTTGTTTGCAAATGCACAACTTAAGTCTTTCTGACTTTATTCAGGCCTTCAGAACGTCTCAGCTATAACGTAGCCATCTTTAGGACATTCGCATCTTCAACCCATCAGGTATTTATGTACGTGGTTAGTTTTGTCTAGCAGGCTGAGACACACACCTTCTTCCTTTCAAGGTCTTTCCTCTTAATGGTTGTTGGTTCCTCTGCTTCTATTGTTATGATGAGTCTTCAGATGCAGCTAAAGCTTTTAGCAAGACCTGTTGCATGGGTAATGAAGTGCCATGGGTTTCAGTACACAGTTTCCGCTGCTCTTAGAGAGGTACAAGCTAATGTATACCTCAGCACAGTGTGTTACAAATCCTTTGATGTGGGATTTGTAGGGTGACAAAAGCTGGCTGCCATTGACCTCCCTCACTTGAAATTCTTGAGCATTGTGCTTTATTTGAAGAGTTTGTTGGTTTTGTGGGTGGTTTTTTTGGTGGTGTTTGTTGTTTGTTTGTTGGGGGTTTTTTTGGCTTTTGCATAATTTGAGGCAAACAACCTTGAAATTTCTGTGAAAAAGAAGATACCAGAGCCAGAAATTACCTGAAACCAGACTGAGGCATTGAAAAGTATTACTTTGAAAGTTGTCGGTTTTATTCCTTATCTCTCTGTCCCACAATTGGCATATGCAAGCGCTGTCAGAGTTCCTTACTCAAAAAATGCAGCAACGTGAGGACCAAAGGTCCCTGTTCAGTAGCACCTTCCAGAGTCTGGCTGTTCACTTCAGTATGTTCTCTGCAGCACCAAGGCATGAGTAGAATGGAATGTGTGGAGAAGAGTAGTAATACATATGTATGTTCTAAGCAGGGTGTGAATTCATGATACGTTAAGGAGAATTACAGAGAAATATGGAGGATCAGTTTCTTTTCTGTCTTCTGCTTATTTTGACCAGTTCCCAATTAAAAAAACCCAAACCACAAACAAATAACAAAAGCCCCACCACCAACAAAAATCCTGCTGTTTGCTTGCATTAATAGGCCAGTGAGTTGTTTACAGGTTCTTTGTGAGACTTTGTGGGAACAGGCAGATTTCACTGATGAGTTTGGCCCTTTAGGTACATAGTAATACTATGCTGTGTTCTACATTATATATTTTTCTACGTGACAGTGAATTATTGCTCAATATAAGTCAAGACAAAGTTTTAAACAAAGAAAAAACTTTCTACCTATGCCTCTTTACCCGTAATGATAGGGAATATGAATGCCCGTTTTGAAGTCATGAATCTTCTGTTATTAAACTCAAGAGCACTGGAGCCCTCCTGCTCCTCTTCTGTTCAGACACAAATCAAGTGGGTACATTTTTCTGAGAAGCAGGTGGTGTGATTTGAATCCTGTTAGATGGAGAGGGAGCTGAATTCCTCTCTTGGCTCTTCCTCCCCTCCTCAGAGGTTTTGCAGAGGGCTCTGAGATCACCTGTGGGGTCTGCCCCTTCAGCAAATTATAGAAACACCTCTGCACCCTGGAAGGTACCTGGAGTAGCTAGGTGCTGCTCTGCTCAGTACCGTCGGGGCTTGGGCTATTCTCAGCATTCCCAAAGGAGATCCTGTGGGGGAGGGAAAGATGAACAGCAAAAAGAGCAGACCGATCCCACAGAAAATTTTAATCTGTGCAGTTCCTGATCCCAGTTACCACATAATTCGCTTGTCTGAGCCAGTGAAGAGATCACGTAGGAAAAAATGACAGAGGGTAGGGATGATTTTTTTTTTTTCAGCCTATGCCAGGTTCAAGCAGCTGTGGATACGTGGCCCACCCTTACCAGTAAGGAAGCGTGTATTGCCATTCTCTCCCCAGTGCAGTGATGTCTTGCAGTGTCCTCAAACCTTGTATTTTAGAAGGTACCACCAACTCTGAAGGAAGTAAATGCGCTCCTTGTAATATGGAGTCATGGTTGCTCAAAGTACAGCTTTGATAAGTACATTTCTACATCATGAATAAAGAAGATTGAGGATTTATTCTAATAGTTACAGCACATGGTTAATCCATTCTGCCACTGATGATATCCATGTATCTGTTTGTTTTGGCTAATCTGCGTAGGCATTTCTGTTATGAACATCACTGTGCTGTCTCAGTGCTTTACATAGCCGTTGTATATTAGTGAAGAAACATCTCTAGTTTAATTAGTTCAATTTATGGCATGAATGAGTTCAGGATTTATTATACAGTGGATGCTTATTTAAGAGAGACTTAATTATTCATTTCTACATTTGGGTAAGGGTAACGTGGCCTCAACAGAAATACATTCCTGTTAAGTTTAGAGGTATTAGTTTCTTCCACTGAGCTGTAGAAAAGTCTGATGAAATAAAAATCTAATGCAGACACAGTAAATTACTCTGTTCCCACCTCACACAGGAATTGAGCTCAGAAATGATTAATGTGCTATAGATTTCTATAGCAGGTCAGAAGAAGCAAAGAAAATGATCCACTCGCTCTCACCAGGACACAGCAGCTTTAGTGTTTAGTATGTTCATCCATGCTTTGTCTGTTGGAAGGATACAAAATAAAAACCCGAAAAGGCGTTTATCTTTATTCTGTGTAAAGGAGGGAGAGGATGACAATTAAATTACATAATGGAAAGGCTAAACCTCTGCAATTTGTACTTGATCTAAAACCAACTATTATCTAAGAAAAATGGATCAAATTCTACTTTTGGTGATGTCATTACTATCCTGTGGTGTTAACTAGGCAGCGTGAGTGCAGCTGAAGAACCTTCCTCAGTATCTGTTTCATTGGGTGTACAGAACTCAATGTTATTAAGAGAAAATTATGAGAATTAAATGGGCGGTGATTGGGACGAAGAGACTGTTTTCTCAACGCTTGAATTAATGATCTCTTTCTCTCTTGCTGTGTTGGATGTGTTGTGGCAGCATTTTCCATAAGAAGTTGCTTAGCCTGGATTTTGAAGCAAAACTAGCTTTTTACTTAGGTGCTCCACTTCAGGACACATCCTGGGACATATCCTGTGCTGGGAGAGTTGGAAGTGTTCTGGTGCCTCTGTGGCAGTCCTCCTGCAGCAAACAGAGACCAGTTTCTGTTGGGTTTGTTGGTTTTGTTGGTTGGGGGTTGTGATTGTGGTTTGTTTGGGGGTTTTTTTTTCCTTCCTACAAAGTGATTCTCTATAGGGGATGTTAATGTGCTCAAAGGTTGTGTGGGAATGAACAACAGCTTATTCTGGGGATACGCTCTGTGCTCGCAAAACCTATCAGGTAGGTTATTCTGATAAGAGCAGCTAGATGGGTTTTCCTGAGGAATTAGTTGTGCTGCATGCAGACAGGACTTCAATTCACGAGAAATAGCCACAACTGGAGGGTGCTTTTGGAAATATCAGAAGAAACGATAACTGATCTTTTCTCAAAATACCCAAGTTTTGTTTGTCAAGCCAAGATACATTAGGCTACCTAGGCAGTCATTAGTTTTGCAGGTTTGTTTTAATGGAATGGTTTAAAGTAGTGTCAGTCACTGCCTCTTGAGCATGGTTTTCTCTCTATTAGTGATGATCCCACTCCCCCATACCTAATGAATCGCAGATGAGCAGAAGTCTGAAAGTAAAAGAAGGCTGTGTGTGAAGCTTAACAGAACTCAAGTACAAGAAAAACTGAAGTAGACTCACCTTGAAAAGCATTGGAAGGGAGAATGGAGGACCCGTTTGGAAAAGTTCTTTGCAAACAGCTCACTTTCTCACACATTCAAGCCCAGTCAGGAGCCAGGCTACAGCAAAGCACTGAATCTCCAGAGCTGCTGTGCTGTGTATTTATGTTTGTGCTCGAGAAAGGCTGCCAACATCAATATTGATTGTGCTGTCCATTCCAAAATACACTATATGTGTCACAGTTTTGTGCCAGTCGAATCAGCTGATACTGAATCCAAGGCAAGTGCCAGAGCTCAGTGGCAAGATTGGGAGGGAGGATTGTTAGTTTCTCCCAAATATTTTTTACAAAAGAAAAACATTTCCTTTGACCAGTACATGTTAGGGGGTGATGGGAAAGAATTTGATTTTCAGGAGTTATTAGTATTTTGGGTGAAAATCCATGGAATTCTTCATTTTCTCAAAAGATGCCCTTTTTCTTATAAGTTTTTGAAAAAAAACCCACACGACTACCTCCCCAAACCCAGATTTTTTTATATGGTTTATTTTACATGTCTAGTTTTATTCAAAACAATTAAACATAATGTTTCAAATAACAAGACAAATGCAAAATATATCAGACGTAATCTTTGGGAGATGTAATCTGCTAGTCTGTTGGGTTTTGTTAATATATAGCTAAAAATCTGCATCTAAACTATAAATAGATAACAATTATATACAGTATTTCATCAAAGCTTAGTTATTTTCTCATAATAGATGGGATTTGAGGGTATGTGTTGGCTAAGATTTCTGTCGTATTCTTTATGTGTATATGATTACACCAAACACCCAAGGTTACATGGAAAATTTGAGTCTGCATTTTTAGCCTGGGAGTCCCTCGGGTTCTGTGAGAGCTGAACAGATGAAGATTTTGCCAGCTTTTCCAAATTTGTAGAGAAAGTAATTAATTCCTTTTGCTAGTTAAAAGACACCAGAATGTCACTGTCAATGCTTAGAAATCAAAACTAGACATATTCAGAGTAGCAATAATGCTCTTAAACAATAGGAAATAATTAATAGATATCCATGTGCTTCTTGGTCGTGTGAAATCCTGAAACTGGAACTGGATATCTTTGTAAAAGTTTAGGCTACATTACATGTACGTATTCTGAGTTTAACACTGAAAACACTGAAATTTAACATTACAGGTGATCACCTTCAGTCAAGTTTTTACTAGCAGGGTAACTGCTACCTTTTTTAAATATGCAAGACGTAAGTCTCAACAGAGCTTTATAACAATGAGGTAAACTTATTTTAAAGTCACAGACTGTAGTGTCCTTGCATGATGAGGCAGACACTAATTTTGAAAATAATTTTTAAAAGTCAATTTTCCTTCCTTTTTTTTTTTTTTTTTGCATAAGAAATGTGCTGGCTTTTTCAGTACGCACAGATTCATAAACTTCACAGTCGCAGTGGTCTGGTTTAATACTTCAGTCTGATTTCCTGCATTACCCTTTGACAAGAGGAGCTGAATTCTCCAACAACTTTTCTGATATCATTATGTATTTGTTAGTTTATATTGCAATTTTATTGTTGATCTCGAGGCAGAACTGGAGTTTCTCCATGCTGGAGTAAAGACACAAATAAATAAATATCCAAGCCAAAATGCCCAAGATTTGGCATGAGTCTCTATTTCTAGTATGGTAATCACTTTATTTCATTGAATTGAGCAGTCAGTGTTTTGGCTTCAGTCCTATTGCTTTTTATTGTGGCTCGTACAGCTGTTGTTAGCCTTTTTGTTTCCTAAGATCATACTCTGGTTTTCAAGACGTTTTCTTATGGTTCAAGGTGTGCCTGCTTTTGAGTTTAAGTTGGTTTATATCAAAATGCTCCCATTCTTTTAATGTAGAATAGCCCAAATCTGATTGAAATGACCCTAATTTTTCATTGCTTGGCATTGTTACTTCCAATCACCACAGAGGCTGAAGTTTACCCCTAACTTTATTTGGAAAGATTTTATGACTGTCTGACTTCCTTCTGTTACCTGTGTGCTAATCCCTCTTCCCCCCCCCCCCCCCCCCCTTCAGAATAAAAGTTATTTCTTGACTTCATTCATTGATCACAGAGATTTCAAAATCTTCTGTAACCTAATTTTTCTGTCTGTTATTACAATAAAATAAGGCCATCAAGTGCAACTGACTTCATAGTCTTTCAAAGTAGTGCACAAAGCTACACGAGTCTGTATTTCCTCACACTGGTCCATCCTGTTTAACGGTTTCTAGCATTGCGGCATATTTCACTTTTCTGCTTCCAGTTTTTGAATTAGGGCTGCCTTAGTCTGTGACTAACCTGTGTGTCAGAGTATATAATTTCTATCTTGATTGTGTGTATGTGTAAGAGGGCAGCAAAGCTGCAATCTGTTCACTGGTATTTCTTACAGTCATATTAGAGGAAGGTAGCACCAGACTTCGATAAAGCCCTCTTGTTAGAGTGTGTGTATCTCTGTGTGAGAAAATAGTAAATATATTGAGAGAATAATTCTGTATTTGATACGTAATTCAAAACCTCAGTGTCAGACTGTCAGTTCATAGAAACAGCCTCAACTCACATGCCTTCAAGGTTTGGTCAACTCTCCTCATTTGGTTGTCAGAATTCAAGCAAATCTCTGCAGGAACGTTCAGCTCCGCTTTGAACACTGCAGCAGTACATTCACTGTTCTGTCCAGGTTTATTTATTTTAAACAAATTATCTTTTCATGCTTATGATAGGTTAGTCATCATCAGAAAATTATCTCCCATGTTTGCTGATCCAGAGGAAAGGGAACCTGATGCCGTCGCATTGTTTGTGTTTGTTGGGAGATACATGCCATAGTTGTTATCAGATGTGATGCTCAGGGTTGTGCTAGCATCCAGTCATTCGCTTTGCCATATCAGATGATAAAGCCAAACAAATACCTTTAAAAAAAGAGAGCAAGCCTTTTTCTTTCCCTTTTTCCAGTGCTCCTCCCAGGCAGCAGACAGCTAGCAATTTAAATGAGTTGGGTTTATGGATGGCTGCAGAAGCTGTCTTCGTTTGCACCCTGTATATATCCATCAGCCTCTCCGCAGCATTTTCCTGCAGCAACAGGGGAACAGCTCATCAGGCCCATCCCTGTGGAGTGCTGCAAGGGGATGGAGAGGGCTGGACTGTGTGTTTGTGTAGGCTTGGAAGTGTGCTGGAACAAGAAGGCAGTTTGGAACTTGAGCAGTCAGAGGCGTATTGCGTGAGTAACCGCCCACAGCAAACATGCATATTAAAACCCTTGGAGGTTTACTAATGAAACTAAATGTGCTTTCCTACTTCTTGGTTGTTCTTGTGTATTTTAAGGGCAATAATTGCTTATGGCAAAAATTAAGTACCTATTAAAAACTTTGCAGACTGTATCTAATGCAATCAGACTTTCCTTATATCACAGCAACTGAATATATAGTAATATATTTTTCCATCTCCAAATCACTTTCAAGTGTAGAATCAATCACCATGCCACTCTACTGCAGTGGGTACATTGCTCCGGTTGCTGAAGAGAATATTGCAGTAAATAAACAATGTTAAGAGCTTGCTTAGCATACAGAAGTGTAGGTCGTCACACTTCAAAAGGAAGAAAATTGTTTTAAGCAAAATTGGGTATTTCATGGATTTACATGAATTTGACCGAGGAAATGAGAGGTCCCAGACCATCCCCCAGATTCTTTCTGAAATTACCTTATTTTGACTGATGAACTGCAGTGCATAACGGTGATATGTAAGACAGCCAGTATAGAGTGATTCTTGCTTTGGAAGAATATTTGTCGCGTATACATCCAGCCCTGTTCTTTCCCTCTTCCATCTCAGGCTTTTTTGCTATGCATTCCGGAAAAGCTAAGCATACTCTGTGACAGCCAGGTGAATATATATGGTGTTAATAAAAACAGTATCTTGGCAATCAATCTTCTGAGCTGGAGAGATACCTGGAGTAGCTCACTGCTCAGAGGTGGCTCAGAGCTCTGTACTCCAAAGACCCAAGCAAGTTTTGCCATTAAGAGAGATGTGATGTATTGAGAAAAAAAAAAAAAAAAAAAAAAAGGTGCCTCTCTGGGATCCAAAGGGTATTTTGGGGTGTTGTGATTTATCAGTATTTTGATAATCCTAGCTGCTAAAACTTGAGTAGGTCACTTTTTGGGGGGATGAGCTGCTCCTGAATGACTATTTCCCAAGTGCAAGCACTGGGAAAGGAGGAGACATTTTTAAATGATTGAGGAGGGAGCTGGGGAAAGTGACTGTCTGAAGCAAGAAAACTGTGTGTGTCTAGGCAAGAGGAGAACGCTCTGATAAGCCAAGTGTGGAACACAGCAGAGCAAGTCAGGCAGAGGAGCAGAGCACAGGGCATGTAGATGAGTGAGAGAACAAACAAAGGCCAGCTGCTGCCTTTTGGGGAAAATTATCAATTTTAACTTTGGCAAAGTTACCTTCAAAGTTTACCATGCCATCTACAGAAAAATAAGTTTCAAGATCACAGCTGTGTGAACAGCCCGTAAAACCGTGTAGCCAAAGATTTTGGGTAAGGGATCAGAGACCTTTCTCCTTCATTGCTTTCATCAGTGCTTCCACTCCACTGGCCCCTGGGGCTGGCAGAGTCCAGTCCAACCTGTCCAGGAGAGCTGACCTGGAAGCAGGGGTGTCTGTGCATATCTCTACATCTTAACTACTCTCTGCTTACCAGCCCTAAGGCATCCCCAGCACCTTTCACATCTCAACAGCCCTTAACCCCCAGCATTTTTTGCCCTTCCGCACAGGTTTTACCTGTAGCAATTTACTCCCAAACCTCTACTCACCTGTTTCTGCCCCACACAGTATTCCCAGAGTGCTGTTTGCTGACGAGCTGATTGATGCTCAGCCTCCTGTCAGAACTCCTTTGTCATCCACTCCTGCCAAGGATGTCCTCGCGGTGCTGCCACAGCTGCACAGCCTGCGCTTTGCGTGCCACTCACCTCACAGTTTGTCCTGTTGCAAAGAGGAGAAATGTGTCTGCATTCAGGAGGCTGCTGCTTCGTGCTGGTAAATCACAGGTTGAGTACCGCTGCTGTGTGTCTTCATGAATGAAGTAATGGTAAAGTACACCAAAAAAGAAGAGAGACCTGATAGTTTAAATAACACATCGGAAGTAATCGTGGATTAGAAGCACTTGGACGATTTCTTCCTAGTGAAGCAGAAATTTTAATCTATCTAATGAAAAAATATGTTATTGCCTGGCTAGAATGAACTGAAACTAGATTCTGATATATCCAGTATGGGAACACTGGAATTGCCATAAACTGAGAGTGTTGTTATGTTCTGAGCTTAATGGCAGTAAGTTGTTGAGCTATGCCCATAGGATTGCATTGTAGCAATTGTCCAACTTTCTACAAATAAATTCTTTGGCTCCGTTTTCACAGAGCTAGTGGATGATTAAATCTTCAAACAGTCTGGTTTGGATTTCTCTAAAAGCTAATGTTTTCTGGGTTTAAAGTATAAAGTAGGAGGCAATCCACTGTCTAGCTGATGAGTACTATAGGTGTAAATAATCAGCATTCATCCAAACGTCAAAAAATACGTAAAGAATCTGAAAGCGGCAGGATGGTGAAGAAAGGCAAGGTTCTGTGAGTAACCTGTAAATAAACTAAATTTTCAGGGAATTCCTTTAAGCTTTTCTTTTATTGACAGATATGTAATAGACATGTAACAGTCATTGCTTTTTATCTACAGTATCAGCAGATGATGAACCAGTGTTTTTGCCAGTGCTGTTGCTGCAAATGACCAATACATTCAGGAAGGAATCTGTTATGCTTAAGGTTAGGAAGAAGCATTGTAAATTCTCAGCCACGATTTTCTGTTATTTGTATGGATATAAATTAGGCATTAATCCTTTAGTCCATATACTGCTCTCATTTCTGTCACTGTTACATCTGCACAAATCTGCTGATTTCAGTTCGCATACTCCTGATTTATACTGATACAACCAAGAACATAATCTGTCCCAGCGAGTGCAAAGTAAACAAAGAGAAATATGTAATTAAAAATTTCAAGGACATATAGGAGACAGAAACTTTAGTGAGAATCTATCCAATGTGTCAGGACAGGCAGTGAAGAATCATGGTATCCAGATGACAGCCAGAAGTGAAATAGAAAGCAGAATAGGAGTTATTCTGAAATGCCAGAGTGAAAGATAGTGACAATATATTGGAGGTGCCAATTGCAGAATGGCAAAAAGACTAAAGTTGTAGTAAGAAGAAATAAAAAAAAAATAATTAAAAATTAGGTGCATATCCTGAAGATCAAGTTATAGGTACTTGGATGAAAATGGGAGAGAGACAACAAAAAGTAACTGTAAATAGTATTTTACCAAAAAAAATAAAAATGTGTGTGGCTGAAAATCAGTATGAAATGGAGAGAAATTTAACAGATCAGTGAGAGCAAAGGTGTTTTTAGCTTGATTAACTGTAACACAAAAAAAAAAAAATCTGAGCCGTGGTGAAGAAACACAGGTAATGAGAACTCTTTTAGGGAGTTGCCTACTAAAGTTGAAGCAATAGGCACAGAACAAAAAGGGCTGCTAACAGTCTTCAGTAAACACTCTGCTGCTGGAGTTGTCAGCAGTCACAGAGAAATCTTTACAATATTTGTAAAATGTACAACCACTGAACCTTGCAGAAAGAAATAAAATATATACAGATAGGTCTGCAGTTCTCTAATGTTAGTACAGGAGAAAAACTGTAAAATTGACGAGGCACTCAGAAGATGCTCAAGGTCTTAAAATCCAGAATTATGAAGATTTATGATTAATGACTTTTTGCCTCCCCACCTTATTTTGAGGTTTTGATGATTTTTTTGAGGCAGGAATTTTAGATTAACCATGCAGAACTAGATACAATGAGCTGTAGGCCAGTAAATGAAGGCAGTTTTGAATGAAGGCGAAAGGCTGCAGTTGAAAACGTAATTGCACAGATACGGCAACCAGGAAAGCACGCTACAGGATTGCACCTTATAGTGACAGAGAGTCATACAGAATGTTGAATATAGTTGTCTGAGACTTCTAAGTGTATTTGACTTAGTGTGGGGTTTTCAAAACTGAAAGGCTCCGGTTTAGTAGCCTATTTGTAGATACAGGACAGAGGGGATTATGCTGAGTGTAACACAGTAGCGGATCATGCCGGGATGTTGGTGCGGGCTGTATGTTTATTCAACCCTCTGAGCAGATGTGAGACTCAATGTGGCCGTTCTCTTCAAGCTCTTCCTGCCTCTTGTCAACAACTGATTTTTTAAAGGATTGTTACAGATGCATAATGATGCCTTCCAGCAAATTTCAGGATCTACCAGTCTTTCTTAGAGGTGAGCTATAGATGTAATCTCAGAGAAAGGCCTGCTATAAGGAAAGCAATGATCAGTTGGCAGCTGGTTCTTGAGGTCCCTGCATGGCCTCTTGCTGTTGTGTTAGACTCCACTTCTGGAATCATCTCACAGTGCATCAGACTTACCCATCACTTTCTCTTTGGTTAGTAATGTTCCTCAGCCCACAACAGTCCAGCTCATATGATCTAGATCTCTTAATCATCTAGTGTTTAATCAGGATCTGTTTTGGTCCTAGAATGTCTTAGAAGTAGTGCTCAGCAAGTGCAAGGCATTTATTCATTAGCATTTTAGTTTGCATCAAGGTATGCCTTATCTCCCAGCTGTCTCCAGTTACTGTGCTGCTGTTTGCGCTGCAGAGCATGTGGAATGGATTCCTTATTGATGAAAGGAGAAAACAGATGTGCTTGGAGTTATCCATACCTAATAGCCAAGAGATCAGTTCCAAGGATCAGGCTGGAGCTAGTCTGAAGCAAAGTGTGGGCTTCATGTGCAGAATAGACGCTGGATCCTCAGCATGAATTATTCCATTCTGCAGATCCACTCCTCACGCACCATGCTGCTTGTTGATGTAAATGTCAGATCTGTGCTGCAGGAGGTTTATTGTATATGTTCTTTCCTTCCATAACATATATCTGCAAACCTGCCTGTGTACATTGCAGCTGGTGAAGGGTCAAGTCCTTCCCCTGTCACGTAGGGTGGTGCTTTTCAGCCATCAAATGTTCTCAACCCACTGTTAAGAAACAATACGTGAAACCATCACTTGCATATTATTACCTGATTTCAGGGGTCTAACACGAAGACAAGTGCATGCAGCCTCCAGACTGGTGCTGAGGACTCGGTTTCTTTTTAAGCATCCACTAAGCCGTGGCAGTTTTAGTGTCTCAGTGTGGTTAACCATCATTTTCTGAGAAACAGACAAACTGAGCGATTTCAGAGAGTCTCATATAGGGCAGATTATTCCAGTCCTCAAGCTGATGTAAAAATTACGTGGTGTGTTTTTCATTTGGCTGGATTTTTGTCTTTTGATTTCAGGTTGCAGTTTCCCTTGCAAACTCTTCTCAAAATACTTCCGTGAAAAGGAGTTCACCTCTGTTGAAATATTCTACCAGCTCATATTATGTTTGACTGAGCTGACAAATGGCTTGACAGCATTCCTGGAATCTGCCAAAATATAATTTCAGAAATGACAATACCATGCGAGGTAATAATCTAAGTGAGTGTTACTGCAGCTGAGCATTCACGTTCCTGACTTTCTTTAATACAGTTAGAACCAGGCAAGTCCCAGTTGTTTGTTTCTTAGAATTGTAAAACTTTCTGGTCTGTGTTTCCCTGTCAACCCATGATTATAATTCATATTTCATGGTTAGCTTATAACGAATGTAGCACATTTCAAATTGCTCCTTAAATAATGGGGTGAACAATGGGATTGACCTTAGCGTACAGCTATGAAGAAGTACCTTCAGTGCAGGAAATGCTCTATTTTAATTATCTGTTGATCCACTGGATCTCCTAAAAAATGAGCGAGAGCTGCTGTTTAGTTCCTGAGAAATCACAAAATTACATGAATTAGCAGTTTCAAAGTGTTTATGGAGATGAAGTTTATCTTGTGGATTTTGTAATGTTACTGGTTTTGAAGTATAATTTCCAATTTGAGCTTTCTTAGGTATTAAAGCTGTTTTAGAGGACCTACAAGTAGACATTGTAGTTTTAATGTAAAAATTATTGTATCTGCCTTACTAAAACCTGTGTCTTAATTTCTTGCAGTATTGTAATGACTCTATATTACCAAGCAATTTGGTATTTTTAATCACGTAGTGTTTGCACAGTCTCAACTCATATATTTGTGGATATATTTTTAAGATGCTGTTACTTTTAGGGAAGTTTCAGAGTGTTTTCTGTAAGTTCCTCAACACTGTCCAAATCCCACTCACATTCAGGTTCACACAACCAAGAGAAAAAGCCACCGCCTGCTTTCCCAGCCACTTCTGCAGTTGAGGACATCACCTTCCTAGGATCCAGCAGCCGGGAATTTTGCCTTCAGTAGAAGCAGAATGGAGCTAAAAATTAGGGGGGAAATGGTGCTTGGGTGCTGTGAAGATAATGCTAAATCTGTGTCTGTCTCCAACAACAAATATTTAATAAAACTGTGGTAGACCCATTTCAGGGAATTTTTCTTTGAGGGTGGATTTAAATCTTACTAATTTTGTTAAAACCAGTTAGGATGTACTCCTCTCTAAGCGCATTCTTGTATATATTGAAACAAATAGAAGTGTGACTCTAAATCTCAGCTCTTGACTTGAGTGAATACTGGTGGTTATTAAGGAAATCTATTTTATTAATCTACAAGTAAAATGTCTTACTTTGTTGGAAATTCTCAGAGCTTTGGCTCATAGCTTGTGCGACTCGTGAATAAAGTTGAGGCTTTGGCTTAGCAGCATGAAAACTTGTTTATGAGGAGCATTTAAGGCATATGTTCATTGATTAGGTCACTAAAGACAGAAAGAAACAAATATTTAAGGGGTTTTTTTTTCCCCAGAAATGGGTAGATTAGTTGTAAGGATATCTTAAACCTTTTTGTGCTATAGTTCATGGAACCATGAAAAAGGTTAGTTTAAAATGTGTATGGTATTGAACAGAAAACAGAAGAGTATTTTAAGAGTAAGAGATTAATGTTTAGGTTTACTCACTGTAATTTTAGTAGATGTGTGTAATTCATAGTAAATGTGTGTGTTTGTATTGGAGGGAGGGTTCAATTAGAGCATGTTTCTAGAGATCCTCAGTGCACTTACTTAGTAATTCTATATTCTGTAGTTGCAGCTGCTCTCTAAGATATATATTTCCTCTGATTTTACATCTCTAAGGTTTGGAGATTAGTTACACTGAGTGTTTGAACTATTTTCTCTGTTGTTAGAATTAAATAGCCAGTTGTACTAGACCCCAGGTGTAAAATTACAGCTGATCAAAATTCAAACATTCTCTTGTGCCTGTAGAAGCCTTTATGACCTTCAGTACTCTTCAGTTGTCTCTCAGTGCTGTTTTTTTCAGGTTCTATTCTTTGTTGAAATGCTGTTTTGATTTGCTTTAGACCCATTTAATGGTTTAATCCCTTTAACAGTGAGCGACTGTAATGTCTAGATATCCAGGAACATACTTCTGTTTACAGCAGAGCAGTTCAGAAAATGCCTTTTTGAGATCTGGAAGCAATTCTCCTGAGCCATGGCTGCTTGGTTAGAAAGTTCCTGAGATTGTGAAAGGAATTTTTGTTACATCTTACTTTCTGATGTAATTATTCATTCCTCACCATGCCACACTACATACTGACCTTTTATCACTGATGCAGAGGGGCACATGTTCTGGCAAGATCAAGAGTGCATTATAGTTCCCTACAGGAGACTCCTTCAGATGTCTGTCCTTGATCCCAGAAGCATGCTACTGTAAAAAATGAAAGGTCACTTAGTTTTCTCAATTTGGTCAGAAGAACTTTGGCTGAATGTTGCTTTATCATCGTGATCACGGCTGCGGAAGCTTAGTACAATGTATATTTCATATTTTTAATTTGTCCTTTTCGAAGCAGCTCTGAACGTGTGTCAGTAATTGACAGTGTTGACACTGAATACTGTTGCTGGAGTGTGTACTGTGTTAAATTCCCTATGTACACAATTAAGAATTTTAAATTATGAATCAAAAGCCAATGAAAGCATAAAGAAAATGTTCAAAATTCCTGGAGTCATGTAACACCAGTGTGTCGTGTTTGAGTCTTTCTGCTCACTTGTTTGTCATGATTCTGAAACAAAATGGAAATATAGTCTGAGTATAGCTGACACAATGATATTTGTTAATATATCGACTTGTTACTGATACGATGATTTAGTAGTATCTGTGGCAGTACTTTTTGGGGGTGAGTAGTTCTTACCCTAGTGTGTAGGGTATGAGGGGTCACTATCCCTCCTGAGGGGAAGATACTAAGATGGTCGCAGTGGCCAAGTTGACTAAAATCTTTATCCAGTAATAATGATGTTGTCTTTGCTAGCTAGAACTCCTGCTATCAACTGGAAGTGTGTGAATTAATCTGTTAGATCATCTTTATCATTGCAAATTCAAGCGGAATTCTAGTTCGACTTTTGCAGATTAAAATGTTCAGCATGGCTCCGAAGTTGCCTTTGGACAGTGTTCCATGGAATTCTTGAGAACAAATTATGCATAAATTCGGCAGTCAGGTGCTGTCTTCTGCTGAAATAAAATAGGATCAATGCACATGGAAACCTTTGTACTGTGGATGCTAAAAGCCTTGGCATTTAAATCCCACTGGAGCCATTACTGCAGTTTAGCTATCCTTTGCCTGAACCAGAATATTTTGTTTCTTTGGCCTTTTTATATAATTTTTTTAACCTTTTTTTTTTTTTATTATTGATTATTTGAGCTAAATCTTTTGAAATACTATTCCAACAAAAACTAGTTCACTCCAAAATACTGTTGCTTCAACCAGATGGCTAAGTAGCAATCATTTATGAAAGGTCATGTTTTGTTACTGTTACTTTACAGCTGACACAATAAATTGGTTCCTTAATATTCAGAATAATCTGTATTATTTAATCAGTTTTAATAGATTAATGAGGTACTGTTAGTAAAATGTTACATTCATGCACCTCCTGTGATTCTTCAGGAAATGGGTAGAGAAGACGCAAGTCTTGTCAGTAACAAAACAGAGTCGTGAAGGACTTGACTTGAATCAACCAGCCCCAGCTGGAAAACCTCATCACATGATAACTTTTATAAACTGATCAACATATTTAAAATAACCTACTATATGGTCAAGTTGCTGGTGATAAACAAAGTGAGGAGTGCTTTCTTGTGGGAGGACAGGATTTCTGTTTGCAGCAACTGCTGCAATTATTTAGCTGCTTGGTTCCCATTAAGCTTGCTGTCAGCTGTGCATAATGATTTTTGATGTTGTGTTGTTTTTTTTTTAGAATGGATAAAATGCCAGAGACAGTTAACAAAATGATGTTATAAACTGGAATGGAAACCACACGTTTGCAATACCTCACAAGGTTTCTGGTCTGAAAACGTGTACAATTGCCTCACACAGTCAGCAGCTGGTGATTTCATATGCCAGTTGACCATGACAGCTTCTTTCCTGATGAAGTTCTAAGAAATTTCAAATACTGGCTAAAACTGGCTAAAGGGTGGCAAAGATGTTCTTTTCAATAGCAGCATGACTAGTTTGGTTTTATGTTTGGGAAAGGCTTGGTTTTTTTCAACAATGCTTGGAGCTAGATTTTCCCCGAAGCTACAAATGAAATACAAACAAATGCATGTGTACTCCCAGGGAGAGTTCATTGCTCATAATTCAGTGTCATTCATACAGTCTATTTTTAGGCATTAGTTATGCATTTAAAGAAGTAATTTTAAAGACTTGGGACATAGAGACCATTAAACTAGTTACTATAGATCTCAGAAAATTGTGTCACTAAATATCAAGGTTAGATAAGTTGGTTTTATTCAACTGCTGTTTGTACCCTTGTACATTTTAACCATTGGGATTTTTATATCTAAGTGGAGTATCAGCATGATTTTATTCATAACTTTTATTGTATAACTTTGATATTAGGAGAATTACTGCTTTATCTCGAATAATGAAATTATTCCCATAATGGTAAATTAAAAACCCCAAAATAATCACATGACTCAAAACAGATTTCTGAAGACTACTTCTAAAATAAAACAAGAAATAACTATGTATTTAATTATTATGCAAATTTTTATTCACTGTAAAGCAGTTCTCATATGTGAAAGCAATGGTAGCCTTAGGATTCTTTCGTGTGGATGTTGTTCTCCAGATACAAACCCCAAATGTTCAGCTAAAAAGGGCCGGTGAATCTGTTACAAACAGCTACTGCAAATGTACTCTCAAAGCAGCAAGGATATTGAAAATGAAGTAACATTGCCGGTGGCTTCATAACCTTCAAGCTTAATGTGTTTGGCTTTCAAGCTGCCTAAAAACAATTGCTTTCCAAATATGTAATTTGGATCTTTGAATGAAAATTAAGATGTGAGAAGTTTAGTATCTCTCTGTTCAAGGTATGTTTTAAATATTACACGTATTGCTAGTATGATTAATTTGCAATACTGTCCTCTATAGAGAGAGAACCTGCAGGGGGGCATTCTTCACCAATATTCACAATAATAATCCTAGATAAAGGCACAGTGCTTTTGATAAGTGGAAAACAAGCAAATGATCATGTGAGGAAACAACACTAGGGCAGGTTGTCAATTTGTGACTCTTCAATTCACACAGCAGGCATTCATGTTATCTTTATGCATTAGTTGGAGCCTTAAGGATTGCTAGTTTCGGTGAGTTAGCCTGCTTACCCAGCTGCTAATTCATGCATAGTGTTAGTTCAGAGATCAGAAATAACGCTGCTTCAAGAAATTCTACCTAGAAGGAGGGGGAATATATTTTTGTAATCTCTGGCTCTGCTTCCCGAGCCCTGTTTGACTAGGTGCTGTTCCATTCGTGAAAGTGGGAGCTAACGACTCCCAGGGCTGCTTCTCTCTGTGTTCTGTGCTGAAGCTGCTGCACAATTTAAGTAGCTCTTCATGGGTCAAACTGAGAACCAGTGCCAAGCTCACAGGGAAGAACGGGGGGTGTGTATTTTCTAGCTAAGAGGTGAAACCCCATTGGTCTTGACTGTATTTTCCCAGTCCTCCGAAAACTAATTCCATTGACTTAAGTGTGTTCCACGGTAGACTTTTGGTTTCTAACTGGGTTTTATAAATCCTGTGGCAGATAGTACAAATCCCAAGGATCGTTTTATCAGAGGGATCTCTCAAGCTGGTTTTTTTTCTGAAATATGTTTATTCTCTGCCCTCCCATGAGGGCGTTCGGCTTTGCTACCCAGTTGCACCCTGCTTGGGCTTGGCTGCATGGGTGGGAGCTCCGTGGTGATGGATCCACAAACAGCTGCTGCAGTCTGAAGCTCTGGCACCCTGTGGAGCTTCAGTCCTCTCTGTCCCAGAATTCTGCTGCCATCCTCTTCCATTTATTTGTCTTGTTTGCCACCTGCACCTTCCCTCCCAAACAGTCCTGTTCCTGAATAAGTGATGATAAATTTAATTTACTGTCTATCACTGGGATCCCTGACTGATGTTCGGAAGCTCAGTCAACTGTTGTGGGAGATGGATGGGGAGGTTTGTTTAAGCAGAGATTTGCATGAACATGCTGTAGGCGTCGGGGTATAATTGGAGAGTAACCAAAAAATTTGGAAAGTCTCAAGTGGCTGGGACCAAATGCCGGGGTGACCTTAGTGATGTGTTTAGGCGTCAGTAACTGTTGAGCTTTCCTGCAGATTGCCTCAGGACCTGCTTGCCTGAGGAAATTGTTTCAGCTGAGGTGGTAAAACATCATGACACTACCTCTTGTCCTCAGGCCCTGTTAGAAGTGTGCCACCGCTTGTCTTCCCTGCATGCTAATTCCTCCCTGCCTTTGCTGCGGGTCTGATAGCCATGGTGGAGGCTCTTTGAGACATCATGGAAGGGGAATGTGTGACTGGAGAACAGAAATGAAACGTGAAGCTGCAGTGCCTCTCAGACAGTTGTGTGTGGTGGATGCATTGTAGCTAGTGAGTATGTGTTGTTAATTTACAACGTAAGCAATGAAGTAACATTCTGTTTTTCAATCTGATCTTGGAGTTGCAGCATCTGTGACCGTATGGCCCGTCCAACACAGCAAGGTTCAGTGAGCCCATGCTTTGCTCCTGAGTTTTACCTTCTGCGCTTGTGAGAGCTTTACAGCTTGCAGCATAACCTGGGGTGGCTGGTGGGTCGTACTAAAGTGGGAAAAACTTCCTGAAAGTAAAGTTAGAATTATTTAAGTCTGAGCAGGGATAATGGGCTTTTTAGCGCATCCTAATGAGAGGAAGAGTTCAGGCAGAAGTGATAATGTATTTCTAGTTAATCCGCTAAAAGGGCCAGCAAAGGATAATCAAACCAAGGCATGTTTTTTTACCCAGTTTTAGGTATTTCAGCACAAGCTAGCATAGGCAGTTGTGTGATTGTTCCAGCCACCCGAATATATCAGCTGTGTATGCTGGCACAGCGCTGTGCTAAAGCAGCTCTATAGCTGCTGGCTCACAGCTGGCCCTCATTCATCCTGCTCGAAGCACAAGCGGAGTAAATGAGCAGCTGTTTGCCCTCGACATTGTAGACGTACCCTCTGGCTTCATTCTTATGGATAAACAGAGTGGTTTGAGGTTGGTGGGGTTTTTTGGTTGCTTTTTTTTGTTTGTTTTGTATTTTTATGAAATGTTTTTAATTCTTACTATATTTGTCTTTTTACCAAAAAAACCCAAACCACCAAAAACCAACCCCCCCCCCAAAAAAAAAAAAAAAAAAACACACAATAGAGCAGCTGGAAGATTTCTGTGTAAAAGGCCATATGACTGAAGAATTCTGAAGAATGAGAATTCTTATTCTGACTGACATGGGCTCAGTGGTAACTTCTCCCTTTTTTTTTTTTTTTTATTTTTAAATCTAATTTCAGAAGCTTTTGCCACCCCAATGAATCATTTTGACTGTGGGTAAAAAAAGCCTATGCTGTAAGTTTTGACTACCACTTTCTTACTTATTGCCTATGGAAACTTCCAGAAAAGTCTTCTAGTAAAACAAGAGTGGCAAATTTTGTTCCTTGATGTAGCACAAAAAAAACCCAACCCATGAAAAAAAACCCCTTTTAATTCATGCAAATAATAAAAAGGTAACATTCTGGGTCATATTGAGCAGAAGAAATTTTTTTGCATATTAGTGGTAGCTGAACAGAATGTACATGTGCTGAGAATGTGGGTCTTATGGGACATCTGAGATTGTAACACATAGTCAGGTGTCTTTTCTATATAATACATACTGAGGATATATTTGGATATGCATTTTTTTATTTTATACTTTTATCAATGAGCTGGTATTAATGTATTTAGCGTTATATATGAGTCCAATGTGAATTCTTTATACCATTTGAACCCTTTGTACCATTTCATTCTAGGCTAAAGCATTTAATTTTGTTTTTATTAATGACTTACAGTATTCTAGACGGTTCAGGTTCTGACATTCGTTACATGTGGTACTACTTCAGTCTGGAGTGATTTCTTCCAGTTTCACCACTTAATATTGCTAGCTCTTTAAATAAAGCCCTGCATTCCTGGCCTTTCAGGGAAACGTATCACTAATTTTTTCAATGGATTCCCCTCCCAAATTTAGAATGAAATATCCACACGCTAATTCACTAAGCAAAAGCATCCTGTCTGGATGCATATTGGCTGATTCCCAGAAGAGAGGGCGACCAAGCTCAGAGGTGGTTGGAGATGTCTTAATGTGCTGATGAGTTTGGAGGCAGCTCTTGATGCTAATGCAGACCCTGGGCACTAGCTACCACTGAGAAATCTTTATTCACTGAAGCACTCGGTGGGTAAAATATTTTCTCTTCCTCGTAAATAAATAAATAAATGATGTGTAATTTGCTGACACAAACTATTTGCTTAAAATAGGCAATAGGCCTTGGGGAGATATTTATGATACAGGCTAGATTGACTTCAGCAAGCAGCAGCTGGTGCTTCAACACTGCTTGGTGTTGGAAAGATCTTCCGTACTGCAAGGTAAAGAGGCAGAAAATGCAGCTGTATCTTTCTGGAGCTAATTTTAAAAAAGCAATGAGCTGGTAATTACCACTTTTCCCAGCTGGTCTTTATGAGGGTAAAAGGTTTAATCATAGATCGGGGATGGAAGAGGAAAATACTAAGCAGGCTGCACACCAGCATTAATAAACATACCTCCTGGAGATACTTAGAAATTGAAGCTCTTGTTGGCTGGGAGGAGCTGGGAATGAAGATTACCTCCAGAAGGTTATCTGACAGTCCTTGGGGCCTTCCTATAGGATTTTCCTCAGGAAGGCTCTGCGATGAGGGTCTGGTGCTGGCTGTGTACCCTGTGGGCTCATCCTGCTCAGTACGATCTTCCCAGGCCCCAGGGGAAGGAACTGAGCTGAGCTCGTCCTGGAAAGGTGCAAAATAAGGGGAATATTCTGTGGAGTTTTTTTCAGTCAGCATCTCGTTTCTGCTTGATTCATACAAATAACTTACAAGCCCAATTAACGCAACTAAATATAAATATTTTTGCACCCATTTAGGTAATGTTTGGCTCTATTTATAAGCAAGAGCATCTTGCAAGAGCTTCTTTTTGACAAGTAAATAAAAAAGTATAGAGAGTGCTAGTGTGTTAGTTAATTTAACCATGCTTCATTAACTCTTCCAAAATACCAGGTCTTAGGTAATAACGAAACCAAAAAGTAACAATAGAGTAGGTGTGGTAGGAATAACTTCAACTTCAGGGGTGCAAGAAGCTGTTGTTTACTTCCTTAGTTGATAGAGGAAAAGAGGATAAACCTGTTTGGTTTTAACATTAATTTCAGGTTTTTAACTATTGTTTTTGTAGTGATATGAAGGGTAATAGGAGAGAAGAGCAGTCATATGTTAATGTACTGGTCTTAGGGTCAATTCCGACTTGCTAACTTTTCTGATATGACTAATGGGAAATGGTGTCAGACCCATGTCTACTTCAGGCTTTGATTTCTGCAAATCATAACCCCATCTGTGATTTCTGATGAAGGTTTTTGATAGTTCTGCCTGTAAAAAAGTAAGAAAGTTGTTTTGGTTTGGGTTTTTTTGCGAGCTTTTAAAGTAGCACCTTTTAATATGGCCTTTGCATACTTAGTTTGACATATGATTATTCTCTTGATTGACTTTGTTGATGACATATCAATCTAAGTTGGCTGAATTTGACACCTATGTATTGAATGATAAAAGAATATTTTGCTCTTGTTGAGAAACAATAACTTATTATGCCTGATATAGCAAAATGAATTCAAATCACTTCAAAATATGTTTCACTTCATCTCTTGATTACTTAAATCAAAATAATAGAATTGCAGTAAAGAACTGGGGCCCAAGTCTAGCAATTTATATTTGCCTTGGTAAAATTATTTCATTTGTTATGATCATGAGACCCCACCTGCACACCTGCAGTACTGTGTTCAGCCCTGAGGCTCTCAGCTTAAGAAGGACACGGACCTGTTGGAGCGAGAACAGAGGAGGCCATGAAGGTGGTCAGAGGCTGGAGCATCTCTCCTGTAAGGACAGGCTGAGAGAACTGAGGCCGTTCAGCCTGGAGAAGAGAAGGCTCCAGGGAGACCTTCCAGCAGCTTCCAGTACCTAAAGGGGCCATCAAGAAAGCTGGGGAGGTTTTTTACAAGGGCATGTAGCAATAGGACAAGCAGGAATGGTTTTAAGTTGAAAGAGGGGAGATTTAGATTAGGTAAGAGGAAGAAATCCTTCCCTGTGAGGGTGGTGAGATGCTGGGATGGGCTGCCCCGAGCAGCTGTGGGTGCCCCATCCCTGGCAGTGCCCAAGGGGCTGGACGGGGCTGGGGGCAACCTGGGCTGGTGGCCGGTGTCCCTGCCCATGGCAGGGAGTGGGACTGCGTGGTCTTTAAGGTCCCTTCCAACCCAAACCGTTCGGTGATTCTATAACTTCTCAGTTAAGTTTCCTGAGGGTAAAATCTTGAAGTAGGATTCCATGATGCGCAGTGATGAACACACACAGAGCTGAAAAGGCCGCTCCTGTCCCAAGTCTTGCAGTTGAATTGGGTCCGGGGATGTCAAAGGTGAGCTGTTCTCTGTGTGAGGGGCTCTCGGGTCGTATGCCTTGCTATCCTGGGTGGATGTCTATCCTAGGCAGGTGATAGACTTTATAACGGGGCAGCCAGAGGCCTCATCCTGTGCCCAGTGGGACAGAACAGCACTCAAGGTATCCTTGAGAACTGGGTTGGGGCCAGTTTGGCAGGAGTCAGATTTCCCTTCCTGGAAGTGGAAGCTGAGTATTTGCTGTGATGTGAGAGCCTGGGTCCATCAGGGACCTGGAGTCACAGGACTTGCAGTAAATTCCGTACCGTTCCCCTCAGCGTGTCTGTGCTCTGTGAGAGGGACCGGCAGCTTCTCCTTCAGGGTTCGCGTTTATTCCTGGCTGTGAGCAGAGGCCAAGCCAATACATCACATTTCCATAACGCTGAGTTGAGCTAAGGGAGTCAGATCCAGCCCTGGTTTGCAGTATCAATTCTTCTCTTTCCATGCATGATTTTAGGTGTGCAGAGTCCCTTCGTTTAATTAAAAGATTGACTTAGTCATATGCAGCCACTGAACCGTAGGCAAAACCCTCACAGTGTGAATTCTGTGCAAGGAGAAAGATATTTTTAAATATTTGTTCATCATCACCTGTTGTATTGAAGTGGGTCCATGCCTGGTTTTGCTTTTCCTTCAGTGTCCATCAAATAAGTAGTGTTTAAAGTCAGCTAGGAAAGAAAATATTAATTCTCTCATATCGGGTGTCTAACAGATGACTATGTGGAACAAACACTTTCTGGTGGTTTTGTCAGCCCAAAGGAACTGAAAGTGCCTTTTCCTGTGCTCTGTGAGAAGGAAACGTGCTAATAGAATGGCATTTAGATAATAGCGCAGCTGATGAAAACTGGGCCATGACAGCAAAGGTGGAAAGGTCAGAAAAGAGAGAGAAAATTATTTCGTTTGGAGGTGAAAGTCATCTGAAATAAGTGATTTCACATTTAAAAGGCCGCCAAGGAGAAAACTGATGAATGTTAACATGTTTTTTATATTGTTTTATTTCATTCTTTTTTCTTTTCTTATTTGTAATGCTTACGTATTCAGGAAGTTGAGGTAGGTTTTTCATTTTTAACTTGTAAATATCCATAGAGTGAATAAAAGTATTTACAGCATATCATAATTCATATTATACTTTGAAGTCTTATGATCAACTGTTAATATTGTTATAAATGAAATGTATTGATACATGTTAATTATTAATGTGTTAATATTGGTTTATTAACATGTTAATATTAAAATGGCGTAATAGTTGTGTATGTTACAGTAGACATAAGGTATTTTAAGCATATTAGTATCTGTCCTAGTAGAAAGCTCAGAAATGCATCGATTTCTGTGCAGTCATTTTTGTCAGGAAGGTGTTTCATTGAATGAGAATGTTAAATCTCTTTAATCATGGCAATTGTATTTGTTTTTTATATATGAATAATGTACATGGAGAGAGAATGATGTACGCCTGGAAATCAGTGCCGTGTTTAGGCACTGTGCATTGCTCTCTCAGCATGCTGGTTTTCTGTTGGAGGAACTCACAGCGAAATGGGTCCATTCAGGGGTGTTAAGAGTTCCTCCTCCTAACAAAAGTCATTTCAGGTTAATGTATAAATTTCAGCACCTTGCAGAGCAGTAGCACAAAGCTCTGTCCATTTTTCAAGTCAGAGCTTTAGGTGGTATTTAAATAAGACATAGATTTTCTACTCAGCCATACCTACAGGGTGAATTTCACCTTTACGGTGTCATAACCATTCAGTTATGCTGGTATCAGTGCTGAAGTGCAACTCTAGTGCTGTATTTTCTGTTGTCCAACTGACATAAGTTATTTTGAACTGCTATTGACCATATTGCTTTAATGTATGTATAATCATTATTTACTCCTGTAAATAATAATGAGTTTTATGTATTGAAAATCTCAAAGGTTTTCTCTATTCTACTTTTCAGGGTTTGTTCCATATTTTTTCTTGTGTATTTTCCTGCGTTATCATACTGTAGTTTCAGGCATCTTCTAAAATAAATAGAGTTTCAATTTTCAAAAAGGAATACTAAACACATCTGCATAAAGGAGAAAAGGAGTTGGTTTACAGAAGAGATAGTGTTTTGTAGGTTTTTTTGTAAAGGAAGGTGCATTTGCTGTAAAATATTCCTTTGACACTGAAATTGAGATAAAGCCCCTTTCCAATCCTTATTTCAAAACTGGTTCCATATGCCACCAGCATAAGAAATCTTTCTTGGGATTTGAATTATTTAACAGTTTCTGATGCTGAAAACCCAGCAGCAAAGCAACACCTAGGAAAAAAAAACATATAGGCAGGCAAAAATAGAATATTTTGATGCTGGAAAAAAATTATTCTGCTCAAAAAGCTTAAAAGCCAGCACATTCTGAAAAGTGATTAATGCTTGGTGAATTTAGCAGTACATCGTAATCAATTACAAAGCATTGTATAACCATGACAGGGGGTTTGTATTAGCAAAGCTGTGGAATTCAAAGGCAAGCCTGCGATTCTGTTTTGGGTGCCAAACCCAATACTTCTGATGAAGAAGTATAGATGCTTTTGATGTATCTGAAATAAATCGTGAATAATAGTCTTTGTTGTTACGGGACATCATCACTGTCCATGAAGTCAGTATAGGCTCTGAGCATGAATATACTTGGAGAAAGAAAATGCATTTCTTCCTGACAGTCACGCAGAGTTGCTTCCTGGCCTCTTTGTTAAGGGGGCGCTTGCCCACCCCCTGCCCCCCGAGCAGGCAGAGGAGAGGGAAGCAGCCCGCGGTTCTCTGCGCTGGAAACGTTAGTGCTTTCTGCTCCTGCTGGCCGTAGCCTTCGGAAGGGAATGTGCTGCCATGAGGTGCATCTCCTGGTGTTCAGCGAGGGAACGGAGAGGCCCCACTCCTGTTACAGCCCCGTGGGCTGCTCTGAACCCAGACAGACATGCTGGCTTCCAGGTTTCCCAAATATTCCTGGTTAGGGTGACCAGATAGCATGAGACCATGTGAAAATCAGTGTATTGGAGAGAAACAGTAAACAAAGCCCAACGAAGAAATCATTTAGGTGTCTTATTCACACTGATGGGTTTTGAGTTACTCTTCTGGCAGAAAAAGAAATCTGGATGTCATTCTAGACAGCTTGATAAAGACATCTCTTCAGTGGCAGCCCTCAAGAAATGCATACAGAATACTGGATATATTATAAAGGAAGTAAAGTTTAACATGCAGGAAAATATCACAATGTTAAAGAAATCTTCCATGCTTTTTCACTTCAAATACACTATTCTGTTGTTACCACCTCCTCTTAAAGAGGACACAAGTGAGATGTACAGAGTATGCTGAAACCAAATATAACAGTTGGACTTGAATCCCAGTTCTTCAGAGCCGGGTTGATGGAACTCTGAAGTGGGGGAAATATCATGTAAATATTTGCTCAGTGCATAGAACACAAATTGATCCAATGCACAGAAGAGGTTTCTACTCTTTCTGCAGAAGGACTCATTTGCAACAGAATGACCATTTGGCTGGGTACTCTGACAGTTGCTACCTTCTCCAGTTTAAACTCCAGTCAGAATTATGTAAAACTGAACCACAAGACTCACAGCAGGATTATATCTTTACATCAGATTTAAGAAGTTTTTAAAAAATTGATAGTGGGAACAATGACAAAAGTGCTCCTGGATGTTATTGTACTTTAAGTATAATGCTTATGATGCTGTTGCTGTGTTTCTGTACATTCACAACGGCGGGACTGACATGTGTCCAAATGGATCTAAGTATTTTTTGATTTATTTTGCTGACCTTTTGCCACACCGGGATGGTATGGATCATGTTGTTACCTGAACAATATGCTTTTATCTTTGTTATCAAAAGTTGTAGACTGATAAAAAATAATGCAGAATTTTCAGAAAAATATTTAATAATGGGCATACTTTGAAAAACAATTCAGAAGAAAACTTCAAGGTACTGAATTAATGGAATTTCCTATTCTTTAATTTCTAACCTGCGTTTACTACTCTTTAGGATACAACCTGTTGATAGTCTTATCTGATTTGGCCTAAATATGTTAGGATTAAAAGATGAGTTGATTCATTTGTAGTTTAGTTATGTAAATGATTATATTTTTCCTGAGTTTCCTTTTCTTTTCTCCCCATTTAGGATGATTATTTCAGAAACTGGAATCCAAACAAGCCTTTTGATCAAGGTAAAGTTATTACTCATTTTGCAATTGTCTTCTGCTATTTCATGATATCCCTATATACTTTATGCCTTTCTTCCTCCCCCTGTCCCATGCATTAGTGAAGAGCTATATTCATGCTTATATCTCGTTCCCAATTTAGTCACAGCTTGAGGTGGTTTATGTGTAAGGGTTTGACTCATCTCTGTTTTTCAGCCACATTTTTTAATCCATATCCATTCCAATTTATATTCAGTGATGATATATATGCTTAGATTCTCTGTAACCATGAATCTTGGTCTAACATGCAATGTAAAACAGATATGTTCATGTACATTTTCGTTCATGTACATTTTCTTTCATGTTAAAAACTTTCCTAAATGAATGTCATTAATGTAATTACTGCATTTCCTAACACTTAAGGGGCCAAGTCTTTGAAGCCAGTTGTAACGTATGAATTTCAGAGTTGTTTTTTTTTTTTTTAAATGGTGTTGTGTATGTGCTGTTGATGCAGATACAGATTCTGTAAATGACATTTTATGCTTTGTCTCGGTGAGTTTTTAAGTTATGGCAGTACTTCAGCAATTTCCAGGCCATCTACCAAAGGATAGGGAAAAACACCCCAAAAAACTCTATATTGTTGTGTCCAGGATAGCACTGGAAACAAGTCATGCCAGGAGAAGGAACTACAAATTGAACAGCTTAAGAGATGTCAGACAGCAACTTCCCATCAAGCATCCTCTGCTTTGTGTTCATAGCTAGGAAAAAATAGTTTCAGATAGGATGGTAAGACACATTCACTCTAAATGTCATAGATGAACATTGCTGGAAATACTAGTAGCCCAGATGTTGCTAGGTGTGGTGGGTTGTATTTGATACTTAATGTCTTGTCAGTAAAACACACTGTATGCAAAGAAATCTCAGCAGTCCACCCTCTGAAAGACAGAGTAGGTAGTGCAAGCTGATAGTATGCCATAATTCTGTCCTTAAAGTCAGGATATTGTACTTGAACTTTACTGTTTGTTATATTTGTCACTCTGACACTAAGATTCTGTAAGAGTCCATAGTGGAGCACCCTCAAAAAGTGTAATATTAAACCATTTGGGTCTTAGATTTCATTGTTTCTTAAAGCTTTCTATAATGTTTTGGTGGTTTGGGGTTGTGTTGTTTGTTTGGGTTTTTTTCAGGACAAATGTAAAAAACTAGATTTAGCAGAGCTTCTTTTGATTTGGTAGAGCCAGTTATCAGCAGTTTGATTTGTGGAGATAACAACACACAATATAAAGCGTAGGTTGGTTAGGTTCTGGGTTTGCCTTTTGACAGTTGCTCATTTTTTTTTCTCTTTGTAATGTTTGGTGAAGCTCATATAACTCCTGCGTGAGAACACGTATGAGACGAGGATATTACAGCTGCACAATCACAGGTAGATGTGTAGCCTTTTTCCACTGCTTAAGGCATTTTTAGGATCCTGGATTTCTTTAACTCGCTTTGGTTCATTATTCAACATCACGTCTCTTAAATTGTAGAACAGCAGTGCCTCAAATTTTATTCAAAATGGTGTTCTACAGTTTCAATCCACTTATACTCTGAAATTGGAAGGGATTTTAAAAGATGTTATCTTAAAGTCATTTAGAAAGGAATGATCATGTACCTGGTAACTCCAATACAAATGAGCTTCAGTCACGCAGACCCACTGCACAGTCGTCCTCTGTTTTGGATCCTGTGTCAAAGTTAAGTGCCATTCAAGTAGTGTGAGACGTACTTTGCCCTTCAGAATGTGAAGTGGCTCTCTGGATATATAACTCTTGTGATTTTACATTCAGAAAAGGTATTCCTGCAAGAAAATTGCTTAAGCAAATTGTTGAGCTGGCAAGTAGCTCATGGTGGAACAGTCACAGTGTGGTACGCAGAGGGAAACAACAAATCAAAACGTGCATGGCCTTCTCCAAGCATGGCATGGCTGGTGTCACTGGGATTTAACCAGTGGGTAATGGTTAAAGAATATTAGAAAATATCAGTGTTTCATAATTGACCAATACTTCAGTTAGTTTTTAAGTTTTTAATAACTGTTTAAAAAAGAAAAAGCAGCAAGTCATGTTACAGACAAACATTTTGATGCCTCTGGAAGTCAAATAGTATGAAATTATACTTGTGAATCATACCACAAATGAGAGCAAAGAGCAAATTGGTTAAGAAGGAGAAGGAAGGGCATGAACAAATGAATGAAGGGGTAGCTAGATAAATGACAGTTCAGCAGAGGAGATGAAACCACAATGCTTTCTTTATTTGCTTTCGATTTCAGCTTTGGCAGTCATTTATTTTACAAACAGGAGTCATAAGAGGGAGCACCTTGGCCGATCAGAGATTTGAATTTTCAGAATTACTAAAGTGTTTAGGAAGAAAATACCCATTAGAATTCTCTGAAGGTGCTTTTGAAAATTTCACTTTACACCTATTTCTATGTTTCATTGCCAGACATGTTCCTTTTATTATCTGTAGGTAGCTCCCAGGAATATCACTGGGGGCTTGTACATGTTAGAGCTGAAGAGTGTAGATTGTCTCTCTTTATGGAAATGGAACTTCAGTGTCAAAGGAAAGGGAAAGATGATGGTTTTTGTCAAAGCATATATCCACAGGGATTTTCAAAGGCATTTGAGGGATTTAGGATTACAAATCCTATTGACTTCAAGTGGAATTTATGGCCCTACCACTTTCAGAGGCCTTGTGGCCCTCTGTCTTCCCAAGAGGAAAAACAAAAAAGTAAATCCTGGCGAAATATTGCAAAAAGATTTTGAACTGACATGCTTTAAAACTGTCTTGTTCATTGTGTTACTGAGATTTCTGACTCTGGGCAAAACCACAAATCGTTTTAGAGAATCTGAAATCAGACGTGGATATCTGGAAGCAATACAAACAGTCATACATCTGTTAAAGATTACTGTCTCTTTACAGAGAAAAGAATCATTTCTCTTTCATTCTAAAATTTCTTCAAGACTATGGATAGTCTGTTGTCAGAAAGCAGAATGCAGACTAGGTGCTACTCCAAGCGTGATGCTCTGCCTTGCGGAGATCTGTGCAGCACTTTTGTTTCATTTAAATCTTACAGATGGATTTTATTTGGCCAATAGCTCATTCTTTTTGACAAAGACAACACTACTTTTGGCCATGGTAAAAATCACACTGACTCAGACGTTAAAATAGCCACTCATACCTTTCTAAAGAGATTTCATACGCAAAAATTTCCCTTAGGAAACTGTTACTTAGTCTGAGCAACCTGGTCAAGCGCCCAGCGTGTCTGCCCATGGCAAGGAGATTGGAACCACTTGATCTTTAAGATTCCTCCCAAACCAAAACATCCTAAGATTCTATGAATCTCTTTTCTAGGTCTTTTCCGCCATAGGTTTAGTATCTGTCATTATCCATGCAGAGAAAAAAGAATTGTCAGAAGAATTTGTCCTAGATCTGTTATGCAGAGCAAGCTGCAAGAAAATTGTTTCATCTGTCTTTGGTCTTCTCCATTCTCCCAGCCCTGACATTTTTTTCCATGTTGCTCCTTTTGGCCTTGGGGTGTTTAAATGCCCTCTGCGCTTTTGTATGATTTTGGAGGTACAAAAGCTTTTATTTTGTATTCCTTGGGGTTCTTACATCCAGAGAGCCTGTGCAGATCCTGCAGTAAGGAGCCCTAGCTTGCTGCTGTGAATTCAATAGCAGCTCTCTGTTTTCACAACACAATTGTTAGAGAGATACCCCAAAAGAAAATTTTAATCTCACAACACCAAGGTTCTTCCTACAGTAACTGAGGAGAAAAAACTTCTTCCAGTGGGTGAATGAAAGCAAGACAACTGCCTTCTCTCTGGGTTTAAGGGAAATCTGAGCATCACTCAGCTAAAGCTGAGAACCCATTCTTTGGGACAGCTTTACAAGTTGTTAATGTTTAAAACCTATTTCTCAATTCTAAATCTAAAATCATGTTTGAATATTCTAAAGGTGAAGTCTTTCCATGGAAGCCAGAGTGCAGAATCACAATGAAGGAGCTGGGAGGGCAGGGTTTAGGAGTAATGGAAGGTGGCTGGTACCTGCCAGAAGTCATCTCACAAAGGCAGCTGGAGGATTCAGTAAGTTTAACAGATTTCAAAACCAACAGTTTTGAAAACCAGCAGAATTCGGCTTCCAGTCTTGTACTTAATTTGCATATTTTAAGGAAAAGTCTGCTGGGTCCAACCAAATCTATATTCTTTTCTAAAAAAAACCAAAGCTAGCTTTATTCAGCAGATTGAATTATTTAATTATGCATTTAAAAACAATAGCAGTGTAATCAAGCTGTCTGCTTTCTGCTTGCAGTGCAGAGAGAAATATCTGCATGTGTCTCAGGAAAAGAAATAGGTGGAAAAGCATACATGACTTCCACTGAAACAACCCCTAGAGAGTCACACGAGGTATCTTTGCATAACATGCCTTTCCAGGGGAAGTCAGCTTGAATGGTTCAGCTGCATCTTAGAGGGTACTTGAGTGATCAGAGTTATTTTTAGCCTAGCTGCCAGCCCAGCTTTTTATTCATCTTGAACCCAGGAGAAACCAATACAACGGTGAGCATCTTGCCGACTGAGCCAAGCTAACGAGGCATTTGGACTGCAGAAGGCAGGAGAGCATATAGCCTGAAAATGATTGATAGTCATTAATATTGAACTCCATTCTGTCAGAGTTGCAGAAGAGTGGAAGGAGCAAGTTAGTCAGGATTCTAAAATATGAATCAAAGTGTTGGGGGTTTTTTTCTGACAAGGTCATTTGAGAGATCTTAAGGAGCTTGACAGCTAACTTGGCATACTTTCCTAGTCTTCTCCATCTACATTGGATGAAGAAAAGAGGGAATCGGGGAGAAAGTTTAGCATAGTATTCTCACATCGGAGATTTTGGTATGGTAATTAAATGTGTCTGATATTCTGCACCTATTCAAACTTGCCAGAAAATGAGCTTATTAAGACTTTATGTATTAACTGTTAAATAAAAAAATAAGTTTGTTATTGAGAATTTCTGCTAAAAGCCACCTCTTAATAGCTCTAGTATATTCTTCTACAGACAAATAGATATTAATTTTTCTGATGAGATGCTCAAGTAAGAGCACATTTTGTTAGGTGAAAAGTTGCTGGAAAACATTTTGGAATGGTGTCCAGTTATTTGCCACATGGCTTTTTTTAAAGCATCGTTATCCAGAACATTGGAACTACGGAATTAATGGGATGTTCTTTGTATTGCATATACATAACCTCTGAATCCAAAAACGTTTAGACCATTGAGCTGTCATTGTTATTAATAACAAACCTGTAGAAGGACATGGGGCGGGGGGAGGGGGCCAGAGAGCAACTTAATTCTATTGCAGTGCTGAGCTTTTTCCCAAGGAGCTGGCTGGGAGCGTGGTATCATCTCACCTATCACTGGTGACAGCAATCTCAAGTGTTCCAAGCTGCTGGACTTCTCAGGAAAAGATGCTCACTATTAGAAATAGTTGGAATTTCCCCCTTCTCTTCCAGTATTTATTTTCACTGTCTTTATTCCCAGTCCTGTTCCACAGTAACTGAGAAGTCTGGACAGGGATATTATTTCTCAGGGCTTTCATTATCTACCCTGTGGGGGGGAATTAAAAAAAAATAAATTCAAAATTCCAAAATCGCTTTTCCACTATTCTGTGTAAAAATTTTCATCTGCCTGAATGGGACGTATCGATGAGTGATGCCAAGGTCAGACATGCTTGTGTAGACTTGATTATCATTATTAATTTACAGACGTGAACTCTCCATCTTTGCAAAGAATTCCTCTTGAGCACTAATGAAAGTTTTAACTGGCAAAATACCTTCACTTTTGAAGAGGGAAGTGCTGCTTTGGAGTGGATTGCAGCCTCCAGCATAGCATCGCCCATGACTTTCACAGTCCAGAAGCCCCATGGAAGTGAATTTGTCAGATTTAGAGCTTATCTTGAGATGAATGTATTGGTATTCCTGCTTCCTCTGCTGTGTTGAATTGTACCGCTCTCTTTCCAGTGTCTAACTGGCAAATCCAGACTCCAGAAATGGCCTCCTGCAGCTGTGCAGAATAAAGTTTGCCTAGAATTCATAAGCCTTCCAAAACAGAAAGGATGATAATGGGAAGCCTGTGATGCAGGATGAAAATCATAGAACCTGCAATTATTTTTGAACATGTAATTTTCTGTTAGCCCAGTTAAGATGTTCTTTCAGAAAAGCCTGAATAAATTCCTTTCAGAGAGTTGTTTAGTACTGTACACATCTCCAGCCACAAATATATGTTAGTTTTATTATAAATGTTTTCTATTACTGTGCCTCAGATGGCAGATTTCAATTGAATAACTTATTTTGCAATTTATTTTTTGACTGTGGTTGAATTAGTTTTAGAGCCTTATTCGTAGGACAACTGCACATGAATTATGTTTGTAGATCTTCAGTAAATCAGTACAATTTTAAAACATGCTAACTGAATCAACAGAAGACAATCACTGAGAAGCAGCACATGAAATACGCTGTCTTCCATCAAATGCGTGTCAAGTACATATGGCTGCTTATATGTGCCAAGCAGATGCACATGGTTCTCTTTACGTGCTAGGAGGGTAATATTAAATTCCTTTTTAAGCTTGTAAGCAACCACTTTTGCTATTAAATATGGCATCAGAAGTGGCAGAGATGGGGTCCCCGTCTATGACTGTATTATGGCTGATGTGCTTTGAACTAAGGCAGTGATCGATAGATTGTCTTCTAGAATTTTATTAACCCTTGGGGAGCACTTGTCAGTTTTGTCAGTAATGGTGCTGGCTTTCTTTTAATATCTCTTATGTCATTGACTGTAAAGCAGAAATTATTTTGAAAGGGAAATTCAGTCTTCCCCATGCTTATCTAGCTCTCATTTAATTAAATAAATCTTTGGGAATATTTCAAGGCCCAACCCTGCTCTCATTGGCATCACTTAGTGAGCAGGGATCTCCTTCCCTTTGCTTCAGTATATAGGAGTTCATTTTTTGGAAACCTACCTAAACCTTTAAAAATGAAGTGTGTTTAGAAATACATGCCTGCAAATCTTCCTTCCTTACTTGCTGCAAGAGAGACCTCAGTGTATCATTCAAACTAGCGACTTCGGTTTATATTCTGATTTAACAAGGCCAAACCAATCAGGGGCAAAGTCTTCAGCTTTGAAATACTATTTGACTTAAGTATTGGATGGTGTAGTAGATTCATACTGCATGTCAAATTGTGTTTTAAATCACTAGCTAGGCAGAAGAGTAATTTGCACAGTATTTAAACATGTTTTTATGCTTCTGAGTTAATAGGTGATTAATAACTGTCATTTGATTCTAAATGGAAAACAGGATCTCCTGTGGAGAATAAAAGTAGAAGGCAGAGTGACAATGGCGGTAAAAAGGTATAATGCAGTAATTTTAGGAAGAGAACAAGATCGAAATAAAGACAAGTTATTTCAAAATCAGATATCAGATAAACTGAGAATGTGTAAGGTGGAAATTAGGGGAAGAAAAATGAGGATAATTTGCATTTCCTCAATGTAGAGGGCACAAACAGGAATTACCCAAAAGCCAAGGCTTGGCTGATGGCGAGGCTCTTGGTGACTGCGGTGGCAGGGAGCTACATGAAGAACGTGCAGGAGCACAAACAGTACCCCAAACTCAGAAATTCAAGTATAACATGAGATATTTGGGCAGGGATGTGAGAATACCATTTTTTTACAACTGTGTTAGAAGAGAAAGTTCAAGAAAAATGACAGCTCACTGCTCAGTGGAGAGAGATGCCTAACACAAAGGCATTGCTGAGAAGGCCAGAGCGCTGTTACCTGCCTGTGCCTTGGCTTTCGCTTAAAGGCCAGCTGAGAGCAGGTGGCGATCATAGCTAACGTCTTCGGCTGAAGGGTAGGATGCTGGATTAGGGAAAGAACAGGCCTGAGTAAATTAAATATTTGCAAATTGGAAATAGATTGCAAACTGGAATTGATCTAGGGTTTAAGTGAACTGGCTGAAATAACTTTAAAGATACTAAAATTTACCTTTTAAAACCTATGAAATTATAGGAGACTGGGAAAGAAGAAACAGCATGCGTATTTTTTGAAGTTAGAGAAAGGAAGAAAATAGGAAATTCTATCCATAAGTTGAACCTGAAATCCTGAAAAAAAAAGTACTAGAATAAATACTAAAACAAATATTTGTGAGCATCAGGAAGATAATGAGATGAATAAAGCTGGTATGGGTGTCGAACTAAAAAAAATTCTTCTGGGTCATTTACAGGCTGTGAGACTTGGGAGTAAGCTTGACTTTAATAAGGCTTTTCACGTTGAATTACATTATTGTCTTATAAGCAAGTTAAAGAAATATTGTCTAAAAATAATTATGAAGTAGATACAAAATCAGTTGGAAAACTCCATTCTGGTAGTAGCTGTCAATGGTTACATGTCAGGCTGGAAGGATAAATTGAGTAGGGTTCCTTTGTGATCTGTTTTGGGTCCAGTATTCACCATTTTCATTAAACTGTAGATATTGACATTAGTATGCTTATTGATTGTAACACAGCAGTAAAATTCACAGTCACCTTTAGAAATTTATGAAATGACCTGAAAACAAAGGATAAAGTTCAGTCCGGGCAGATGCAAAGTTCTTTAGTTAGGTAAGAATAATCATCTGCACAAAACAAGATGAAAAACAGTCAGATGGTAATAAATTTGGAGAAAAAGGGTAGAGGATCACGGTGGATTACAAATAGAACATGAGTCAACAATGTCATTCTGTTGCAAAAAAAGGCAAATGTTGCACTGGCATGTGTAACTATGAGTAATCCTTCAGTTCTAGTCAGCGCCAGTTAAGACCTTGGCTGGAATATGTTGTCCAGATTTGAGTACCAGGCATCTAGAATAGTGTGAATCCAACTGGAAACTACCCAGAGAAAAGTAACAGAATATGATCAGTCACAGAAAATACATTATGCGAAGAAAGATTGAAAGAGAGGAGCACCTTCTCTGTTGAGAGAAAACAAAACAACAACAACAAGAAAAAAACCCAACAGCCCACAAATTCCATTTTCAAAAGCATAAAATTAACTGCAAAGTGGATAACTTGTTCTCTATCCGTTGTGGATACAACAAGGAGCAGTATGTTTACATTGCAGTGAAGAGGATGAATTTTAGCCTTTGTAATGACGGCAATATTTAAGCATTGGGAGAGAGGTTTTAAAGAGGTTGTAGGGACTGTCTTTGAAGGTGTTGTGACACAGGTTAAACAAATGTCTTGCAGATAATGACACATTGATAGTTGATCTAGCTATGGAGAAGGGGAACGGAATTAGCATCCTTCCCAGAACTACCACTCCAGCACTGTGATTCTGTGACTGTATTTTGATTAATGGAAACCAGCTAATTTCATTGAAAGCACAGAAAAAATGCTGAAGAAGGTATTTTTTAAAATAGATTACCAGTCAGAGCAAAGAAGGGGAAAAAAAAAAGAATCTGTATCCTTGACAGACATTTTGGCACAACCTGGAAAAACAGAGGTTCTTATTTGATGGGAGTAATGTGCATAACCTTCAAGATAGATACTGACCATGGTTGTCACGGGCTTGCAAACCTCCATGAATATAAACAGGGACTGGCAAAAGGCAGCCCATTTTCTCTGACTGCTTCTCCCTATCTCACTGGCTTTCTAATTGTCCTTGTTTTGGCTGCAATAGAGTTAATTTTCTTCCTAGCAGCTGTTAAGGGGCTGTGTTTTGGGTTTGTGCTGGAGAGGGTGCTGGTAACACAGGGCTGCCCAGTCCCTGCTGAGCGGGGCTTACACAGAGCCAAGGGCTCTGCTGCTCCTCACCCCACGCGCCAGCGAGCGGGCTGGGGGGCACAAGGAGCTGGGAGGGGGCACGGCCGGGACAGCTGACCCCGCCTGACCCCAGGGATGTCCCCTGCCATGAGCCTCGTGCTCAGCACATAGAGCTGGGGAAGGAGAAGGAAGGGGGGACGTTCGGAGTGGTGGCGTTTGTCTTCCCCGGCCCCTGTTAGGCAGGATGGAGCCCCGCTGCCCTGGGGATGGCTGAGCACCGGCTGCCCTGGGGAGCAGTGAATCAACCCCTTGTTTTACTTTGCCTGCTTGTGTGGCTGTCGCTTTACCCGTTAAACCATCTTTATCTCAACCCACAAGTTTTCTCTTTCACTTTTCAGATTCTCTCCCCCATCCCATCGGAGGGGAGTGAGCAGCGCTGTGGGGCTGAGTCGCTGCCTGGAGATAAACCACAATACTAATAGAGAGTCAGGAGAACTTCCTATGGATGGTTCTGTTCTTGGATATTAGTGGGGCTTTTTGTCCAGGCAGTAATAAAGGTCATGATCTAACCCTAAGGTTAAAGATTTGGATGAAAATCAGTTAACTGTCCTCTTTCAATTCATTAGCTAAAACATGATGATGCATGTGTATTTAGGAATTAAATCTCCTTCTGCTATAAACCTAAGTACCCAGGTCATCAAAACACTAATTGAATCACAGCTATTTTCTTCCTGTCCTTACTGCTTCAGATTAAACATATTTGCATAAAATAATATTATTTCTGCTCTAATCTGATTGCTTGCATTCTAGCTTTGCAGTCCTTGGTCATTTGGAAATTTACTTTAAACTAGGGAATGGTGCAAAGCAGTAGACAGCAAAATGAATAAAAAAAGTTTGCCTATGTATTCTGGTGGTGTTCTGTGCTAAGAAGTTCCCTAAGCATAATGTGTTGAAAATTTTTTATCAGTTTGGTAAGCATTGTTTAGTCATTTAATCATATTCTGTCTTTTCCCTCTGCATCCTCTGTTGCAATATTGAATGGACCTTGCTGCTGGTACGTGCCTGTGTTGTCAGCTGTGGCCCAACAGCTCGCTTTAAAGGGCTTGTGGACTGTATGTACATAGTCTTCAAACTGTAGGGACAGGAAAGCTGTACCTGAAGACCATAAGTTGACTTTTACTGTCCTTCTTGAAACCTCTGTTTGAGGATTTGATCTGTTTTATCTAGGGGAGATAAGTTAGCAGCATTATTGTCTTATATATGTGCATCATTGCAGTGCCTCTTTAGCCGTACCAGATGGATGCATACAGGTGAAGTGCTGCCCCAAAATCTGGCACTATTATGTACACTTTAACCACAAGGCAAGACACTAGAATCAGACCCGTAATGTAAGTAGCTTCTGTTCCTGGGATAGCTTTAATTGTAAGCTGTGCAATTGCATCACTTAGTTCCTCACTTGCCACCTTAGCCTTAATAATCAACAACAGATGAACAGAACTCTGTGATAAATGGATGTACAGATAAGCAGTCCTAGGGATCATTGCACTTTACAGCAATCTTTAATGCAATGTAAAGCCAGCATTATTGTAATTATTTTAATGTGATACATCAGTGTTTCATAGAGTTTCTCCTTTCTTTTAATTGCTGGGGTTAAAAAAAATAATCAGGAAATGTGTGTAGTAGTCACTAAGAGCAAATGTATCTTTGCTGTAAAGGTTCCAGCATCTAAGCCTGTTTCTGTGTTCAGTGGGGACCTTTGTAATGACCTTTCATCTATAAAACAAAGCAATGAAGAGTTGCTGACACAGGCTGCAGAAGTCTGCAAAACTGAGAAAGGGAAGAACCCCTGCTTTTCATTGTGTTAAATATAAACATCTAAGAAAAACTGTGTCAGCTTCTCTCTCAGTAGACTATAAAGCTACCTAAGGAACCGGTGTTAGCTAAAAAAAAGTAGCCAAGATTCGTTAGTTCTGTTCTGAACTCTAGCACTAATGGTTTATATGGTTATAGTAAATTCACTCTAACCTGTAGGACCTATTTATCCTCAAAATCCAGATTATATTTAGCTATCTCAAAGGAGAACATGGTGCAGTAATTGTTACTTCTTAAGTTACTTCTGTAAGCAACTTTTCCGTCGCTGATTTTATCGGTCATCACTACTTTGCATCCTTGACATTAGTGGCAGAACTGTAAAATGTCCGTTCTTCTGGAGGTGCCAATGTGTTTGTTTCTCTCTCCCTCCCTCCCATTTTTTCTACAATTTACCTGGTGTACAAGTGATACAAGAGTCACAGGATGATTGTCTGCAGTGTGCCCTTAGAAGGGCATTATATTTTTATGTAGTTTTTCAAGTAGCAGTGCTCTTTTTAAATTCAGGCTTCTCAGCACCCCTTCGCTGTGGTGAATAGCCACAGTGAATATCCAGTGATAGCCATTTGTATAACCAAAAGTCAAAGGCTCTTATTCATCCTCCAGGTTGTCTTTGTTAACTCTTCCACAATTGCTTACTTCAGTAAGCTCAAGTTACTTCAATATCCTTGAGTGTTTAAAAACCTGCGCTTAATTATATGAGGGGTTTCTTCATCTTGTGAGATTCTCAGGTTGCTGACGTAAAAATGCAAGGCTAAAAAAAGTGTGTATCTCCAGCAACACTGAGATTGTCTGGTCCTTCTGCACGCACACCAAGTGGAAGACTGCTTCTTCTAACCCTTCAAACGGCACATTTGCATGTGTCAGCTAAAACCTGACAATTGTGACAGAGCCTGAAAACTTTTCAGCAATCACATCTTTGTTTCTTTTCTCTTTCTTTTTTTTCCTTTTTTTCCTTTTTTTCTTTTTCTTTTTTCTTCTTTTTTCCTTTTTTCCTTTTTTCCTTTTTTTCTTTTTCTTTTTTCTTTTTTCTTCTTTTTTCCTTTTTCCTTTTTCCTTTTTCCTTTTTCCTTTTTCCTTTTTCCTTTTTCCTTTTTCCTTTTTCCTTTTTCCTTTTTCCTTTTTCCTTTTTCCTTTTTCCTTTTTCCTTTTTCCTTTTTCCTTTTTCCTTTTTCCTTTTTCCTTTTTTCTCTTTTTTTCTTTTTTTCTTTTTTTCTTCTCTTTTTTTTTCTCTCTTTTTTTTTTTAACGTTTCTTACTAGCATGGTAAGGAAACATCCTATCTATCTGATAGTCCACTTCAACGGACAACTGTTACACAGGTCAAACCATCAAAGTATCCAAGTAAAACCCTGAAAAGCCATGTTCAAGTAAAGCCAGGAAAAGCACAAATCTATTTGAAAATACCAGCAGGACCTTAATGTGGATGATATGTCCCGGTATCAGAAACACAAATATATTGGTCTTGATAGTTTTGAGCATAAAGATCATGAGTTATTACTTTTCATCTTGAGATACTTCCTCAGTGGAACTCCTAAATATGCCATCGATACGTGCTGGGTATAGGCTATGCTTAGTTGCTCTCACTCCTAATTGCCTAACTTTTCTCCCGGCATCATTTTTCTATTGCAAGAAATGTGACTTGATATTTAGGCAAACATTTTTCATTTTCTTTATGTTACTCCGTCTGAGCTGCTTTTTCATAAAGTGGCACTTCTAGTGTGTTTTCCTACATAGGACTGTGCCAGTAACATTTTTCCAATGCCTATAAATAAATTAAGTATACTGTGGCTTGAAAGAGAAATTGCTATCAGCTGGTGTTCCACTACCTACAAAACATTTTATCTTCTTTCAGTTTCTATTACTTTGCTCTCCCTTGACTTTGTATAGGAAGGTGTATTCCCTGTTAGTGTCATGTGGTGCATTTGTTTGTAGGATGCTTGATATATGGAACTATTGCAAACATCTAGTGCAGAGAGCTCCGCTTTTGAAATTGCATTGAAGATGAACTTTTTGACGGATGGAGCTGTTGATATGATTTGGAAATAGGCTTGTTTGTATCAGTCGGTCAGGTACTCCATTTTTCAAAATGGAAAAAAATAAAGGTTTGAAATGAGGAGAGAGAGGCCACCCATCTAGTGGGAGCAGAGCTTGAGCCCAAAAGGAGAAATGCACTTGAGAGCTATGTGTGTTGGTTTTATAATGATACAACAAATAAATTCCTTTTCACAGGCTTCACTTTTAAACAGCTCACAGTCGCTTAACTTCATCTTATCTGCACAGCAACCCAAAAGCCAGATGCCTAGCCTGAGGCAGTTGTCCATTTTGTCTTTGTAGCAGACACTGGAATAAGTGTTTCAGACTAGGAAGCCACTTGGAGGTCTACCTAAGGCTAATTAACTTTCAGAAGACTCAAGTTAGATGGAATCAGACATTGCACAGATCCTGTCTAGGAAGTCAAGATGTGTATGGGGACCTAGATACTGTGATCTCAGCTTCCCCAGAGAAGAAGTCATCAAAAGCACAATGGTTGTTAAATTTATGAGGATCATGTCCTGGTTTGGAAGCTCAAATTAAGTGAATTTTATTGTTGAAACTACTTCTGTGTTTTGTGGAAGAGATGGTGCAGTCCAGGAGAGAAGTTGTGCAGGTTATTGTAGGTCGTTACAGGACCTCCCTGTTTTGCAGGAGGGGTGCTGCTCTCCAGACGAGTCGGGTGGAGTAGCATGGTGGTACCAACTATGCTATGCATAGTGTTGGTACAGGGTCCTCAATGCTTTTCAGTTTCCTGCATTCCACTTTCTTCTGGCTTCCCTCCAGAGTCTCTCCAAAAATTCTTTGGTTCCCTTAGTTATAGGATGGGGTAGACAATACCTCCTTAGAGACCGGTCCATTTTCTGATTTCCTGTTGCCATTGTTGGTGGCCACAGCGTGCTCGTTCAGGACACTTCTGAACATGTTTACACTTCTTGATGATCAGCAGGTTGTTTGCATGCTTTCCCCGTGCACAAAAAACTATTCAAGGTTCATCCTATTGTTTGGGACAAGAGGCAGGTCCTATGTGGTCTACTTCTGCTGAAACCAAGTCAGCTAAATTTCACAGGCTTACACCAACAACTGTGCTAATTAGACAGAACTCCTGTTAGTTTATACACCGACACAAGATGTTTGGAAATTGCTTTATCCATGTCTTCTGAAACGTTGAAGAACAACAGATTCTGCCAGGCTTTCCAATGAAGAAAACTCAGAGGAAATGTGTGACATGAAATTACCATGGCAGGTGTCCCTTACCAGCAGGATTCCCCTGGAACACACCCCTCTAAGCAGTTCTATCATCTGTGAAAAGGCCGGAGTATTGGAAGATTACCCAGCTAAGAATATGGCAAAGCACCAGATAGTCGATGGGGGTGGGGGGGGAAAGGGTGGGATGGGTTGAAGGCTGCAGGGGCTGGAAATTTGTGATAGTGTCACCTTTACTGTTTTCCTCTGAGTTGGGATGAGGAAGAAAGAGCGAGCTCAGAGAAGTGAAAATAAAGTATGCAGTAGATGGTGTTTAACACTGAAAAAGAATCAGATAGTTTAATAATGGATTTTCTCTGTGACAGTCCTTTAGCAAGATGATTTTTACCTGTCCATTAGTATGCTGTCTTTTTGTCGGTCTAGCAAAGAGGAAAGAGTCTTTTGCTTGCTTTTCTGAAAGAACTGGAATTCTGTGATCTCTGTGCAGCTTTTAAATTAAAAAGTATTGTTTTGAATTAAAATGCTGAATCCAGACTCTCCAGACCTTAAGATTCAAAGTTTTTTTATGTTGCTTCTAGTTAGTATGCAGTCAACGAAGGGATGGGGTTTCAGGAGGCTGCTGGAGCAAGGTAGTATGAGATGGAAATGCTGCTTTCTGTGTGGTGGGGAGGCCAGGGAGGGGAGGTTTAAAGCTATGTCTGCAGCAAAATTTTTTTCTTAGGACAACACTTCTATTAATTTTTGGGATGTCTACATTAAATTCTGTTTTGGTATCTCCCTCCCTGTGTTAGTCCAGTACATTGGCGTAATAAGATGTTTCAAAAGAAAAGTATTAAAAATCAAAGTCTGAAATATTCACAAGTGTGCTTTTTTTAAGGCACTGAACAATTATAAGAGACCGTTCTTATATGTAGGCAATTTCCTCAATGATAAGAACTCTTAGTTTGAGAAATTAATTTTCAGCACACTGACTAAATAAAAAAGTTCATTAAAATCTTTGTATGGTCTGTAGTAGGAAGGGTAATAACAATGTTTTGTCTTGTATTTCAATTATGGTAGATGTGAATTAACTAATATTTTAATAAAAATTAGTAGTAACATTTATTTTCCATTCAACGGTGTGAATTTACGTGATGTGTCTGAAACATAAAGAGCCTAGGGTGTGGGTATGTGTGGTGAATGGATTTTATTTTAATGAATTATAATATAATTGCCCTGTCTTGGCAATTAAGGTTGAGCATTAAATCTTAATTCATTAATTCCTTTGCATCCTTTTTTTCTTTGGGGAGAGCAGAGGAAGTACTAAAAATTCCTTTAAGCTTATAAAGCTGGAAGACGTGTATGACGAATAGATTTAAACGGATTACTAAGAGGTAGAACACAAAGGCAGAATTACATCAGTGTCAAATTCTGCCCTCAGTTACGTGCCGGCTCCTTGGTGTAGTTACAGTGATTGAAATTTAGCTTAGACTTGCATTAGTTGGATGGAAAATGCATGCTCATTTGGGTATTTCACTTTTTCAATCATTCTGATATAAACCTGGTTACTGGGCATTTGTGTCACGTGCATTTTCTTATCCATATGGACATAATACGTTGTAAGAATAGTTGTGCAAAACTGGGCCAGATTAGCTTCTCTTTTTTTAAACTTAAGTGAGTTGTGGATTTAACCCATTTCTACTCTGGCAGATAAAAGTTCAAAGGTGAAAAAGTAGTGTTGGTAGAAATACCTAAAACTTCTGAGGGATTGGGAAGCAGCCTTCTCATCTCTTGCCCTCCCTTAACACTAGTCACAACAGTGCCTCAGATGTCTTCATCAGTTTTGCTGGAGGTGTACTTATGAGTAGGGACCAACATGTCGGTGGCCTTGTCTCTCTCGGATGTGTGTGTGTATATTTATTTTAGCAGAATTGGACTATACTGGGGATAAGAAGATGGTGTCTAAGGTATCTGGCCTCATTCTTCAAATGCATATGAATTATCATGCCATGGAATTGAAAGAAGTTTCAAAGTGAATAAAGCACATGTGAAGCAGAAGGATTATGTATGTGCCCCATTTTGTGGTTTTGCTGTCATGGCTGTTTTCTAGGGAATGACTTCATAGCAGGAACTGAAAAAAAATCAGTAGTCCAACCATTAAAAAATGAGCATGTGACCAGATCTCTCACTTCTACAGTTTCCTAGCAAATATGCCGTAAAGAAAGAATCTGCCGATCCAGAGGTAGTGATGAGCTCAGCACAAACCCAAAGCTTGACAGTCTTAGTTCTATTCTTCTAAATGCTGTCTGATGCTGTTATGTGCTGCGTCCTTCTACTGAAGCAATTTCACACCTCATCTGCTAGAGATGAAAATGGCAGGGAACAAACTATAAATCCAGAAAACCTTAGTTTAGTAGGTATATCATCCTATTGGAATCTTTTCACATAAATAATTAGTTCATCACTTCCTCAATCCACTAAATTTGCAAGGCTTTGGAAATGGCATGGGGTGACGTTATCTCAAGAGCCTCAAGGAATTAGCTAATCCACCCCTCCACCCAAGGCAGCACCAACTGCACCTGCATCACTCCTGACACTTACTCACCGTGCTCTTAAAGACCTTCAGTGCAGGGCACTCCATGGTCTCTCCAGCAGGTAATACTGGCGCTCTCCTCTGGCACTCTTGACTATTAACATCCCTTTTTGCAGTTCAGACTTTTGTTTGAAAACTTTTCTGTTGCGTGCCGTTGATGTGACAATTGGGTGCCACAGTTAATTTACTGGCCTTTTATTTCTGTGAAGGCTCGTTGTTATGTTTGCCTTCAGTGCTGTCATCTTAACCACACATCTGTTAGTTCTTCCTCACAGAGCATTTACTAGCCTTATTAGCCAAACTGACCAAAATGTGGCATTTCAAACTCATGACAGCAGATACAAAGAGACCAACTTTAGAAACTGGAGGGTCATCTACTGTGTATGGTGGTGCACCTGTGCACGTGTCCTGGTTTTGGCGGGGATAGAGTTAATTTTCTTCCTAGCAGCTGCTGCAGTGCTGCTGTGTTTTGGATTTAGGATGAGTATCATATTGATAACACAGAGATGGTTTCGTTGTCACGAGGCAGTGTTTACACTAAGTCAAGGACTTTCCAGCTCTCACACCACCCCACAAGCAAGAAGACTGGGGGGCACAAGAAGCTGGGAGGGGACACCACCCGGACAGCTGATCCCAGCTGGACAAAGGGATATTCCATACCATATGGCATCACACAGTATATAAACCAGGGGGAAAGCTGGCGGGGGGGGCACTGCTCGGGGACTGGCTGGGTGTCAGTCAGTGCGTGGTGAGCAACTGCATTGTGCATCACTCGTATATTCTAATTGGTTTATCATTATTTTATTATTATTTTCCCTTCCTTTTCTGTCCTATTGAACTGTCTGTACCTCAACCCATGAATTTTACTTTTTTCCCTAATTCTTTCCCCCATCCCACTGCAGGGGGGTTGAGCGAGTGGCTGTGTGGCTGCGTGCCACGTTAAACCACAACATGCCTGTGAGTTTCTCTGTGTGTGTGGAACAATCTGGTAAACATGGGCATGGAGGTGAACGCATTTGATGCTGGTTTTGCAAACAGGTGGGATCAGAGCTGCAAAAATGATCTGCGCTAGGATTTGAAACGGCACTTCTATATTGTGTTCTTTCCCGTTAAGCTAGATAGTTTGAAAGGGATTCTTAGCACGTCCTCCCAAGATACAGAAGTGGTAACACAGTTTCTGTCACAAAGAGTTGCCGGTATGTTTTCCAGGGACCGTGCCAGCTGTTTTATGGCTCCCAGTTCCTCACTGCTAGGGGACCTGGACATGGGAGCGCGTGTATGTGTGTTAAGACCGTAATTATGCAGTTCAGTGATAAAACCTGCACATGCAACTGGGACTGCAACAAATTTAGGATATTATCAGGGCAGATAAACTGTACCTGTTAACATTCCTCTTTGCTACCTTTTTCACCTAGTGTCATTCTCTGTGTGTTAAGGGTCTGAGGTGGGTTGTGATCTGTTCCATCCCCTTGGACTTGTTGACAACTGGCATTATGGAGTTGGCAGAATTGCCAGAATCAAGAGTTTGCCGTGCACCTGAGATTCTTTAATCACCTCTCCAAAGGTCTATGATGCCAAATCTAACTCTTCTGACTGCAAGCATAGGCATGTACTGTTTGTTTGTCACTCCTCTTCAACACTTTGAACTTGTTTTGGGTGCTTTGAATGTGCAGAGAAATGAGATACGATTTCATGTGCGCACCCTGCTGTAAAGCTCCAGGCATGAAATCTGGGAAGGTTTTCCTAAACTGGACTAGTAATTCCTCAGACACATAAAGAATATCAGTCTAATGGAATAAACAAGCTAGTGGTACATTTTTATTGTTTTATATGACTGTTCATATTTTATTTGACTGCTTTTAGACATTGCATTCATATGCTTGTCCTGTACATTCATTTGAACAAAATATGTTTGATCTTTCTTCAATATAAACTTTTTTGAGTGTAAAATGAAAGAGAATTCAGGCATTTTTTTTTTTATTTTTTCTTAGGGCAACCTAGTGTTTGTATTCTTTGTGCTTTTCACTAGAATCTCTATTTTTCAGTTTGAAAAAAATTGTGGTTCCGTGTTGTTTGAAATAATTCCACCCTCATGGCTTTCATCTTGTTAAATAATCATTTAATCATTGCTCAGAACCAACAGATCTTTTATTTTGTAAGGTGTTTACTTATGCTATGGTCATGCAGTTAAAGTATGATTGATCAGTTTCTCAAATGACAGTTACTACTAGACAATTAATTCTGATTACATAGATGATTAGAAGTACAGATTTTTACACCTAGGGCCAGTGATGTTTGGGTTTTTTTATAATGCAGGTTTAGAAAATATTTATGCAAGCAGACAATTGAATCAGCATTACCATCAGTGCATTAAATTATGGCATTATATTAGAGAAGAATTCCTTTAGAAGTCCTAGTGTTACATTTAACAGGAGATTGAGGGGGAGGGGGGGCAGGGAGAGACGACACATGAGGATTTCTAGTAAGGGTTTAGCATCTTTAGATTATGTTTTGAACTTTAAAATATTGTGCATTCCCAAAACCATTCCTTTTGCCTGCAGGATACCACAACTATATGATTTATGTGTGTTGAGTGTGCACACCTCTCTCCCTGAATCACTAGATGCTAGTGATGATTTAACTTCTGTGCTTTGATTTGTGCAGTTTGAGATAGTATGGTCTCCTGGATCAAATTAAATAAAAAAAAAAAAAGGGAAGGCAAAGATTCTTTGCTATATAGAGGGCTGACTTTTTTCTTTTGCGTTACAAATAAGTGAATTATTGATGCGACAAAGAATAACTCTGTTACTTAAACGTGACTCTGAGCAGCGATGTTGTGATTGGAATTTCTGTGCCAAGCCACTCTTGTCAGAAAAGTCCTATTCAGCTACTGACTGGCAACGTTAGTATGGCTCAGTAGAAGACAAGCTGTGCAGGTAATGACATGCTTTTCTGTACAGCCCTTCTCTTTCCTAGAATTTCCACTTCATGGTTTGCACAAGGATCTGGTTGCACACCAATTAGACATTCTTGGCACCAAAAGCTGTCTATAAACTACATATCATAAAGTGAGCACTGTTTCTATTTTTCTGGCATGAAGACATAGATGCACAATGCTTGATGGAAAAACCAGTCAAGTTTGGTCAATGGTTGTCATGAGAGAGGCCTTCCGTACGCAAAGGGCAAGCAAATGGGTGGATATGTTGTTCTAGATGTTGCTCTTCTCTGGATACAGCTAGAGGCTGCCTGAGAATGTCCTCGCTCCAATAATGAAAGCTATGAGGGTAAGTTGAATGGAAAAAGTGCTGGTAAAAGAGTAGCAGAATACAGGATCCAGTTAATCTCTGCCTTCAGGTACCCCAAAACCATTAAGTTTGTGAAACAGGGTCACTAAGACATAGCACGAATCCCTACTGCATTGCAAACTCCTGTTTTTTATTGCTACTTTTTAAACATTTAATAACCATTCTGTGATTGTGGCCAATTTGCTTGTGTAGCTTCCCATACATGCAAATCACCTTAAAAAAGTTAGGAACAAGCTGGGACCATGATATAAAGCATCTCAATTTTGTTTCTAGTTGGTTTGCTTGTGTGTTCCTCTGTTTTTTCCTCTCTTGTACGGAAAACCTTTTTGTATCATTCTGAACATACTGGAAAGTTAGCAAAACTGATCTATAACTAAGGATCCCGCCTATTGGAAAGAAGTAAATATGCTTCATTCCTGAATGTCCATACAGTAGGAATCTGTCCCTTGTGATCATCATCTTTCTGCCAGATTTGTAGCACATATGTTAGGGAAAGTACAGGTGCAGCCACCTTTTACTTAAACCATTTGATAGGCTTAGTTTATAAAAAAGCAAATTGAAGGTGATGGATTGTGTAGTATAAATTCCTTCATGCTAAGGAAACTTGGACTGCTGAAGCATCTTTAATCTCACAGAGGAAAATTGTAAGAACAACTGCCAGAAATAAACCCAGACTAATTCAAATTGGAAAATACACTTACATTTTTAGAATGTGCAACTACATTCTGCACCTTTAGTATAATAGAAAACGGCCACGGAAAGTTATGGAATATTCCCATTTAAATTCCCATTCCTGGACTTTCTCATAACAATACATAGACGTGACATTCGATGTTCTAATAATTAATTCTAGCCTTCACATCTGTGAATGAATCTGTATCCCAACTCCATGAAAAGTTAGATTGAGAATGATGAGATAAAATTTTGTTTTCCAGCTCTAATATCAGCTTCTTGGGAACCTGGGATGGGTTCATATAAACTGAGTTTTAGTTCCTTGTGCGTGTAATTGGATTAATAGCATTTTCTTTTTCCCTTACTCCCCTGTTTAGTTTACATGCGTGTGTGTGTTACCTCCATGAAGTGTGTGCTCTGTAGTTCTTTACTAGGGCTGCTCTCTTAGTTTTGACAGAACCACTTGTGGAAAAAAGACCAAACAGTTGCAGAAGTTGTGCCAATCCCTCTTCTTCCCATGTAGTCCGTCATATGTCCAAGGTTCTGCCACCCTGACCCAAATATTAAAACAGGATTCAAGATTGAGCGTTTAATAATCAGTGTTCAATATTGAGATAGTGATGAACTAACAGAATGGACGCAAAAAAGGGGCAGGAGCCCCTCCAGGTGGTTGTGAAGCAGTCACTGATAAGCCAGGTACCATTTAACAGGCTTACTTTTTTTTCTCAGCCACATCCCCATCCTGCCCTTTACTGATCAGCACCTGCAAGCTTTCACTGAGGATGAAGACCTCCTGTTTGCCTCACATCCAGTTAGTGGCTTCATTATTAATCACTGCTGATGGTCCTTCAGCTCATTCAGCTTCATGCCATTCGACTGTCCCTTATGGCCAAGTGAATTTTTATAAACTTTTGAGTCTGATCATACAAATTCTATCCACTATTTCATTAAAATGGAAAAGTATTACATTTCTGTATACCCTTCAGCTACTAATTTCTGTAAATTCATAAGAAAAAAAAAGTCATTAAATCTTTTTGACACTCTTTTGTTCTATGTAATCCTGTAGGATTTAAAGTTCAGAGGCCCAATATATTCTAAGGATGAAGCATCAGCCCCCATGTAGTCAATGGGAACTATATCATTTATCTTAGTGGGGGCAGAATTTCAACCCAGGTGCTTGCTTTCTTTTTGAATTGATTTAGTTCAGAGTTAACTAGACTGATTGTGGAGGTTTTTTTAAGGGATAAAGTAGGAGATACTGTTGTTTGGGGTAAAAGGATGCAAGAAAGCATCCTAGAGGGACCATGCGCCAAATAAATATACTGTTTTCACTGGAGTCACAGACGCTACAGGGTATTTTCAGATCCCAGGTTCCACTCCAGAGCCCAAGGAGGGCCAGGGCCAAGCAGATGTGGTTTGCAGACTGGTAAAGGTGCAAAAGGAACAGAAATAGAGGAGTAAATGAAGAGTCTGGGTTGATTGAATTTGGGGAAGAGTAATAAGAGGAAGATGGGAGTGATCTGTTTGGTGAGGAAGAGAGATTCAAAGATGAAAGAAAACTTGGAGAAAAAGTGGCAAAAAAAAAAAAAAAGAATGAATGAAGTCGGGAGAATACTGGAAGGGAAAAGAGCAAAATTATTCTGTTATGAGTGAGTTGTAGTGGAAGGCCTGTGGAGCAACACGGAGTCATGGTTAGTGGCAGTGGAGTCATGGCAAATCCTTTGTCCTTGGTGCTCAGCGAAGGGTGCTCAGACACTGCCTGTGGGTCCCTGCAGGTGCCACTCTCCCCACAGGTGCAAGGCAAAGCTCATAGAACCATAGAATCGTTTAGGTTGGAAACAGCCTTTGAGATCATTGAGTCCAGCTGTTAACCCAACACTGCCAAGTCCACCATGTCCCTCAGCACCACAGCTACATATCTTTTTAGGAAAGCCAGGTTAAGAAAAAGGAAGGAAAAAAAAAAGTGGTGACTACAATGGTCTCTTTACAGCTTCTTCCTCTTACACGTTAGTTTTGTCTATATTAATTTTCATCCTCCATCTGCTTGTAACATTTTTCTTCCTTTAGTTCCGGATTTTACCCTAAATTTAGCAGTTGTGAGATACTATTTTGGTTTTCTTCTGTACAGTTTTCATATCACTGGAAATTCATGAAATCCAGCTACTACTGAAACTTGCGTTGAAGAGTCGTTAGCTTGGGTGAACCTCTCCAGAGTCAAAAAGGCCCTGTTGAATCTCAGGATAAGACTTTGTTAAACATGTTGATTTTCTTGAATTGGGTCTGGGGTTTGGCCTCATTTTTTCAGAATTTCTGTTGCATCTTCTGATGCCTTATCTTCCTGGCTTCTGTGAATTTTGCCATTCTCTCTGCCTTTTATGCTTTTTATTTCATTCCACTACTTTTTGCTCTCTCCATCCCAAGTATTGTTACCCGTTTTCTTACTGCTTCAGCGTGGATCCCTCTCGCTCATGTGGAAGTGCTGATATGTTCAGGGCTGATTGCTCCCATTAATGATTTCCCAGTATCTTTTTGTAGGAGCAGGTATGTGATCAGGCAGAGCAGATTAGCCCCCATGTTGTGGGCATAACAGTTGGTGTTTTCGCTAACATTTAAAGTCATCAGAGAAAAAGGGAAAGATAAAACTAGAGAGCAGCGAGATGCTTCCATGACTGTAAGGCAACTGGGAATCATGAATGAAAAGTTTGCTATCAGACACTGCCTATATATATGGAGTCAGAAAATAGTAATACGAAGAATACTAAGTTTAAAAAACCAAAAAGAGCTAAAAGGTTGTTGCTTTACTCATAGAAGTCAGAACTGCACATTCCAGGGTCAAAAAATAAGGTTGGTTCTGCATGATTTAGGAAAACAAAGTGAGTTTGTTTAAGTATGATCTCACACAGTTACACTCAACTAGGTAATTAAAAAAGCAATTAAGGGCAAACCATCAGCACGGAGACCTGGCAGAACAAAAATGAAACTGAAGATTACTGTTGTTTACCTTCAGTTTCTCTGAACTGAAATTACTTTTTGTTGGTTCTTTATTCACACACAGAGGCAAGAGCTGTTTAATCTGTTTTATGTCTTTTCTGAACCTCCTGATGGGAACGATCATTTTTCCAATCTGCCTTATTTGTTCATAAAGAAATAGAAAAGTGGCCAAAAGAATATCTTATTGTAATGTGTTCCTTCACTTGCAAAATACAGCGTTTATAGATTCTCTCAAAGTTTTCTTTCTTCTTCTGCACCATAATTATCACTCCAAACATCGTCTAAAATGCAGAACGTGTATCTTTATTAGGTTGTCACTAGATGTGATGGTTTGCCATCTTTTGTAGATGGATATAGTGACATTGGCCATATTTTCATTAATTTGTCGTATTAGGATGTGTCAGAGCTTTTGCTTTAATGTGCCCCTGAAATGGGTTTATAACCAATGTCAACAAAACCAGATAATTAGAGAAGATATTGCTAGAAAGGCTTTAGAATTTTTTGCAGCTAGAGTCAGTCACACAAAAATTACACATAAATATCCCTCGCGCATTCTCTAGAGCCCCTGTGTCTCGCATTTAGAGTTAAAATATTTACAGATGAGAAGGAAAATAAGGATGAGGATGTCATGTTCATACTCAGACTGGATAGAATCTTATTCCTCAAGGATACTCAACACATTCCTCATTGCGCTTTTATATTGAAAATCTGTAACCCAGTTATCTCCAAAGAATTCAGGCTCCCAGAAATTCATTATTTCTTACCAATTACAAAAACCTTTACCACGTGAAACCAGCCCGTCAGAAACAAAACCTTTACCTTGGCTCCCTGCTTTTCATACTCTTTCCCAGTGAGGTGGGGCATGGTCTTTCCCACTTCTTCCCCAAAGCGAGCAATTTGGTAGCAGAACCTGTGGTCCCCCAGTGCCAGGAAGGCAGCAAGGAATGCTTTCATCTTCTCTTCCCAGCCTTCTGCTCGGACCTAACCCCAAGAGAGGTCTCAAAGAGGTCATGTAGCTCTAACAATTGTTTGCCCAAGCTAATCATAAACTTCTGAAGTGGGTTTTCTGATTCCTCAGAATGATTCCCCCAATGCTTCACCAAAACCCCTGTGCTGTAATTTGTCTGTTGTTCCTTGTTCTGTCCTCATAGATACAGAGAACAATCTTCAAGGGTAACTGCTTGCTTTATGACAAGCATTTTCTCATTTCAAGACATATCATGGCTCCCTTGTCGAGTCTTTCCTTTCTCGACTAGTTCAATCTATTTCCTTTTTTCATTTCCTTACAAGTCATATTCAAAATTTTATCAATTTTACTGTTCCCCTCTGAACTCTTATCCTCATCTTATCCTCTTATCCTGTATGTCTTGTTTATACTTCTACCCAGACAGAACCATATTCCAACTGAGGGCATCAACAATGCTTAATAGAGCAGAATAATTATCTCCCATGTTTTAGTTAAGACTTTCCTGCTAATACACTCCAGTAAAAAGAGTTTACTTTTTTGGCAACAGCTTGACAATTTTGATTCCTGTTCAGCCTACAGTCTATTGACACTCTGGGATCCTCTTTTGTATTATTTCTACCTAGTCAATCCCCATTTCGTGTTTGTTCCTTTGATTTCTGCTTTGTAGTGATGCTGCTTTGTGTTTGTGTATACCGACTGTTGCCTTATTCATTCCTCCCATTTCCCAAGATCATTTTTCTCTGTAACCTCCAGAGCATGACAGCTTCTTTTCTCATTTCTGTGGTTTCTTTGCCTGCTCCCCATTCCATTATCCAAACAGCTGATCTATGGGTTTTTTAATCTCAAAATACCTCCTCATTTAACTGAATCCCACCAATTAGCAAAAAGTCCCTCATGTGAAGACAGACTAAAGTAAAATATGAAATAAAGCTCCTCCAATCCCTGTGTTCATTTTAGTGTATCTTATGCTGGCTGGGTGGTTTTGATTGCTGATGTTTGAAGGTGAGGAGGAGGTTGTCTGTTTAGCAGTTACTCTCAGTTATCCTGGTATTATCTACATTCTCTGAGGACTGAGCCTCCGGAGGCTCAGAGCCTGCCCAGCAGTCCATAGGAAAGGAACAGATGTACCAGCTTCACGGATCCATGGGAACAGGATGCTGATCCAGGGTAATGTTCATTCTGTTTGGCAAGGTGATTATCCAACTGGTCAAAACCCAGGAGCCTGCTTCTCACTGTTGGGAACTGAGCATCTTTCCTGCTGATAGTGCCTGAACCTAAATCAAGGCCATTAGGAGCAAAGTACTAATTCCTAAAGTACTGGCAAAGTGACAACAAGAAGTCAAGGTGGATTTCTCAGGTTTGTGGGATTAATTTTATTTTTTTTTTTTCCTAATGAAAAACTGAGCTGCTGAAAACTTCTTAACAAGAAGAGAGCTATTTCGTGTAAGGAAAATCAACTATTTGAGGCTGATAGCTGCAACGGGCACGGAACAAGAAATGCGAGTCACATATCTCAGTACATAAGAGACATCTGAGAGCGTGTCCTTTGTGCACTGCGCCTGTGTCTGTGCTGCCTGTGGGAGAGCTGTGGTGGCTGGAGCTGCGGGCAAATAGTATGTGATCGCTGGAGTCAGTACCAGCCTGTGGTTTTGCTGTGGGTAGGCAGTTACACCACTGGATCCTCCGGTTTCTCTACCAGCTGGGACCAGAATATTCTTTGCGGCCAATCCTTCCAGCTTTAGAGCTTCTCTATGTCAGCAGATTTCCAAATCAGGATCGTACAGTAAATAAAATCAAATGCAAATACCGGGAAGTGACTCATATTTTCAGTAATAATTGATGCTTTTCTTTTTATTTCCCAGTTTTCTTTTCACTGGTTCAGTGCATGGGGAAAACACATCAACGCTTCTCCCACAGGCACAGTATCATATGATCTGTGCCGTGAGGTCTGTGTCAGTTATGTGAAATGCACTTTGATACCCATGTGGTGTCACTTTACCCTTTAACGATAGCAAGGCATAGATGGTATGTGTGGTAAACAATTTAATTTGGTCAATAGTTTAATTTGGTCTGCAACTTAATGACATTTTAAAGTATGCGCTGGCATTTCTGCTAGGCTGCCTGCTATCATTTTAGCCTTGACAGGGCAAATAAAGGCTTACTAACTCAAGAAGGAATTAGCATGAAATATGTCCATCAATCTCCATAAAGAAGCATTATGTAGTAGAATTTTATTAACTCTGAAGTAAAGGTGGTATAATTGAACAGAAATGTGTGCAGCAACTGATAGGGTTGTCTTGAGAAATTCTCAGCATTGCTACTTTTCATTCTTTTTGAGCACAATTTTAATTCTAGCTTGCGCTTTTTTGTTATCATTCCTCAGCCTGTGGACAATACTAAATACTTTATTTTGAGAAGCTTTGCAGGATAACCTGTGTTTCTTACCCATCAAAAGGACTGTCTGACCTGAAATCAGATAAAGTGCACGCAGGAAGGTACATTCTATCACCTACATGCTGCAAAGTCACTTCTAGTTCAGCTGGCTGCTATTAGTCCTATCTAGCAAAATAGTTCACAGCATCCTATATTGAGAGCAGAAGATAAATGTTCCAGTAGATGCACTTTAAAAGTTCGTTCCAATTTTAGAAGTGTTAGTAGTAGCTGAAATATCCAACATTTTAGGTATGAAGAGTATCACTGGAATTGATATTACCTCTGCAAAAAGATCCTGAGAATCTGTTGTAAATTGGCCTGGCTATTATGAACACATTCTATTTTATAGCATTATATACTGCACAGCTTGTACACTTTGGGAAAAAATGGACATAAATTAACCTTGTAAATGGTTTTATATCTTGTATTGGATGAACCGCTGTGAGTCTAATCAGAAAAGCATGGAAATAAAAGATATTCCCATTGATTTTCATGATCTAGGGTTCAGATCCTATGTGTGTGAGCATAAAAGTCATATTGTGACACAGTCAAGCCCTAGAAAAAAATTAACAGACCTTCCCCCAGTTGCTTAAAACATAAAGCTGTATGTTTCCTTATTAGATTCAGGAATGCCTTATGCACCAGTATCACTCTTCCTTTGCATGCAGAGCTCCTGTTGATTGGAGTAGGAGTTTCATGCATGGGAAGACAATAAGGTCAGCCTTAAAAAGGTGAGTGAGCAGGAAATTATCTACTCTGCTTTCTTTACTCAGAGTGTATTACACAAGATTGGTGATTTTTCAGTCATTAATTACAACTGACATGAAATAAGACTGAACTAAGTTATTTCTGTTGCTTCTAAGATGTTATTTTACAGGGTTCCCTATAACTTCCCCATTTTTGAGTCAAAATGTTTGTGTCAGTTGCATATTTGTAGCCACCTTGTTCACATCGCAGAATGTTGAGAAACTCTGGTAATCGCTCAATTTTTACTGCATTCCAACCTCTCTCAAGTTTTGCAGGCCTATAGCTCTGTTGCTGAAATCCACAACGTTGAAAACAGAATTAGGTTTTTAGTTGCTTGAGTAGGTCAGTGATTTTGGGACACAATTATTAGTGAGATTAACATTCTTAATTTATTTTAAAAGCCTATTCAGTCCCTCATATAGTCCAACAAAATAACTGTCCTTGATATCTGGAAGTCTTTTCCTGTCCTCTCAAAAATACTGCAAAAGCATCTTTAACTGCAGAACTTTTAACTACAGAATGAGCTGTGTTAACTTTTATATATTGCTGCCTACCACCTAGGCATGATTTGCTGCAACTGCATCTTACGCAGAAAAACCTTTGGTTTGGACGTTGGAAGTGTTGTAATGATACTTAAACCCAGCAGGTTTTTCATATCCTTGTGTTAAAATATAGTAACTTGCAGTTGATTTCTTTATAAGCGGCTGGGCTGTGAAAGGGGGAAAATGGACAAAAGTGCATTAATTCTTTACAATCAGATCAAGATGCAGCACTTGAAACTGCTGATTATTAAATCCAGAATGTTTTTTGCTTGAGGTACCCCAGAGGCCAGATACATATGACATTAATAATACTCAGTTATCTGTTGCATCAGTTCACTCCATCGGTTTTATATGACTCTTTGGAAAATTCTTCATTACTGGGTTCAGGCCCCCAGATGAAGGACCGATGTAACCACGTCAGTCCTGTGAGTTTCCCCAATAGAGAATACAGTGAAGAGATTGCTAATTGCTTTCGTGAAATGCTTCGGTTTGATGGTATGTGCAAGTAACCATCTAGGTGTCTGGAATCTCAGATCCCTCACAGGAGAATACCCTGGATTATTAAAGACATCCTTCCCTTTTTTTATTTTATTTAAGATACAGAATAAATTTGTATTTATTTTTATTAGAGACGGTAAAGACTGGTTTTGCTTTGCTTGGTCTCAGTGCCCCGGTATGTTTAACCCTGCTAAATGCTTCTACCTTCATCACTGATGTCTGTGTCTCACTGTTTTCTTTCCAAATCCTTGTTATTGCTTTCTTATATAAGTAATCTTGAGCATGAGCCCAAAACTGGACTCAACAAACAGCAAGGAATGGAGAAGAAGCTGGGGAGGTGGACAGAAAGGTATCATTAGACACATTGATAGTATGGCAATATTTATTAAATAGGTGCATTATTGAAACAGAAATATTTTTATGAAGGATTTTATAGAAAAACTGCTTAAAACTTCTTCCAGCTGAAACTGAGGAGCTCCGTATGCCTTGTAGCATCTGGGGCTACATAGTGAGTGCTGTACAAAGGTATTACAGGTATGAGGTATTTGAGCCATTGATTATGGATATGGCGTTAAAGTAATAGTTCTTAGGCATGTAGCTCTAATTTTCCATGCAGATTCCCCACATTCTTCTATAGAAGTTTATTCTTCCTGTCTTTACTTAAAAGTTACTCTTTTAATTGCAATAAACAGCACTTTTTCTATAAACTGGAAATACTGTGCGTTATTCTTGAAATGAATCACTCCTGGGGTAAGCTGTGGATTTGAATTACAAAAAACAATCTTTGTGAAATCAATTAGATTTTAATCACCCCAAATATAACTTCTAGAGGTTTCTGGCACCTCAAATGCCATATAGTTCATGCATAGCCCGAGTGGTACTGCTTTGCTGAAAGAAGGTATGGCTTACTTTCTACATTTCTGTGTCTTATAAGTATAGCTGTGATTTTTTTTTTTCCTTTCATAATAGAAACTTGGGTATTAGGGCTTTTTTTTTCTAGTGATACACAACTGTGGTCAGGCAGGCTAGTTCAGTTGCATGTGTTAGCTATGTTATCAAGATATAGATCGCTAAGTGATAAATATGTAAAACCATAAATCTAAATAGGTTTGTGCAAGAAAAATTGACATCTCCAAGGGTATTTCTTGGTGTCCTGTAGCAATCAAAGCCTCAGAAATGGGCTGTAGGAAGACAAGCTTTGAATTCTTTAGTGTCAGATAATTTTCCTGCCATATAACAAGGGCAGCCAGAATGTGGGAAAATTCAAAGCTTGCGATTTTTTCATTGCTTTTAAAATTTCAGCTAAAATAAATAAATAAGAGGTGCTCAGGGAAACAGTATTTGCATTTCTTCTAACTTGGGGCCCAATTATCAAATTCAAATACTGTACTGTGTATTTTACTTTGTATTTACTTTACTGTGTATTACAACTCAAACAAAATGGGAAAAAAATTTCTAGGATAAGCCTGCAGAAAAAAACCCAATGGAAGTGTGATGATATGTTGAGTTTGGGCATGTCTACTAAGCCTGTAATATATACTCTGTTTTACCTTTGTGTCTTGTGCTGAATTTACGGGAAATTCATCACTGGAATTAGTGTAAAACATTCATGACACTTATTCCTCTTGTGCATTTTGCATAAATGTGTTTAACATTTTGTAGGGGATGTCATGTCCCTGAGCTTCCTGGAGGGGGGTGAGATGCAAAGAACAAGGGGAAAAATTGCTTTTTCAGTGCTGATTGGTTCTTCAGTTTGTTGGACATTCTAGAACTAATGCACATTCAGGACTTCAAATGATAGATGTGAACACCAGGTGCTTGTTATTAAGGCGTTCAATAGAATTGTCTTGAGTTTCTTCTCGTCCCACTTCATCTGTTCCCTTTGCAGCGTGTAACCTGCCCCATGACCAGGGTAACTTTTTTTGGGGTAGCATTTCTGTAGGCTGCCATGTCAGAACAGTGGTTCTTGCGTAGTCCATGTGACGTTCATTTGTAGCTCTCCACTAAGCTAGGAAAACTGCTGGAAGAAACTTCTTGCTGCTTCATTTCAGGAGTCTTCAGATAGGGCATGAGCTAGGATAAAAATTGGTGGGTGGTAGGTGGTGTGGGGAATTTTTCAAATTCCATTGCAGTCCATTGAAATGATTGAATGGCATCAGCAACAGGGTTTAACAAGGGCTCTATAGTTGCCTTGAACAGAGAAGTTCACTCTCTGTTCAAAGTTGCCTACCTTGGAATATGTCAAAAATGTTCCCCTGATTTGCAGAATAGGGAGATAGGAATTTATCATTTGAAGATCTTATAAGCATGGTGTTGAGGGCTAGAAAGCAAACAGTTCCCAATTTAATGTGGCAATAACAGATGGATTACATTCACGTAGCAGGAAAACATTAGTCTGGAATTTTTTCTTGGGTTTCTCATGGAAAAGAGCTGTTGATGTTCTGCTGAAATGTGCTGCAAGACAGGCACATAATTATTTTACAATTCTTCAAAAGGCCAAACCCTGCCACTGAAATGAAAGAGTTTTGCTTTCTTTGTTGCTTATTCCATAGACATTAACAACTCTCTTCATTAAAACTGTAAGATATAGTGAAAAGATTTTTTTATTATTATTCATAAATAGTGGCTGTTGGCCTGGAGAGCAGCCAGGAAAATGAGTGATATAATGGGGCCCTTGATTTTAAGAAGTTTTATTTGTATTTGAGCTCTGGCAGCAGCCTTTTATTGAATGAAAGCTGTACTGCTGCTCATAACACGTTTTGCGTGATGGAAGATCGGCTCCAAACCTACCTACAGTCATTGCTTAAGAGACAAAGTAAATCAAGCTCCTAATCATTTGGATCTCCTCAGATTTGCTTATATTAGTGAAAAATAGAGAAAACATTAATACAATCAATTTTGAGGGAAAAGAAGCATTATGGGTAACCAGTTTTTTTTATAAATAGATAAGGGATGACCTAAGATGACTGCATAAGCAAGTTATCATAATAGGAGTAAGATATTAACTTTTTGAATCTGTTCAGCATTTTTTTAATCTTCTGTGTTGCTCAAACTGTTTGTTCAGGTGCATGAAGGATTAAAAAGTGCAACCAACTATTTCAGCAGGGAGGCAGTAAAATTCTGAAGCCATGATAATAACTTTGGAAAAAATGGCTATATGAGTTCTCTGGCGTTGCATTTTGGCTGCTATTGGTCCAAAACTGTTTCATGGAGCAAAATGGTATTCTAGTGGTTGCTTTTTGGCACTGGGAAAAAGTTGTGGAAGCTTGAGCAACATTAAAATAGTTGTTAATGAGTTGTAAAATCATGAATGGACAGAGGTACAAAAGAGGTACAGGAGAAGTTGCAGTATTCTGCAAACCTGAAAATTGATTTTTATCCATTTTCTTCAGTTGCAGTTAGTGAATTTAAAGTGGCTTGGGGACACTTGGATGAGTAGAAGAGAAATTATTTTAACTGACGTGACCATCACTATCAGCCATAGTCTACAGTGTAAACAGGTAGTGTGGTTTAGGACCACTCCATAAATTGCCATTACCTGAGGCAGGGCCTTTGTTTTGATATCCCTGGATATACTACATGCTTGTGCTTTTTAAGTCTATTAAATTACAGAAGGACTTCAGAATGACCAATAGTGGATCTGTCATAGCGGTGACGTACAGTAGAGCTTGCACTCCTCAAGATGAAGGTTGTAGCTGTACTTACTGGAGCTGGAACCAAGTCTGTGCTCTTTCCCTAGGAGCAAAGTTTGTCCGACAGTGCTTGGAGAATCCCAAAGTCAGCTGTTTGGTCAGGGAAAAGATAAGCTGCTGCAGGTGGTGGAAAGATTTTCCTTTACCTTGCTCATTAGCAAAGTTTAAGGGCATATATGACCCTACTCATTTTCAGGAGAGGTTAGAATGTTTACTCCAGAAGATCACCCAAATTAAGGGTACGTTATATTAGTTTCAGATGGTATGGAAAGCAACAAAATTATTCTTCTATTATTTCTTAAATGATTTTTTTTTTCATGGAAGTGGGTACTACAGCACAGCAGCTGTTTTTAGGTAGTGCAGAAAATACCCTTCCTACAACTTTTTTAAGGCTCATATACTGAATAGTTTTGAAAACCTGTAATTTCTCCTGTTTTTCTTGTAAACCTTTCTTTAAAAGTTATTGCTGGCAAATCCTGAAAATATTCTTTCAAGTCTTATACAAAGTAGTAAGTGTCTTTGATACGTAATAAAAAGATTCAACATATACATATGCAATCGTATTAGCTAAGCTAAAAAGGACGGGGCTTTCACTCTTTATGCCTCATCAGTAGAGCTCTGAGAGCATAATCCTCTTCCTGGGGGGAAATTGTTACTCAGGTGCTTGGTTCTGACAGATGTTGTGATCTGTAGTCTTGGAACGATAACCACACTCACAGAAATCAACAGGAATATCGATAGGGAGACATACGGTATTCTATAGGAGGCGGGGTTTGCTCTCCTAAATCAAGCTTGATTTAGAGTGATGGGGATTTTACCATCTCTGGATAGCTCTTTCTGTCACAGTGGTGTAGACAAGCCAACAAACAATGGGCCTTATTTCCACTCCCTGGGAAATGGCTGTTCTCTGTAGCTGTGCAAAATGGATGTAGGACATTTGGCTTTGTTAGCAACACTGATTTTATACCTACTTTACTCTGACTCTCCCTAAGTGCAAATAACTGCATGTTTTTAAAGGAAGACACCATGCTGGTTCATACCCAGTTTTTATAATATATGGAATTTGTTTACTGATACACTTTGGCTAAAGGCAATATTTGTTGATAGATAAGTGACTAGAATTGTATAGTAACTTTCAACATTCAAGTAATGCTGTCTTTACCATCAACAGCCTTGCATTGAAAAGGAAACATATTTTAAAATATAGCTTTCTAACTAATTGTATGCCTGTGTAACCGCCTGGACCAGTGGTATCAGCCCCAGTCCCCCCTTGCAACTATCAGTGAGATTTTGAAGATGTCTTCCATTCCAACATCATACATCACTGAATCTGCTCTTACAGCTTCTTGTTAATATTCATGAAACATGCTTTGCGGATTTGTATTGCACAAAATCTTAATACCTACCACTGTGCACATCATTTGGAATGAATGATTTTTCCCGCTTGAACGTTACTAGCCTTGTTCCTATTAAAAAAAACCCACCATATTTTATGTAAGCATCTTGTTGGACAAATTTTTTAGATGATGAAAGTTTTTCCTGTAGGCATGTTTGTTGCTTATCTTAAATTTTTAAGGATTTGGTAATTTAAAGCAGTAAAAAGCTTTGCATCAAATAGACTCAACTCTTTGAGTTTATCTCTAATGACTGCCCCAGGAATAGAGAGAAGGTTGTGGGAATTACATTCCAGTCAACGCATGACCCAAGGTGAAAGATTTGCCTATAAAACTTGGTTAAAGGAGTGACTTGGGATACCGGGTTGAATTTTCAAATGTGGTCTGCCACTTGATGGTTTTGAAACCAATGGTACTTAGGCTTATAGTTTAGTGATGTCACCTCTAGGAAGTATCATATCTAGGAGATATCTCTAGTGATATCATCTCCAGAATTGCTCTGGGAAGCAACTCTGTTTTAAATACGAGTTTAAATAGAGCATTATGATGATTCTTACACATACTGCATATGTATCTTAACATATATGTACATCTTCAAAACTCTGCCTCCTGACTTTCAGGGTCTTCAAGATGAATTTTGGAAATGAGCGATCATACTTATGACAATATTCCCATAGTCCAGAGTTATTAAAATAATTATGATCAGCCAGGTTTTATTCCTTTATTTTGTCAGGGCTAAGTCATTGTCACTGCAAAATTCAATTTTCAATTAACGAATCTGTTTTAAGAAAATTGCATGGAATTTAAAGGGGGGAAAGACAAAAGGCTGTGGACGATGAACATGCAGCGTTCCCAGCCAGACTGTACCCACCAGCCCTCAGGTGTAGTTGAGCGTGGGGGCAGGATTATGGGTGGGGTCTTGCAAGTCAGATCCTCAGTGAACTGGAATCCCCTGGCAGCAGTCAAGACCCTGGCAGTGACCGTGGGTGTGAACTGGAGATCCCCTCGTAGCCCTGCATGGAGGTGGACAGCTGGCAGCCAGAGCAGCGAGTAGGAGCAAAGAGGGAAGAAGAAACTCTTCATAAAGACTGTTAATTTAAATCAACCAAAATTTTAACTTCAGGTTTAGCTGCAATTTCCTCTTTTAACTGGGTTGTTCTGCCTGTACAGACAGGTACGCTGAAGGTCTGTGTCGGAAAAATCTGAAACACTGCCTGCATTTCCAATGATCTGCTTAGCTTATATACATGCACTTAATAACACCTGGTAGTGCTTGTTACAAATTGTACCAAACCCCATCTGAAGCCCATGCAAATAGCATTTTATTCCACCTAGAATATTTCTGAATTTTGGACTGGGAATGGGTTGCTCTGATTCTCTCTGGAAGGTTTCATACGCCTTTGTAATAATTTCCATATTTCTGGCATTGATCTCCAGTTAATGCAATCAACTTGGCTGACAGTCTTTATGTCCTGAAGTCAAGATTTTCTTTTATTATATATGGAGAGATGAGCAATCAGCAAATCCAGTGAAATCTGACAGTCAGTTTCATGTTAGGCTGCAGCATTTTTAGAGACGAAGGTATAAATGGGCATTATTAGCTTCCATAGATTTCTGGAAAATTTTAACTACTTCTCTTTCCCGATTTTACATTGGAAGTGAACTAACTCTTTTCTGTTACTGTCTGGGTTTGGTCTAACGAATTAATGACAAGCAAAATAAAAACCGGTTAGATTAAAGTTGTGTTGCCAGCTTGTTTGTAATTGGCTGCTTTCGTGACAATGACAGATGAAGTGTACAGACTTTTTTGGCTATGGTTTGTGTTCTGTCCCTCTGTGCAAACCCCACATTCAGAGAAACGTTCGTTCAAAGCATTGCAGGAGAGCTGCAAGGAGTAAATAGTTAATTAACAGATAAAGAACCAGCAGATGGTGGTTAAAAACATGGCTTAATATCTGGATTCTGTGAGCCACAGGAAGCTTGCTGGAGGTTGGAAAAGAGTTTCCTCTAACAGCAATTTATTCCTTTCAACAGGGAGAATGATGTTAGGTAGTAATCAACAGGGAGTATGATAACATGCCTGCTGAAGTTGAGAAGAAAAATTCTCTGTTGAGCAAAGAGACAAAGCCTGAACACTGTATAGTTTTGATCCTTCTTCCTTCTCATGCTGAGGAGAGAACATAACGTTAAAAGTGAGGCTACTCCTAAAGGTGCATATAAGCAAACAAAACAGAAAGCTCAAACAGTATTAATGGAAAAATACCAAACTCCATCCTTTGAGCAGATGGACATGAAATGGGATGTGTTTACTGTTGAATATTCTTCAGATCACAGTGGGTGCTGAATGAAAAGGGAAACAAAACATGAGCAGAAGTACTATTACACAGACCACCAGCAATTAGTTAGCAGCAAACAAAGGGATCCATACAAAGCGCGAGGAGCACTCCAGGAATATTTGCAAACCACAGAAATGTCACAAGATACTCAACCTGTGCAATCAAGGACCTGAATAAACACTAAAGGACTATTTAGCTAAGCTGTACCAAATGAGTGGCTCATACAATTATCAAATCTTAAAAGATGAGTTAATTCCTGGTAGATTAGTAATAAGAACAAAGAAGGAGATCAAATGAGCATTCAGAGAATCTATCCTAAGTTTATCAAGATCTCTAGGCATTTAAAAAACAGTGAGCAGGCTCATACTAAACACAGAGAATAAAAGGAGCAGACAGAGGTGTACATCGTTCAGTTAGGGAATTCAGAAAGGTAGAAAAATTGAAACACAGCTAATGTGAAAAGAGAAATGTACAATTAGCAGATAAAAGACAATAGAATACCTGTAGGTAGTACAAAAAATAACATGACAATGGAAAATAACCAGCGTAGGGACTATTGCAGCAAAAGAAATCAAACTTACAGATGGGAAAATTGAAGGGAAAATGCATGTTAGTTCTTCAGTTTACCGCATACTGGACATCAGCCAACAGATGCAGATGCTGGAGAATATCATTTGGGATTAGTCTAGCAGGTGGACAAACATCAATGCCACAAGCAAAAAATACTAATAGGGTGCAAGGATCTGTGTAGAGCTGATGGTGTAATGTTGTGTAGCTGTGGAAAGACAGTGGATTCCAAATCTTCTTGCAGAGAGTTTAAGCATACAGTGGCCAAGCGAGAATTTAATTGTTAAGACCTGATTAGAAAAAGGAGCAAAGAAATGTATTGGCATGCGATTACTGAATGCATAAGAATTCCATAGGTGGCCTCAGTTGCTATCCTTCTTGGCCAGATATGCACCTATAGGGATATCTCTGCCTTCGGCAACACTGGAAACAGCGGTAGTCAAGGAGGCAATGGGCAGAAAGGAGAAGCAACACACAAGAGCTGGAAGCCAGTACAGTCAGCAAGATCAGAAGCTCCTACGAACGACAACCTAGAAATCCTGTTAAGAGCAAAATATTTCCGTTGGACAAATTTGTTACGTGGAAGCAAGCTACAAGCCACGTGAGCAAATACATCCTTTTTCATATAGCCTGTCAACCAGTGGGTACATTTTTCATAAACCCCCCAATGCGTTCAATGACTACAAACAGAAACCAAAATTATCTACTGAAGCAGACATTCTAGTGAGATATCATTAGTAGGACGCAAAAGGAATCCTTAGCAAAGATACCAGACTCTCCAAACACCACCACCAGAGTACCAACTATAATCCATTCTCTTGCAATCAGAAGGAAGATTTTCCCAGATTATTGCATTAAATTGCCTGTAGGTTATACACAAGGTTTTGTGTGATGTGAAGGTTTGAAAGTAGGACCCAAAAAAACCCAGTAGAAAGAGACCTCAGTCAGAAATAAGACCAATGAACTTAATCATGTAAGGACCTTTATCATAATCAGTACATTTTTACCTGTTTTATGGCAGTACGATTTTAGGGGAGTGTAATCAAAAGCTGAATAAGTAAACCAGTTATGATATTCATGCTTCATATTGCTTTTTTAGATAAAATGACAGAAAATGTTTTGAGATCTAGAGCTTCCCCGTAACATATTCTATCATATGTTAACATCCTTATGCAGCAGGTAATACCTTGGAACATGGAGAATGCCCACTGCAGGGAAGTGTTTGTTGGGCACAGAATAGAAAGTGGACAGAACTGCATGTCTTTCTGTACATGAGCACCATCAAAATACTTAGCTTCGAAGAACTTTAACAGATATAAGAGGTCATTGGACTTATATGTTATTGGCATTAATTTTTACTAGCAGAACCTCTAATGTGTAAAATATTTGTGGTTAACCAGTTTGTGTCTTGTCCTGCTCTAGGGAAAAAGGAAAATTAAACCTTTCTCCTGCCCTACTGCATATCTGTATAAATTAGTTTTTCCCTAAATACATTGTGACCGGGAAAAATGAAACACTAGAATTGTGTTGCTACAGGTAATAATACATTTAGTCTGATGATACTACAGATACAAGTTCTAAAATGAAAAATATGTATCAAATCAATTTTCCCATGGAAATTTTGCAGGCAAATTACAGGGAGGAGCAGATGACAGTCAAACATCTCAGTAACGAGAAATCAGAAATCGTAATATATAAGCACTAAAGCAAGGGTATGACATTTAGGTTTGCCTTCTGCAATTAGTGCTTTTGTATTTTTAGACTTTTTAGACTGTATTTTTTCCCCTCCTGATCTACCTGCAGGATGTATTACTGTAATGCAGTGGCTTTCAGCTGCGTAGTCTACAGACCCCCTGAGGACTTTATGGGCTACTTTAAAGGAGCCTGAAAAAGGGAACCACAAGTAGTAAACCCACTGCTAAAAGAGTTAAATTGGCTTTCCTCCCCAGCTGAGCTTTCTTACTGGTCTGAAAATTGGTGATGTTACAATTTTTTTGTTCTCTAGTAGCAAACTGATAAATACACCAATTAATGCAAATTCAAGTTTTACTTATATTTTTTGTCAATTCCATGATTATTCTGATCTCTCAAAATATTTATTTTTGCATCTCCTTTAACTTACTTCAGCATTAAGTTCTTTAAAGGCATTTTATGTAAAGCAATATACGTTTAGCCAGGTTCAGTCAAATGCAACATTTTCTAATCTTTTTCACCAGGTAGGAATAAAGAGTCTCTTGATACTTGGCTGAACAAATTGTTATGAAAATAGTTCTCTATTCCCTGCCTGTGGTAACGTTCTTCATTTGCTATTTCTATTAAGTAAATTTAGAATGCCTCTATCAGATTGAGTAAATCCAGAAAAGAAGACGTTTTCTTACATTTCAGATTACTCTGTCTCAGCTTACACTTAGATATTTTTTCCCCAAACTTTTGAGGTTTTTGGTAACATCAGCTTAAAAAAGATGAAATTTACAACAAATCTAGATTTAAAAAAAAAAAAAAGTCAGTTTTGCTGAAGCATGTTTTCTTTTTTAATATACTTTGATGATGACAACTTTTCTGTCATACTTTCCTAGGGTTAGGATGTTAATAGAACAGTTTTTGGGGCCATGTCTGTCAGTGATAAAGTCCATTTACCTGGCACGGCATACAAAGAGATTTTGAAATACTGCACATTTGTGTTCTGGCTCTCTTCTTAAAAACTAGGTTCTTTCAGCCTTTTTTTTTTTTTTTTTTTTTTTGTCTTCCAGACCTAAAAACCATAAATACTGAGATCAGTGCTTCAACTTTTGGTTGTGTGAATGTTACATAAATCATTGTGAAATATGTGACTAGCTTCTGACAGACCGTATTCTTGGGATTTGCTGGCATGATAAAAATGTGTTTGAAAAATTTGGGAAGTTTGCTTTAATCTCAGCATCTGACCTTTGGTTCGGTTGTGGCTCTGCTTTGCTCAGTGGTTGGCTAGCCACTGTGGGTTTGCTGGGAGTAGAAGGGAGGAAAAGTTGGGGGTCTTTATGGCTTATCCCTACTTTCTCCCACTAGCAACAATGGCAATAGCTAGTTAACCCACTGTATTTGACTCAAGCTGTGCTGCTTCTCTGGTCTTTGCGGTATACACTATGAGGTCCCACAATGCTCTTCATGCTGCTGCCAGCTTCCTCCCATCAGCACACAAAGCTGCTGATGAAACTGTTGAGCATCTTTGCAGAAAGACTGAGGAACAAGCACGTACTCACCAGAATGTTCTTATACTTCACTGAATGCATGTGCAATACAGAAGGCAGACATGAGTGTGCTGCAAAAAAAGCCATTGTTGTCAAGCAGTAAGGCTTGTTCTAAAAAGCTTTGGAAAAATTTTCAGTGGATTGTTTTTCTTATACAGCAGTATACTCTTGGGATCTAGCTAGTTCTGCAATTACTTTACACCTCTTCCTCCTGGAAAAACAAAAATATGTAAATGGATTAGTGTAATATAACTATGGTAAGACAAGTTGATTTCATCCTTGTGCTGTTTAAGTGATTGGAAACATCAGATTTTTCTGACTTTAATCCTTTTTGATTAATTTCCCTATTTTATCCTTAAAGTAATACCTTTCTCTCCTATAAAAGCATTCCACAATAACCTAGAACGTTTAGGGCCACCTTTCTGCTCTCAGTTATAAAACTGTAAATCCACAATAATGCTAGAGTTTGAAGGCTTTGCTTTCAATTTACACTGGAATAACTGAGGACAAGAAGGAGTTCTGGCTCTTACAGTAAAAGTAAAGGAAAAATAAAAAAGCTGTCCTTGAAATTTTATATAAGAGTAAAACTACAATCCCAGGATAGCAGCAAATTATACTGCCAGCTCTGCAGGTTTAGTCACAGGAGTATGTGACTAGATCATCACAGTGTCAAGGTCGTGCTTAGAAGAAAGGCCTTTCCAGATTGTAAGCATCTTATTGAAGGAATTAGTATTTTTGCTTTTTCCTTCAGGCTCATTTCTTGCGAACTCAAGATTTTCTCTATTTAGTGCATTTATTGCCGTACCAAAGTGATTGCATGATACACTGGTTCTGCATACAAAGATGTTATAAGCAAATGCACTGCTTTTATGTTATATATCTTTTTTGGTTTGTTTAAATTCTGAAACTTTGAAAGGTAGCATTTATGTTAAAGTATTTGTCTAGCTTCCCCCCAAGGGAACAGTCTTCTCCCAAGATTTTGGTATGCATGACAAGATTTTGGTGTTTGACTTGAGCAAGTATAAACCTTCTAGTGCTATGATTAATGTGGTTTTTCTCATGTGTACCCTCTTTGAAAGTGTAAGCTATACACCAAGGAATATAAACGTGCTGTTTTCAGTGGGTGAATATTCCCATTAGAAAAATTTCGTTCTTTGCTTATGACTTTTGCAAGTCTCTGGACTTGTGTTTAAATGGGTATAGATGCCATATCGCCCTTTAAGTTAGGGAGCTTGAGTGATAGTCATGTCAAGAAACATTAATTTTCTTTGCTTTGAATTTGTGACTTCAGTTGCCTAGATCCACAAATAGCCTTAGTTTCCAGGGCTGTGAGACCAGTTCATCATCTTTATGGATCTTAAATGTAGCCAAAACAATAAAAGTAAGTTCCACAAGGAAACTCATTTGCTGCCAAGTGACAGTAGCCTTTAATTCCTTTCTGGAATCTGACAGCAATACTCCTAGGAGAACGGAATTCAAGAGCAACAGGTAACAGCCTCCCATCTCACCCCTCGCGTTCAGCATCATCTGCAGAATATTTAAATAGCTTCATTTGAATTTTTAAACCTATCATTAGTCCGTATCTTTAGGCATCTTCAGATATTTCTCTTCAGTGTTCTTCCCTCAACCTGTCACTTTGATTAATTAATTTAGGAAGAATGTAGCAATAAAGATGATTCCTCAGAACCATATGAAATGGGTTCTTGTCGTGTATGTGTTGAAATGGGAGTTTTCCATTGAATCTAACTGTTGACATAAAAGCTTTATCAAAAACATTAATGTTAGTTCAAATGTTTTCAGGTATGCATTAAAATGAAAAAAAAAACCCCACATTTTTGTCATTTACTTTCCAAACGCTGTTTAAAAAGTATTTCTGCTACAATAGGAAAACAATGAAATTGAAAGCAATGTTTGGGAAAGCAACCAAGGAATATCCTGGAGTTAAGAAAAGGCCCCTCTTGTTGCAGGAGTGTGACACAGAATAGGGACTGGTTTTTCTGTTGTTTTCAAATACTCCTTAAACAGAAAGCTTAGCATGACATCGGTAGCAGTTTTTTCCTGAAAATGGATTGCATTATCAGGTCCCAAAGCTTTTATTTCACCTGGTGATCCATCAAGGCTTTCAGCAGAACATTCTTCCTAGAGCCCTAATAGTAATCTGTCTGGTGACTTTTAAATGCAGACGTGTGTGAAGTGTATCAAACATTGCTAAGACAACTAGAAAGAAATCTGATAGCAACAGTCAGCTTCTCTTCAAACTTAGGTAATAAGTAGAATGGAATTAATTTTCGTGACAGATAATGCAGTTGTTAAGAGTCAGTCAGCTATAAAAACTAGCTATGATCAGTTCTTGGAATAACACCAACCAGGTCTGGGAGACCTGGCTTTCACCCTACTGCAGAAAGCAATCAACATTCAATTAGTCAAGTGTTTTGATTAGTTAAGAAACATCTAGGTACTGAATATGTATGAGATTCCTAAATCAACATCCTCAGATTAGTAGATGATTTTTTTTTTTTTTTTTTATGAAATCACTTGTCCAGCAAGTTTGAATGGTTTACAGTTAATGAATATTCATTTATACATGCATTTATAAGTGAAACCTCCAGTTTTGTTCCTTGGCCCTTGAGTAGGAGGTGGCTGTTGATGACCAGCCGGTCAGTCTGTGATAACAAATAGGGTGTGATTTCTTGGGGATTTAGGTTTTCTTTCCTTTCTTGTTTCCAACATGTTCCAATACAGTCTTGTGAGGTTTTTACAATTGCTTTTTTAGCAGAGCAGTACCTAAACAGGAACTCAAATTTAGGAAGAGGTCTTGAATGTTATCCAAGAGGGTGGTTTCGTAGGTACCTGTGTTTTTCTTTAAAACCAACGGAGTCCTGGATATGTGGAATGCAGAAATTTCTGTCAGTTTATACCTTCTAGGTGATTTGTGTACTTTTATCAACAGCTTGGGGGTGTCAGAACTCTGCCTGAAAATGTAGGTTAAGGGAAGGCTGTCTACCCAGCTCTGCTTTTGGGCTACAAACACCTGGAACATTCCGGCACTTGGGTCCTGATGTGCATGGGGTGGCAGGGAAGGGGGCTGCACAGCCGCAGCGTATGTCAATGAATGTACAGCAAGGGATGGGGGTGGGGGTGGGGATGTTGCCCAGTTGTTCACCTTTCCTTCTTCCCATCTTCCCTCCTCCTCTCTCACCCAAAATGTTGGCACTTGCAACAAGAGCAGCTAACACCTCTGAAATCTGCTGACCTTAGGGAACATGTTGCAGTCCAGGCTAAGCTCTGAGGAGCCTGATTGTGCCGACCTGCTGAAAAAGTTGACCGTGAGGATTATTTTTTCTAGTGTTGAATGAAAGGGCTGCCTGAGACGTACTGAGGCACTCCTTTACGGTACCTTTCTTCATCTCTAAAATGCAATTAATTTTATCTTCCCTATAGCAGAGTTAGAAGGGTTTTAATATGTTCTACTGGACTTCAGAAATGTAAACTACTCCTTAAGTGTGAGCTCTGTTACTATGTCATGGTAAGCCCTTACTTCAGCTTCTGTCATGCAGATTCTGCCTGTATCTCAATGAATTAAACCTTCTGGTCCTCCTTGCGGTCATCTAATCTAGTTGGGGCTTTATACTACAACACTCAATCACTGGGTTTTTGGGGGGATAACAATATATAACATTACATAGCTATCAGCATTGAATTTTAACACAGATTAATTTAAAATGATAAAATCTGAAATTGGCAGCAGGTTTTGGATAAGATCCTGATACAGCTATCTGGGACTTTTTTTCAATACAGCAGAGTCTATTAACAAGGGAAATATTAAAATCCCCATAAAAGGAAATTGAAATATTATAACATTACATTTTTTATAAACAAATATTACATCGAGAGTACTTGAAGTTAATTCAGAAACAGCAGGGAACCTCATTAATGTTATATAATGCAGATAAGTATGTCTGACTTCACAGCAAACATCTTTTATTTTGGGTGCATTTATGAGAATGTTAGTGATGTTTTAATTTTTAGTTGCAAAGATTCATTATCATTATTATCATTCTATGAAATTATTACTATTCTATTGGTTCCTATTTTGTGGTGGTGTTCATTAAATTTTGAACACCTATAACACACTTGTCAAGCAGAACTGCCCTTTGTACACTGAAGTGACAAGCTGACAAAAGAGTTACATGATGATTTAAGTCCTGAGTGCAACACAAGAAAACCCCAGAGGGGAGAAAAGCAATCCTGTGCTAGCAATTGTAATAGATAGAAGTCCAGTGAGATTCCAAAGATTTTGAGATTTGCCAAAGCCACCAATTTGACGGGAGTCTCATTTGACAGCGAGATTTGTCAAGGAGGGAATAGATTTTTTCATTGAAAAAGTGACAGAAACAAATTGACGGTCATGTTTTGAAGTTGTTGGGGTTTGCCATCTTATATATAGGAGAAAGTTAACAAAGTCAAAATGGTTTGTTTTGACATTTTGAAGATTAAGTGCTCCATTTGCTTATTTGAAACATTTTTTCCACTATGTACCAAGCTTATGACATAGTAACAATAATAAGTCATATATAAAAGCAATAGTTAAATAATAAATAAGAACAACCGATGAAAATGGAAACCTGGAAGCACAGTATCGTTTGGAGAGGAACAAAATCTCTGGTTAGGTTGTATGTTTTAGTTTACTCTGAAAGAATTAAATTGGTGATAGCTACTGACAGGATTAGTGGATTAATTAGCTGCTTTTGAAATACAACTGTATTATGGTCTACATGATTCATTACAGTAGCAGCTATGATTAAAAAACTCCCAGTTTTCTGAATAAGTTAAGGGTGAACAAGTTCTTTTCAGTAAGGTTCATGAAGATAATACCAGCACGTGGTCCTGTACGTCTTGGTATTCTTCATAAAAAATATTTACAGGTTTCCAACTTGTCACATATCTGTGTCCCCTTTAAAGTCTGACCAGTAAATGGTATTTCTCAGTGTTCTTCAAAGATTTTTGTCATGCTCTGTGAAGAGCTTTGGTGGGTTGCGGTAGAGTCTCTCCACAAAACCCTAAAGCACTGGAGGTCTTTTGCAACCTTAGGAGAAAATTAGGGGACCCATCCCTGAACTGATGAAGAAGGAATAACAGCTCCCCTGTTATTTGCTTTACTTTATAGTAGATTCGGTTCTTTTCTGAATTGGTTTTAGGTTGAGAAAACGCCATGTTCATGTAAAATATATATATATATGAGAGCCAGTTTCCATAGATTACTTTTATTCTATAGTAGGCAGTGACTGCAACGTAAGATCTCACAGCCAGTTAGTTCCTTGGATGTTTTTCTGAAATATATGGCAAGAAAAACAGAACCTGGAGAAGGAAAAACATTTGTCTTTTTTTGGTTTGTTTTTTTTTTTCTGCTAGAAGGAACATCAACTACAGAAAGAAGTAAGTAGAGTAGCCCCAGAGAGAAAGACATCTCTAAAATACAATATGGAGTTTAACTTTGGTACATAAATGTCACAGGACCATGCGACAGGGCATTTGGAACAACTGAAAAATTAAAAGGGAAATCTTTGATAAGTAGAATTTGAATTTGTTGTGGAAGTGCCCTGCATAATGAAAGCATGCAGACAAAGAAAAGATTAAACTCAGTGGAAATGTTTTGTTGGTTTTGTTGAATTGTGTCAGATTTTAACTTGGAATCGGAATTTTTCTTCTGTGACCTCTTGACTGGGTAATTACAATGTCTGAAAGTTCTGAGTTACTATTAAAATTAATGAATATGAAAATATTCCTGAGGAAAGAAATCAACTGTGGGATTTTTGCTTGCTTTAAGAGAATAGTTCTTAGCAAATTTTGGTACAACTAGGTGAACAAACATTAGAAAGAGTCAACTTCACTGATCTTAACAATTTCAAATTCAGTATTTCAAAAAATAATGTTTACATGATAAATGCTTATTCCAGAAGTCACACAGAATGAATTGAACCTTTTTCTCCCCACTGCACTCTGTCAGGCAACTGTGATTTGTGGCGTTTGTTTCAGCTACAGAATTCATGAAGATGTGCAGCTCAGATATTTATCTCTCAACGCAGCCACTTTACAAAGTGAGAAAGCTCAGAACACAAAAATTTAGAGACCTTCTGGTGTGCAGCTTCCTGAAATCTTTGAATTACGGATAATTCCTTCATCAGGACTGGCATTCTCCTGCCTCCTGTTTATCCTCTTATGGTATTCTAAGTTATCTTAGCATCTGATGAGAAGAGGGGATTTGATTTAGAGAACAGCGTTGAGTCGCAGTGCCAAGTGTGAGCAGTATCACAGTTTGCTCGTGTTCTCCAGAGATGGAAGATTAAACAAGTTTGGCCCGTTGAGCAGAGCCCGGAGGGAGGAGAGCAGGTGCTGCAGGAGCTGTGAAAGTGGCTGGAATAAAGGCGAGTCCCATGAGATAGATACCGTGCAGCAGAGTCCCCCAGGGCTTGTGCCCTGTTGTGATGTTGTTCTGGGGCCACAAAAAGAAAAACAAAACATTTGTGCTTGTTCCAGAGGCATATTCAAATGATCTTGAGGTGCTCAGGCAAGTGAATATACATTTTAAAATATGTGCAGTTGGTGATGACCCTGTGTAGTTTCAGTTTACATATTTATCCACCCATTCCATGTTGTCTGGGCTTGACTGGATAACAATACAACTTCTCGAGCAGCTCATACAAGTAAATTTTCTGTTTTAAATGTATGCCGTGCAATTCTGCTGGGTACAGGACATACCATTCATTTCTACAAGGGAATTCATTTGCTTCACTGGGCATTTGTAAAGCAGCATCCCAGCACTAGAGGATGAAGGGAGATGAATTCATACAGGACTTGAGTACAGCCTGCGGCGCAGCGCTGACATCGCATTGGTGCTGGTGGTTTCAGATAGACCAGTTCATCCAGACCACGATTCATCTAACAATTAATTAGCTGAAAAGATAACAATAAAAACAACTGAAAGTAAAGCATACATCTCGGAGGCAGATTTCAGTTGTGGACTTCCAGTGTGGTAGCGATAAAATGAAGTTATCTTCAGGGAATTAGGATGCTGATGGAGAGGAAAATGTGTGATCATTTGTAAAGCAGCAACCTTCTCAAGACTTGGGTAATGGGTTCCTTACTCCTGTAGAACAGAATTAATTGGTCCTACTGAATATAAATCAATGCCTGTCTTTTACAGACTTTTTTATGAATCTCCTATACAATCATAACTTGAAGTGTGAGCTCAGTTTTGCAGAACATAGAACTCAGTTACTGTGAAAATTAATGGTATTTCTAAAAAACCCAGCATGAATCAATAGAAAAAAAGTCAAAAATCCCTCAGAATTTATGTACTTAGAAAAAATTAATTGTTCTGATAGCCCTTCGTTAATTTTTATTATGATGCAGACAGTATATTATAATGTAAAATAGAGCTAATGAAATGTAAATATTTTTGTAATAGATTTATTTGTAAATGAATTAATTTTATCATACTTCGAAATACATTTGTGTTGAGTATTGTTGAACTCGTGTTTCTGCAGAACGCTCCTGTTCCAGAGCAATTAGGCTCCCCATTGAGGCTTTTGTAACAGTTTTAATTGCAAAGCCTTCTTGGTGTAGGATTTTTGTAGCCCTCAGAGAAATTGTTCCACTCTATGACTGGAATAGCTAGAGGCCATCACCAAGTAATCAATTACGATGAAAAAATGAGGGTCAAATATAGTGGAAATGGATAGATCTAGCATCTGCCTCTTATTGTACCCCATTTGAGAAACATATTTCTTTGGGATTCAGGCTGGAATCCATTGCCCACAAGGCAGCCTATGTGCCAGCCTGCTCGGGAGCTTACTTGTGTGACTGGTGGGTTCAAATGCGAGCCTTAGGGTAGCGGTTTTGATGGAAGAATGCATGCGTGGTGTCAAAAACACCTGGGATGATGTACATAAAACACGGTCTACAGCAGACGGTGATCAAGCAGCCAAGAAACACTGATCCTATGGCCTATAGAAGCAGCAGAGAGCTTTTAAAATAGAGTGCTGGCTGAGAAAGGAGTTTACAATATTAGCCAAGGAAGCTATCATCTGTTGTTTGATTAATTTTGTTTTTCAAGAAAGCAAGACTATTTGCCTTTTTTTTTCCCCCTCTTTTTTTTAAATAAGGCTTTCACCAGTGGCTTATCTGACTGTCCTCCCAACAGAGAGAAACCTTCAGTAACTCAAATTTTGGCTATTAACTCTTTCAGCTTATTAAAATGTGATTAATTTACAGTGTCTGGCACTGCAATATATGAATCCTTCACACTTTTTCATGCAATATTTTTGAAGAAGGTAAGAGTGGTGATGTTCAGTTACTGAATCTATAGGTCTGAAGCTTCCCTCCAGGTTTCAGGGGATGCAATCCAGTATTAAATACAGAGGATGCCTTAAATACAATATCGCCTTCCTTCCCTGACCAGCTTTTCCACAACAGGTTATTGCTGTTTCAAAGAATGAAAAAAACCCAAACCTAAAATACCAAATGTAGAAAAGAAATTTGAGATGTATTCTTTTTTTTTTCTGAATATTCTTTCAGTTTGTAAAGGTTTTTTAAGCTACTCTCCACTGCAATTTTATCCTGTTAGTGCCACTTGAGTTGTATTACTATTCTATACTATGTGTATTGTCAATAAACAAATCAAGGAAATATGCATAAGTTTGGGAGCTGGGTGAAGGACATTGTGGTTGTACTTATTGTACCTCCTCCTATTCAAGTGTCTTTGTTTCCTAGTTACCATTCGTATTTTCTTTCATTCTCTGCTGAATACGAGCAGAATTTATATTTACTGCTTAAACAGCTGCGTTGGCAAAATCCTTTTGGGGCCAATTTTGCGGTATTTTCATGACTGGACTCTCCAGGCCAGACACCTGCCTGGTGTAAGTGTATGGTTTGCAGTGGGCATTAACATGACATTGTGAGTTTGATGGAAGCTGAAGCTGTGCATGAATAAAAAATGCAGGACAGGGCATATTTTAGACTATATGTTAAAAAAAAACCTCTGCCGTGGTTTAAATACCAGTATAATTGGCCAGTGTTGCATTTGGAACAGTTTACATATGTTAAGTGTGTATAGAACCTCTTGGCAGGACTGAAGTCTGTGTTTGAATTGGAAAAAGATAAGTCTGCTTTAAAGAATGTTACGTTAATTGGGAATATACCGCAAATAGCTGTTATATACGTGGGCAGTCTCTGGAGGCAAATTAATCCAGCCCCATGGCACTGTGTAAACATTTGTGAGGGGATGGGATTTCGTAAGCCAAAACCCAATTTCATCCTTTACTGCATTGTTAGTTCTAACTTCTCTGAGAAAAACATTTCCTGAAGTCTTTTATTTTACTTTACCTCTCGTGGTCTCTCTCTTTGCTTCCCACCTTCTCTCCTTTTGTTCTTTTCATCTGTATAGTACTTGTATGGTGCTGAACACCCGAGTTTCCTAGATAGTGGTACGTTATCACTGTGTATCAGCATTGACAGCAGTAAGGGTTGGACAACACCTTCAGGATCTTCCTCCTCACACGTTCTGTTAATGCAATGGCTCCCACTGTGCTTAGAGCCAGATTTTGCACGGAATCCCTTGCAGGCTATCCAGTTCCGAGCAGACCTTCCCAATGTTCTCCTGCCCTTGCAGAAGAACTACACCTGCTGGCCTGCCATAGAGTTCTCTGCATGAGTGGAGGACAAGGGCAGGGGTGGCTCTGGCTGGGTATAATACAAGTGATTTGCTGTATCCGTTTTCTGTCCTGGCTGGGCAGCTGTCATTGCCTTTGCTGGCACAGAGTCAGGTTTCTATATCCCCAGAAATCTCTGTAAAAAAAAGATTGATTTGTCATTTCACTCAAGGTTTGTAATATGCCGCTTTCCAGACATCTGTTTTCACAACTACGCTCAGAAATAGCTTCTGCTACAACATTTAATGAAATTCAGTGAGCTATTTTAAAAATTACAACAAGCACAATCCACAACCCTTGAATATTTGTGAAATAGATTGTAGCTAAGTGAGTTTGCTGTGACAGTCATGCCAACAGTAGAACACGGTGCTATAGTAGATGTGGAGACAGATGAGCTTGGGGCTGGTATGTTGGGACAGGTCCTTGAGCCCCTCTGTGTAAGCAGTCAAGGACATGTGTGTCATTTCCAGGCTTTTAGACATTGTCCTTTCCAGGAGTGTGCCAAGGTTAAAGCGTTATAGCTGCAGTAGTAGCAGCTAGGCCAGTATTGTAAGTTACAATAATTAATACATTCTTCTAGGCTTCGATTCTGCCGAGTCCTGTGTATCTCCTTGGGGATGCAAAGTGCCCTTAACTCCCACTGACGCTGGTAAGAGCTAACACTTGTTTAGCCCTTCTCTGCTCCCTTGCAAGAGCCCTCAGAGCTCTTTTGTTGCTGCTTTCAGTCAAATCGTATAGTTGAGGCTTTTTATGTTCACCAGTGTAATCAAACCCAGGTGTCTGCTGGCGTTACAGAATAGGTTTCAAGCACTACCTCTGTTTTCGCAAGTGCCAATTACTATAGCATTCCTATGTTGTAAGTATCTGTTCCTTTTGTTCCTGAAGCGGCATTAATCCACCTACTCCAATTTCATGAATTAAAAAGGGAGACTCAATCGGTGAAAGTAATTGAGACCATCATTTCATCATCTTTCAGTAGGGCAAAGCCTGTGTCCTTTGCTGTAGGTACTTGGGTAGCATGGTACTGTCAAGCATTACATCCTTCTAGAGCTGTTTTGTCTCATCAGATGAGAGAGAGACCGTTCTTCAGCAATGTGGGCCAAGAACATTCAAAATCGTTTTGAAGTGGGACAAGTATGTAATTCGTTCTACCTCAGAGAGACATGGGGAGCAAAAGATGGTGTAAGTCACCCAGAGAAGTTGTCGTGTGCTGTACATGTGCGTGTGTTGGTATATAGAAGTATGTTTTTACAGTCATTTTTATTTGAAATGTCTCGGTGCTTTTAATCTTTACAGTTCTTAAGTTTCATAAGTGAACAAAGAAATGTCATCCTGGGCACCAATTATCGCTGAATTTCTCACTAGTATTTGATGAAGCTGTGCTAGCTGTGTGTCAAAAAATTTAACTGTGCTTCATATCTACATGGTTCTTGGCTGCTTTGGGCCCTTATAATGCTTTAAAACTGCAGAATTACTGTCAGAGCTTCTTTTACCAAGAAATCAAATTGGAAAGAGAGTTAATCATGCATCCAATAAATTGATGGTACTTGCCGTGTGTGGTGAATGAAGAGTCATCGCCGTGCACCTCCAGCGCAGGGAAGCAAGAGGTCAAGTGGTGATGACAGACATGAAATAGTGTAGGTCCATGAGATCATTACTTAATTTCAGGGTTTAATAGTACTTTCTTTTCTTCTTTTATACTGAAATTTACATCAGGTACCAGCCTTTCAGGTGTACTGTGGATTTACAAAACCAAAACCCTCATCCTGAGCCTCTGGTATAATCTGTGCACAAGCGTGTAGGCAGCTTGCGGGGGGCAGCAACTGGCATTTCAGGATTATGGTTAGACAACAGCCTTGTCTTACGTGTATATCCAAACGGAGGCTGAAGCATCAACTCATTTCTAATTCTTCTCGACTCATTTCTCATTCTTCCCAGTGTCTCAGAAACGTGTGAAACATCCTGTTTGCTCTTCTATTGCAGTAAAGATGGGTGAAATGATCTTCCAGATGCACATCAGTTGCAAAAAAACATTTGAGCTCTCTACTTCATCTCTGTAAAGTAGAGTGGGAGTTGAGAGAGGAGAGAGCTTGCGGTCAACAACCGAGTAAGACTCCAAAGAGTGAGCAAGGCAGCTACCTTAGTAGGTTTCTATTATCACACGTTATTTGTAGCTGTGAGAAATCACGCAGTTGCCAAGAGCCTGCACAGTGTCTGTATTCGCATGTGAGTTTTGCTGAGTACTGGGGATTCTGTTGAAGCTCCCAAGTTTTTTTTTCATTTTCTGTTGAGTGGTTGGTGGATTTGTTTAGCAAACACTTTATTTTTCCACTCCCTTTCTACCAGGGGGTACAATAATTTGGTTTTACATAATTAACGATCCTGATTTTTATATATATATGGGTTTTTAATTAGATATTCTTTAAGAGTTTGGGAATAAGATGGAAAAATTACTGGGAAGGAAGTAGTTTTTTCTCATGTCACCAAGATAACCAAGAAGCAGTGATGGAAGACAACAGAAATGTATCATAGCGGTATCCTATATTGAAAAACCCATCAGACTAAAGGGAGGGGATTATTTCTTTTGAGGTTTGTTTTCTGGTGTGATTTACTGATGAGCAAAATCCCATGCTAATTCACGTTATTGAGCTCTAGTTTATTCCAATATTACACTAACTAAAGTATCTTTTGTATAATTATGTATCTGATTTTTAGGATGACTAGGTCTTCATACTGAGATTCCATTACATCTTTTGCTTGAGAAATATTGGATATATCTTATAAACCACTAAGGACAAACAAGTAATACAAAAAACTGGTTTTCACCATGATCTGTAGTAGCGGCTCAGGTTGTCAAGTTTCAGTTATATTTAGGTAAATTAAAGTTAAAGCATATCTTATTCATGTTTAAAGTACATCAAATACATTGCCCAGGCATTCAAGTCATTGAACTGTTCACCATAACTGTATTTATTCCTTTTATAGATATTACTCAGAGATGAGATAAGTAACAATATTGTACTCAAATGAGCATATGTATGCTGCAGTGCTTTTCAGAGAGATTTAGTTCAGTGATTACCTTTCCTTGATCAGCCAATCTGCACATCAAAAGAAGATATTTTGTTTAAATACACTGTCTACCAGTAATAACTTCACTGAATAAGTGAAAAACCCGCACATGTCAGTATGTTTTAAAACTATTTGGGGATTATATTTAAGCCACTGTTAACACTTCTTGTGTCTAAAGGTACATCAGCATCTGTTGTAGCATAACATCCATAGATGAAAGGCAGAGAAGATAAAAGGCAAAGAGAATGTTATTAATTAACTGTGGATATCTAATGTGCCCCACTTCCAGTCCAGTCTCTCACAAGTAACTGGCAGGCAAAACAGGCTACAGATGGGTCGAATGCAGCACTCATATGGCTGCAGATAAGCCATGCACATGTCTTGGGTTTTTCCCTGTTGGATGACTGGCTTCTGCGGGTGGAATGACTCACAGTTGTGAGATAGAAACATAGAGAGATCCTGGTGCACTGGCACACCTGTAGTGACAACTGAGGTTTAAGCCCAGGTGGGAGGCAGTAGTTGCTGGCCTTAGCTGAACATTGCAAGGCGTAGGGGTTCTTTTCCCATTTTGTGTATGTTTGATGCCTGAATGGACTGTTGACCTCTTACTGGGGTCTCCAGTTGTTCTTATAAATGTAAGCCCAGTGACACCTGCTGCTTGTTCTGTTTTCATTGCTCTACTGTTTCTGAAAGGCTCAGTTTCACCGTTTGAATAAGTCAGCCACCTGGCACAGCTTATTTGTTTTTTAAATCAGCAGAGGTCTATCATGTATCTGGCTGGAAGAAGCAACACAGGAAAACAGGAATTTATTTTCTAAATGCCACAAACTAGTCCAATGTCCTCTTTCTTACAGTGGCTTGAGGCAGAAAAAAATGTGTTAAAATCATGCAGTAAGCAAATAGGCAGGAATTTGCTACATCCAGAACATTGTCCTTTGAAGGCCATCTCAAAGCCACCTTCCAAACCAGTGAAATTCCCTGCAGCTGCGGACAGCAGGGGCAGCAAGAATGCTACAGAGAAAATGGGAAATTGCTTCTGCAGCCAAAGCACGTGTAGATTCTTAATATGCCAGTAAGTGGTTTGGGGTGCCAGTAGGCACCAGGTGTAGGGAGAGTGAGTGAACCAGAAAGCCATGCACAGCTACTGTCACAACCGTGCATCACAGCTTCATAGATGTTCCCATTAGATATTCTGATCTTTTGCAGATATAAGCTTAAGCCTTGAAATATTTAAGCTTTAAAATCCTTTGTGTGATTAATTATGATAGCTCTAGGTAGTTTTGCTGTCTGCATAAATGCCCAATCCTTTGGGGACCTCGTTAAGTTATTAGCTTCATCACTTCCCTGTAGCAGTGATTCTGCAGTTCTGTTCAGGATGGGTCAGCATGAAAAAAAAGTACTTGTTTTGCACTTCCACCTGTTGGTTTCCATACAGCAGCCAAAGTTTTGAATTCTGAGAAAGTAAGCAAAGAATTCCAGTTTTCCTGATATTGGAGCTTGTGTTTATGTGCACAAATATCATGTTTGAAGAACCGCATCTTGCACACATGGAACTATAAGTGGTCTGATATTTCTTCACTCCTGGAAAGCTTGTTCAGGCATTGCAGGAGAAAATTCCACTTGCTGTAGAGAGCAAGAAATACTGATGCCAGCCTTAATCCTCAACCTTTGTTGTGAAAGCCAATATTCAGGTTACTGCAAAAACCTCTTCTGTTGGCAGTGCTGTCATGCTGAGAAAGCTCTCTGCAGTGTTTGTTTATCACCTGCCTCAGCAGAGGAAACAGCACGTGGGGCTTTTTTTTTTTTTTTTTCCTTTTTTTTTTTTTTTCCAGTGGCAACGGAGATGCTGGTTTAATGTCATCTCTGTCTTTTCCTGTGCCTGACTGGCTCTTCCGAAGCCGGCCATGCTGTCAGACAGCGGGATCCCGTGTTTGGACAGGTGGTGCGCTGCTGACGGTGGAATAGCTTCAGTAGCTGCAGAGGTGGCAGCATGCCCACCTACTTCAGGTCTGTTTGAGTTACTGAGCCTGGTATTAAAGGCTACAGAGAATGAGGAGCTTTGATGAACCATCACTTTCATGATTTCTTCACATTTGTGATGGCCCTGTCTTGACAAAGACACCAAAGCTTTTGGGTACAGAGTCGAAAAGAGGATCTAAGAGACAGGTGTTACCCATTCACATACTCCCCTGGATCAAGGCTTAACACTCTTAACTCATGACAGGTACTGTCCACCACCCTTCACACTTGCATGCTTTGCACTCCCTCTTCGGAAGTGCCAACATTTGGGTGCTTAAATATTTCAGAGTCATTATTGCCAGGGTCCTGAGCATCACAGCAAGCTCCAGTGGTTTAATGCTTGGGCATTTTTCCTGCCATATTTTATCTATCGGAGAACCTGCTGTTACATAAAATGTAATTTGAAGTACGGTACTTCATTAGATGATTTTACAGTATTACAGCCACCCAAAAGCTTTGATGTAGATGATAATTAGTAAGAAATTATGAGGAGATAAAGCATGGGTGGGCAGACAAGGCTAATGAGTCACAGTCAGCAGAAAGTGTGAACTGAAGTAGTTTGCTGTCATTAATATCCCAAGCATATTCCTGTTGCATTTATTCCCCAGGTATGAAAGGAGGACACGGAGAAGATGCATTCTGAGAGCCAGGAGTTCATTCTAGTCTTCCTATGTGCTCTGTCAGACAGTATTGTTGCTGAATCACAGTGCCTGAAAATCTCAGGTCATAAAAATCAGATTGATTCTGAAATAAGCCATTGTTTAAATTTTCTTGAAAGATTCAAGTGTTTTTTCTTCAAGGGTAGTATTATCCACATTAAGGTGCTGAGCTTCATTGCAGCTCAAACTGACTTGGGCCTGTTTTCAGACTTCTGGCAGACTTTGTGATTGTTCTGGGGATGGTATTGAACTTCATCATAAATTCAGATGTATGCGCTTGCCTCTGTGTCCCCCAAACCAACTCTGCACCCCAGTCTCTTCAGCCTCTTTCCTCTTATCTATTGTTTCAGGAGAAGGGAAGAACCACTTAAAGGTAATTATTTAGTGTTTAACAACCCAGGATTTCCATGCCAGTCATGACCCACCAGGAAAGGTATCATCACCAGGTCACAGTAAAATTCTGTTGTTTTCATTTGAGGTAGCAAGATGTTCTCTGTTTGGGGGGTTTTGCTTGGTTTTTTGTTTTGGTTTGGTTGGTTGGGGTTTTTTTTAATGTTGCTGAAGGTGTTTTTCCTTTATATAGAGTTTCAAGGCAGCTGGTCCTTTTCAGATGTCTTATTTTTCTTGGGTCCTGTGCACACATAACCTGGTTCATAGAGATAAGGTAGAAGGTGATGAGGAGGAAACTGCGGTGTATCTTGAAGCCAAAGATACCATTAATCAAGGAGATAATAGTCCAGAAGTAAGCTCTGTGGGTCCATTGTTTAAGGAGTAAAAAATGCAACAATATTGGAAAGACAAAATTAGGAAAGGTTTCGGCCTTCGCTTACAGTTGAGATTTTCTTTCCAGCTAATCACAGTCGGTATTAGCATGTTCTTTTAATTCAGCAGAAGGCGGGTTTAGAGTACATTGTATTTGAATAATCTCTTCCCTGATGCTCACGCTGCACTTACAATTTCCCTTGCAGCTCATCTGTATTCTGTTGCTGACATAACTTGCAGTTATTGTCTCTTAGTTCACAAAGCTGCCTTCCTGAGGAGTTAACAGGTTATCAGCTCTTGTAGTCATTTTTAATCATTGTGAAGAATCATATCTTTCTAATAAGGCAAGTGATTAATTATCGTGCCCTTTTTTATCAGTGTAAAGCCTGTCAGGGGTGTAGTGGCTTTCAATTACAACGTTTCAAGGATTACTTTGGTAGAATCCAGGATACTTAGAGAGACAACCCCATAGTTAGGCAGAGTTTTGCTCTATACAAACTATCATTATCTCCTCACTTACCATTCTATTTATTTACAAACACCGTCCAAATATCCACAGTGGAATGTATGAGAAAATAATAAGAAATTCCATTACTCCAATACTGAAGAAAAATTTGACGCCAGAAGCTTAATGGGAACGGAAATATATTATCCATTTGTATTATTATAGAATAAGCGCCCTTCATAAGCCTAAAATAAATGACATACCAATATGAAATTAGGAATATGTTTTTCATTTATAGAGTGTTCTGAAGCAAGATGCTTTTGTCTTTTCTTAATAGCCTCACTTCAGACTCAATTGTTATAGATTACTGTGGAGATGTGATGGAGCTATACAGCAGTGCAGGGAAGGAGGCAGGAGAACAGTGCCTGATAAGACAAATAAAGCAGCAGGGAACTTTACACAGAGAGCATGAAGCTGCTTTATGGTGAGCCATTTTGCTTCCTTCTCCATAAATCTGTAGGAAGGTCTGGCAAAGGAGTTGAGGCAGTACAAGATCCCAAAGTACTGAGCATCTCCCAAAATCCATCACTTGAGGTGGCCACAAATCCCTCCATAGCAAAATAATGGTGTTCCTCATGCTCGTTGGTATTTTCCATGGGCACATCAGGTAGCCCTGGCACCTCTTCTAGCCTATGCCTAGGGGAATGAATGCATATGTGCCCCTTACTGCTTTGGGAATTTGTAAGTGGCCTTAGAATTGCTTCCACCTGCCTTTTCTGCATGCTCTGTTCCATGAGATGCTTTAACGCAGTGCTTGACAAGCTCTTTAACCTACTCAGTGGGAATATAGACTCAGATTTTACACTGTGGTATGAAAGATTTCCTCCACAGATGGAAAAATACATCCCTTTTGAGTATTTGCATAAATATCAGAAGGATTTGGAGGGACACAAATCTCCTTCAGCAATAATCACACTTTTGCTGTTATTAGTATAACAAACTAAAAATCATTTTGTGTTTTTCTTAGACCAGTTGTTTTCCCAAAGGGAACTATTCATGGCATCAAAAACTCTATGTGAAACAAGTGCATAAATAAATAGGCAACAGGAGAAAGTATGAATATTTATACTGTCAGCATTCAGAGCGTTACAGAATCTTTTTTATTTTTTTTCTATCTAAAATTGAAATAACCAACAAATAATGAACTTTTGTACTGGGGAGGTGTTCTTAAGGATAAAGCTTGCCACTAGGCATGGGATATGGGAATGCTTCTGCCAAACTTAAAATCTTCTTATCCAATTCTTTTTTCAACAGTATTTGTCACAAGGCAGGTTTCTCTGCCTAGCACACTTAAAAGGGATCATTACCTAAAAAACCCCAGCATTTCATGACAGAGGGAGAGGGAAGTTTAGAATTTTGTTTTAGATTGAGATCTAAAGGATTTTTTCCCAAGTTTGCAACTTCTATTTTCAAAGTGTATTATCATCCCAAATATGAAACACATGCAATCAAAGTACTTCTAAGAGCTTAAATTGTCCTTTTAGAGCTTCAGCAACACTGTTCACTTCCTATTGTTTCCTGTAGCTGATGTCCATTAAGCTAATTGTATTCAAACCTCACTATGATTTATTGATGCCATGTGAATTCTAGTTTGCCTATTAATTCTAATTCTTTCACCTGTTGATACTGGTTCTTTCACTTGCTTTTTGTAGGGAATGTAATGTGTATGTAAGTGTTCTCCCTCCTTCTTGAATCCTGCGTATGGGTGGGAAATTGTCTCCAAAGCCATCAAACTTTGCAGCTGCAGGAAATTTTCATGTCCTGCGTTTTTTTCTCCCAAGTCCCAGTGCAGTCTGGCAGGTACCATACTATTCATCGCTTGGCTGGCAGTGCAAGACGTAGTGTGCTCTGAAATTGCTTCACAGTACATCTCTGCAATAGATCAGCAGGGAGCTCGGAGATGAGGAGTGTAGCCTGCATCTCCTCTAAGATTTACTATGTCATATTCAGGGCTCTATTCACGTTTCTGTGAATATACAGGGATTTTTCTTGTCTACAGCACAAATAAAATAATCCTTTCTTTAATCCTGTCAATACCAGACCTTCAAATAGCCAGCAGAGGCCACTCTCCTCGTGGCTGAGGACTTTCTCAGGTGCACTTGCATCCAGAAGCTTCCAACTTTTGCACATACTGAGTGCAGCATACAATTTGGCTAATTCCTGACAACAGAGAAGCACATTTCAGTGAACTGGCAAAGAACTGGCAGCCAGAGATACTAGAATTCTCTATCTACCTCTGCCTTTTATTCTTCATATTTCCTCGCCTAAGACTGATAAACCTCTTGCTTTCATTTTCCCACAGGCTAAAGTGCAGCTACTGCAATTTTATAAGGTTCTTGAAGGATTACTAAAGAAATTTAAAATCTTCCTTAGGTGCTAATAATGTTAGGCTGTATCTATCAGAACAAGCTACCGGCTCTGATAGATAACTGAAGTATAAAAGCTCAGGTTAAGAAAGTCACCGTAACTTATATAGTCTAAACAGAGAGCCCATAATACTGCTTACCAGGCTTTTAAACCTCCGTACTCAAAAGATGTGCGGGGACAGGTCCTTGGATTGCAGGTACAGGGCTGAGCATACTGCTCCTTTAATAAGTAGTTGCGGTACCTGTTGGTCTATTTGCTGAGTAATTTTCAAGCATAAGTGCTGCTGAAAGTTTTTGGGTGAGTATTTGAAGATAACTTACCCTCTTTTTTTCTTCACCTAAGGAAACCACTTTAAAAAGTGCCCAGATGAAATGACTGAAGGACAGAATTTGTGCATTCTTCACAAGTAAATTGTGTGAGACTCCTTCTACTTGATTTTTTTTTCCTATGGTCTTTTATTTCCTCCATTGTTAGTAATTAAATATTTTTAATAACATTACCTCAGTAATAGAGGAGCCAGCCAAAATTGTCTCATTTTTCCCCCTGTGGATTATTGCAATATCAGTAGGGTGCATCGTCACAGCAGCAGGGATTCATCTATCTGCATTTAAGTGTCTGTGACTGTGGATCTGATAGTCTGGATTTTGTTTCTCATTGGTACAGGCAAATAGATACTCTGGCGTGCAATTCATCTCATTTTCAGATAGCTGTCAAAAAACAAGTCGGAGGAGTAGTTAGGGTTTAGATGCCTACAGTGTGGGAATCTAATGTTAAATGAGATGGTTTCCCACCTGCTATGTTTATGTCTTGACATTTCTACATCAACATAATTTCCCAACTGGTAGTTGTCAAACACTGGAGAATTTTAGATTTTTTTGAACTTAAATGGTAAGTGTGAATGAGTCAGATTTAAGTGATATAAATGTTTCCATTTCTCCTTTTAGTCTTTCCAATGGAGAATCTTACACTTTCGTGTTTTGTCCCTTTGAATTAGGTAGGCTGTAAGTAAATATGGAACAGCATGTATTAAGGGATTGCACTCCCTTACATGAAGTAAATACTAAGCACTTCAAATTGCCTCAGCTATTAGAAAAAAATGCTTTAGTTTGAAAGCATGTTACTGAAATGGCAGTTCCCATCACCATTAGCAGCCCCTGCACAGAAAAGCTGTGTGTAATACCTTTCCATACAACAGATCCCTTGAAGCAGGTGCTCAGCCAGCCGCCTCGAGTAAGAGTTTGAATTGGGCATAGAGGCAACTGGTCCCAGCTTTGTGGTAAATTCAGCATGTGTTCATCATCACCTAAAATACTATCCTTGGTATTTATTACCTTTTAATGAAGTGTATCATCACTGAATATTTTAGAACCTTGAATGCCAAATTCTGGCATTTTGTGATTACTGCCCAGTACCGTGTTTTCATGTATGCAACTCGCATGTCATGGAGGGCTAAAATCCGGAGACTATATAGGCAAGGGAAGCTGCTGAGATGAAAATTCCTCTTGTATCACTATCACATGCAAGTGCAATGCCATAGAATCCAAGCTTGCTCTATTTTTTTTTTTTTTAATGTAAGCTTCAATTATACACAGGAATATATAGTACTTGGCATATTCTGTATGTTTCACCAGGATGCTACAGCAATAGCTGTAATCATTACGTAATTCTATTATTTAATATCTATTATATATATTATATTTTATTATAATAAAAAGCATGTTGCTTACAAGCTAATGCTTAAAATAAGATCTGATCAATTTATTTTTCCATTTTTTTTAGCCAGTGCATATTCTAAACATTCTAAACACCATGTTGTATTTGAAACGCAAAATTCTGAAACATATAAAATCAGAAATCTGACCACAAGAATGCTAATTAGGGCCATATCCTGAGTAATTGGGCAGGGCTAGCTACACATTCTTGCAGCCTCTTATAATCTGAGTTGCTTGGAACTGAAAGTTCAATTTGTATTAATGAGGGAAATCATTCCTTATGCTGTACTTCAGGATGATAGAATGTGTATTCATTGACTAGACTACAGGTAGGAACATAATGAATTCAAGAGCTCTCACGATAGCGATCTGGCTTTGCCTGCCACAGCCCAAATCTGTGCCCTGATACCCTGCCTTCTGCGTTTGATGCCTGCTTTGCCAATCCCATTCCGTAATGCGTCACCGAGCCCATGCTCCTTTCCCAGGAGTCGGTGTGACCACCTGCTCGAATTGGAGATCTTCCTTCTGGTTGGCATCACCATCACTCCCTTTTGATTTGTCATCGCCATCACTGCCTTTTGCTTTGCCATTGTCTCTTCTACGCGTACTGCAGCAGTAAATGCCGCTCATTCCTTTCCTTACCTCCTGATTTTCTAGGCAACCTGTTGATCTGGATCACGTGGATTTTCAGTGGTGCATTCACCTGATCAACTGGGTTTGATGCATGTGATCAATTTTCGGAATAATAAATTAAAGGCTAAGAAGGAAGGCATTGTCAGTGCTGTTTTATAGATATGGTACCAACATGAAATTCTAATTCTTCTGTAAATTCAAGAGCCTGTAACTTGAGCTGAATAGAAATCTCTGGATATGTTCACATGATCTTCAGATACCTGGTTAATCCATTTTAAGTTACTGTTTGTAGGTAAAATTTAGCAGCCCTCAGCTGAAACGGTATAAGGGTAGTGTGCTGCTTGTAGTCTCATTAGGGCAAAAGGATCCATTCAGTTCTCAGGGAGCAGGAAGGACAATTTACGCTTCTTTTCATCTGAGTAGTGGACAGATGAGGCTAGTAATTTCTAAATGACTGGTAAGAGGTACTACAGATTATAGATTTCACTGCATCGAGGTATTTAGTTACACCAGAATTTGTTATCCTACAGCCTGAGAGTTAAGATCATACTCAGCTACAGATGCTATTTCTTGCCTTTGTGCTCTTTGCAGACTTGTCTAGGAAATATAGTATCAGTTATACTTGTTCCCTCTTGGCAGAGTAATTGGGTGGGTGGCTAATTAATGAAATTCCACCCCACACACACACATTCCACCCCCACACCCCCTCCCAATTAAAAATCAGCGTAGTTTCCCAGGTCAATATTTCAAGGCAACGCTGATGAGATAAGATGTCAAGTTATAATAGAAGATCATGTTGGTAAAGTAAATTTAACACATACTCACTCAAACTGGCAAAATTATGGAACAACTAGATTTGCAGAAATGTAATTGGATATTGAATCCTCTGAATCATTTCAAGTGAGATGAGCACGTCTTTCCTCAAAGATGAGGATGCAGCCTAGAGATATTAAACTCTGGCTGCAAGCTGAATTAGCAAGTGAGAGCTGGGCAAAACTTTTGTGGGTAAGATAACGATTATTTTATGTCAGCAAGTAGGTAGCCTGTGATTAAAGTACTAAAGCATACCGGTATGCTGAAATACAACATTTCTGTAGTACTTCAGTTGCATTTGCAAGCTCTCAAGTAATGCACACGCTAGAGGTACCGATGGGGCCAGTGGGCCCAGGGAAAGCGCAACACTCAGGAATCTCTGGTACTTCTGTCTCTTAGTACTTCTCTCTCTCATGCCTTTTCAAAGGCATTAGTTGATTGGTATTTTTTAGGTTTGCTTATTTTCACTGAAGGATGCACCGTTGCCAATACATGGAGCCTTCTGCCTTCACGTTAAGTATTCCCTGGGGGCTGTTCAAGAAGGTGTTCTCTGCTAAAGATTTGCCTCAGGGGTCTATAATTCCTACAAGAAAAGCACATATCTTTATTTCAGAGTCATCACAGGGTATCACAGTGGTTGACGCTCACTCACATTCTGCTTCATTAACTGTTCCCCATTTGTTTCCTTCCCTTGCCAGCCCACTTAAGCCAGATCCCCAGTGTAACTCTATTAAAGCCTGTATCAGTTTGTCAGAAGACAGATGGCCTTATGCCCTATTCCCTCCCTTTCTGTGATGTACAAATTATCTCTTGAATACTTCTTTCAAATGTTACGAAAATACCGACTGCACTCTTGCCTTTCCAATAAAATGATAAATATTATGTATTTTTGTTATACTGGACTTGGAAAATTTATGGTGCTGGAGAGGAAGCAACTAGACATGGGCATGTGGGCACAGCTTGTGATGTCATTAATGGGCAGCAGTAGTCCCTTAAGGACTTTCTATCTGTTCCTACTGAATCTGGTCCCGTGCTGTGCATTTGCATATTCTTAAGGTATTAGCTGGGGCAGCTGATAATAGGCACATCTCAAAGAAATATGAAACAGAGTCTGGAAGCTTTTAAATGTTGATGGATGATGTAACTCTAATTAAATGTGTAATTCAATAAAGTGGCTTCCAGTTGATCTTCTTCTTGGGGAGCGCCAGTAGCTTCCAGTCTGAAAGACAGTGTGATCAGTTAGGAGTTTCTCCATCTCTCATTTCAGCCACAGAAAAGATGTGGGATCATTTCAGACAGTACAGTGATACATGTTGCAGGGCAAATCCACATGTACAACTGTAGCGGTGCACAAATTTTAACATCATTTTGAAGCCACGTGCATTGCCTAGATTTTAGCATTGATGTGATGCTTTCAAGATGTCTTCTTCCTACATTGCTTGTGTGTGTATTCTGTGTGAATGCACATTGTCATCTTTACATTTATTTGGAGAAACTGGTAAGTGAAGCATGCAACAGATCCACTATTCTTTATTAGCTAATTTTCTGGTGGTGAGTCCCAGCATTCAGCAGTTCAAGCAAATATCGTAGATGTGAATTATCCACTACATGAGAACTGCTGTAATGGGTAAGAATCTAGCTATTCTGGTCTGCTCTTTCTGATAGCTCCATCAAGCATGAGCAACGAAGATACCGGAACCATAACAGCATGCAAAGATAGGGTCATTGACCCAAACTGTTCCTAAGGTTTTGCTTCCATTTTCTCTTCTGGAACATAGTATGAGCAGTAATATGTATTGCCAAGCTATCAGCTTTTCCAGGGTGGCAAGAATGTTTATGTCTACTGTTGCTGTATTTCCGTTTGTTTCTTTGTAGTCTGTGCGGTTTTTTCTCAAATGTGTCAGCAGTACAGTAGAAGTATTTTAATCCTCCAACTGACGAAAGCTGCTGTTCAGATAAGCTTTGAGATTCCCTATCTTCCTATTGAGTCTATCCTATGAATCATTTAACAAACCCCATTTAAAAGCAGAAAGTGAGATCCTGATGCCAAAGAAACCAAAGCTTCCACTGGTCTATGATAATACCCAGTGTTTCATCATTAAAAGGTAAGTATCTGTAAAAACATGGCCATTTTTAAATTTGCGCATTCCCTGGTAGAGGCACTTTGTACTTCCCATACAGGTAATGGCTCTTCATGGATGTTGATGTTTCTATGGCAATTTTTAAGACTGTCAGTTAATGTCATCAGAGGAGGCTGTGGATAAACAGCATTTTACAGGATCAGCACTCCAGCTGTAACACTCCGGGATTTTAGACATAATGAGAAACTTATTTGAGGTTACTTACAGAAAAGAGAGACTATGTGATCATTTTATTTTACTACAAAAATGTGACAGTCCACTGCCAGTAAAAATACACATCACACTTCCGATTTGTAGTCAGGTGTGCTGAGCTTCCTCTTAATTTGTTTGTTTTCTCAGGCTGAAAGTAAATAACAAGGGTCAGTAAAGCCCTTCTAGCCAGGGCCTTTTGACTTGGTCCTGTTTCATTATAAACCCAAATGATCTGGAAATCCACCTGAAAATTTAGTTAAGTGATGTGACATTTAGACACGCTAACAAATTACCAGTAGGAGAACATGCTGAGTTTCAAATCATCCTGCAGCCTGAGAGACTGCTGCATTAATTAGCTTGAGAGAACACTTCAGGGAGGAGCCACCGAGACAATCCACTGGGCAGAGGAAAGGATGTTTCTTCGGAAACAATGACATTGGCACCCACCATCCTGAAGTGTTTGCCAAGCCCTTTAAAAAAGCCATCTGTGTCTAAAAAAGTCTGTGCACCACCAGCCACCTTCAGCAACTACTGAGAGCCAGTAGGCAGTAGTACAGGCTACACGCGTAGTAATGGTCACGTCCCATATAGATTCTTCCATGTTTAAGGAGCCTATTACGCCTAATAAATATCTTGACTGTTATTGACTGCTCAGATCGCGTTAAAAGACCTGATATGGTAGTCTTCCTTTAGAGAAAAAAACAAATAACAAAGATTTGTGGACCATTTAAAAACCTATAGGGCATGAAATTGATACTGTGAGAAAAAGGAATTCCCTCATTAGGTCTTGCACATTAGTACAAAGGCTGTTGCTGTAGTTTAATCTGAGTTCTTGTGATGTATCCTCATAGCTCATTTATACCAGACACGCACGTGGAATAATACATTAAAATACTGATATTTCTTTTAATTATGTTTTTTTTATTGACTTCACTTTTTTGGTATGCATATGTATTGTATATGAAAGAGCAAGGGATTGTTATGTACGCTGCAGAATTGAATACCCTGAACTGAAACACTGACTCCCTCCTTCCAAATTGTGATGTCTAACTTAATGGCTCTCGGGCATTATGGGCAGAATCACATTTTATTCTGTTTTTGATGAACGTAACAGTAACGAACACGAAGATTCCTTCTGTGGCAACAGCAGAAGCTGGTGTGACAGCATTTCTTTCTAAGGCTTGTGATCTAGTCTGTTGTGCTGCAACTTGACTAATGCTTAGGCTTACTGGTTTGTACAGATGTTCCCACCTCTGTATCTCAGTAAGAAAAGTTACTTTAATATTCGAAGTGTTGTAAAAGGGCCAGAGCACAGAGTATGAAGCTCTTGGTTAGTTTTTTCTCTCCTGTACACCTAGCATATTTAGGTTGTCTCCAGTCTTTGCTCTGCCATGGGAGTGGATGAGAATTTCGAGTTAGGTTTTCTGGCAGCGACTCTACCTGGAAAGTTCTATGAAATCAGCTGGAAGACTGATCTTGCCCAAATAATAAATGCAAATTCAGTCATCGTGTCAGATAAACACATTTTCTCTGTTCAGAGTTTAATGTTTGACTATGGTAAAATCAAGCTAAACTCATTTTCCAGTTCAGTGTCAGCCCGAGTAACACGGGGGGTATTGCAAACCCCACGGGGAGGGAGGAGGGATCAGAACGGAGCAGAGCTACTCCCTCGTTGTCAGTCGGTCTTACTGCGCAGCTTGCTTCACCCTCTTGCAGTAGAGATGTAGTGATGCACTTATTAAAATGTGAATTTACTGATTAAAAGCAAATAGAAATATATTCTGCAGAAGCAGCAGTGGGATGGAGAAATTGTGCTGAAATATAATTTCTGTTCCCTTAAGATCACAGCATGTTTATATAAACTGAAATATTTTTTTTCTCCCTAATGCTAAGGTCCCATTTATACAGTTTCTATCTTCTGACTGTTATTTTTCAACAAGAACCTTGCTTGAAATTGGACAAGCATCTGGCGTTATTTGGTATTCCCTCCAATCTGAGATCCACTCTTTATCCTCCTGGGTTTTCCATATTCACTCTGAACAGTGAGGTCTAGAAGGGGATAGCAGTTACAGGTAACATTTACATCTTTTCAGATCAAAACTGAATGTAGTTAATTAATTTAGAATTATAGTAGTAGTTCCTGCTAGCATCATCCTCCTTTCCCATCTCCTGTCTCCAAACCCCTGTAACACTTTCTTGCTGTTCACATTATTTTTGTCTCAAATTTTGGGCAACACCTCCAGATATTTCTAGAGATAAGTCAGACAAGTTGACTCTGGAAATATAATTCATATTCCCTGAAAGGGAGTAAAACCCAGTTTCCAATTCCATTGTTACTTTGTATTTGAGTTATTCAGCATTACTGATATACATGGTTCCTTTTTATTAGAGGTCTATGTTTTATCTTTGTTCTAATAAAAAGTAACATGTACATCAGGCACCCAGAATAATTCAATCTTACCTCACGGCTCAGGAAGCCCACTCCTTCTCAAGGCATTTCTTGTCTGGGTGTTCCAGAAATCAAGCAATTCTCTTATGAACAGTTGTTCCTCTGTTGTAGAAGTGGATTTTGGCCACCATGCTGAGTGCAAAGTTAGACTTTGCTGTTGTATTGCCTGAGGCAGCCTCAGCTCTTTCTCTGCGGGAAAAGGACAAAACAACATTTTAGTTATTCCAGACAGTTACTCAAGTATCCACAAGGAACTGTTCAAAATGTAATTCTTCATAAAAGATCTTCTATCAGAATTATTTTAGCTAAGTATTGGCAAGAGAAATAGCATTTCTCATCTGTCAGATGGTATCTTCATCAATGTATAATTTTTTGAGAAACATAAAGCATTTTAATTAAGCTGTGAATCCATGTAAAGCTTTCCAAACGTTGGTTTTGTGTGTTTAAAAATTATTACCAATCACTTATCAAAAGACATATCGAGATGCCCTGGAATTTATTAATGAGAGTAGAATTTTACCATTAAAATTAATTTTGAGGTTTCAAAACCAAGAGAGGAACTGTAGGTTGTGCGAATTAAAAATTGATCATCATTTTCCACACTTCTGTAATAACAAAAGTGTATCAAGAAAAGAACCCTCTAGAAAGAACCCAATGCTGCTTTTTTCCCTTCTGTATGTATTGTTCTGCAGGGCCGTACAAGTCCCATAATTTCATATTTTTGTTGCTATCATACCAAGAGCCACTTCTAAATTTTAATGCAAATGCTCTTCCTTGTGACCACTTTCTCTCTTCCAGCCCATTTGACAATCCACTTTTTCCACTTTTGAGGTTAGCTGCTTATTTTACCATTTCATTCTGTGCAAAAAAGTCGCCAACCTCCTACTGTTTAGACACTCCCAGTCTCAAAATTTCTGCTTTTGGCACAGTTCCAGCAGTTGCTGGACAATTCCAGCAGAGTGGAGTTAATTTTTACAAAATGTTTTTGTAGTTCATGAATTTTCATCTCGGCATGAGGAATGGTATTAGCTGCTCACTGATTTTCACAGCACTGGTTTCTGTTAAACTCATGCTAGCAGAGGGAATTCTCATTGCTGCATTTGTATTTACTTCAGAACCAGACGGGACAGCTCTTTGTCCTTTCATTTATTTCCCAGTTAAGCCTCTTCCAGATATCAATTATATGACTAATTGATTATCTGTAGAGGAGCTTCATCTTTTCCTGTTCAGGTAATTCCTCTCAAAAGCAATGAAAATTACATTAGACAACAATCTATTACACAAGCCAGCCCCCAGTGGATTTACACTTGATGTGGTCCATGATGTTACGATTTCTGGATTATGTACGAGCCACACGTAGTAGCAGTAGCACTCGCTCTGCAGGGTCTTTGTGGTCATGTTTCAAGGCTAAAACCCACAGAACATTATAATTCTAGTGGTTACTTCTGACAATAAATTCTTTACCTGTAAACTTCTAAATGTGTGATTTTTTTCAATTTCATCCCTAACCCAGAGGTGTTCTGTAGAATGCGACCCATATTGCAGGGTTTTCCACTGTGGCATCAGGTTGACAGGAGCTGCTTCCACGTGGTAGGAGCTTTTCATAATGAAGTCAGTCTTTGAAAAGTCTTTTATTTTTGTGTTTGTTTTGCTCAGTGCACACTAAAACTAATGTAATATGGAAACAAATCTTCCTCTGTTGATGTAGAAAATGAAGTGTTTTGCCCATGTTTCCATGGAGACAATCAGGCTGCCACAAATGAACGTGAAACAGCTCTTAGTTCTGCAGAATTTGGCCGTTTTGAAATCATTGTATTAAAAGTCATTCACAGGGGCCCTTTGCTTGTGTTCTGTGATGCCTCCCAAGGGTCCCAGGGTGATTTCTAGACGGTATTGCTACCCCCATTTTAAATGCTGAAAAAGGGAGGGAGGCAGAGTGACTAACTCATGTATCCAGTTAACAAAAAAGGCAAAGAGAGAGCAAGAAACGGTGTAAAGGCATCCTTTCCTTCCTGGGCGTCCTGTCCTTCCTGGGCGCCCCATTGACTAGGGCAGCTGCTGCCCATGCACTAAGATGCTAATAACAACTGTAAAGGTTGTAATTCTTCCAGGCCTCCTGTTTCCAAGAATGCTACCCGTATTGTACCTTATTAATTAAGCATAAAATGAGCTCCTATATTTTATAGTCAATAGCTTATAATGTTTGGAGCCAAATTCTGTTTCATTTGTCCTACTAAATAAGCAAAGGAACTTAATGGGAAAAGTTGAGGTTTTCTCATTTCCAGGGCTGAATGTCTTATCTAGTTTAACATTTAAATACGCATATGTAGAGATACGCAGGTGCCCGGCTGGGAATTGCTGTAACTGTAACAACGTTGACATTCAGTCTGTCGACAAATAGAGCAAACTCGTCGGCCTTTCGAAGAATTCATACCCAGAATTTTTATTGCTTGCCTAGCTCTCTACAACGTTGTCTTAGAAAAGATTTGTAATAATGCATACTGAAATGCCAATTTGTAAAAAAAGTTGTTTGGTCCTTATTTCTTTTACTGTTTGTTGATGGAATCAGTAATAACAGGGATGTGCTTTTGCTTCTGCATTACCTCTAAAAAATAACTATTAAAAGATCTGTTTGTTATCCATGTCTTCAAATGAGATTTAATGACATAAAATATCATTTGAAGAATGATAAAATTTGATAGGTAAGAGATTTTTCTCGCTGAAAAATACAGAAGAGTTGTATGCTTCAATTTTATTTTTTTCTACTCATAGTTCACTGTATTATACTTCATTATATTTTTTAATCAAAGTTGGAAAAGGGTTCAGTATCTCATGAACTAACTATCTGAATTAAATCGTGGTAATTTTTTCCCCATTATAATTTTGCTTCAGTTAAGTATAAATTACAAAGCTTCACAAGTATTACAGAAGTGTTTCGTGGCATACAATGCAACTTTTCTCCAAGCAAATCAAAATATATGTTTGTATTAATCTGAAATGGGAAGGGTTTATCTTTAATTATGCATGAGTAATTTAAAATACTATTTTCTGACAAGGTATAACCTGTTTTGTTTTCATTGGCCTTGGAGTAAAATAATTTGCATTAATTGAAAACCCACTAAATAAATGATAATTCACTCCAGTGTGACAGAAAGCAGAAATAGTCTAGGTCAGTTCACAGGGAAAATTACATCTGGCATTTCAAAATCACCATAGGTTTGTCAAGTTTAAGCATTCAGAAATCTCAAAGTTATCTTAAATATACTTCCTTTAAAAAAAATATTGTAATTTGTAGTCTTTTGGATGGCTTTGATTTTTTTTAAAAACCTTTGTAGTTTATACTGTCAGTATTTCCCCATCAGCAATGAGAATAAGTTAGTTAGTTAGTTAGTTAGTTAAATTTAAAAAAAAAAAAAAAGAAAAAACAAAAAATGGCTTTTGGAGAAAAAAGCAAATTTCTGTTCTGGTGCTGGGATCTAGAGATTTTAGGGAGTCAGCCGGCATCACAGGACCCAAGTTCAATGGCATATATGGAAAATGCAGCCTCAGCTGCTTACTGAACTGAAACCTGACGTACAGCCGTTTCACAAGATGTTATCAGCTAGCCACTTCTACCAGTATGGAGATCCAAGTGCTTGCTCTCTTTTTTTCCTCACATCATTTGCTAGAAAATTGAGCGTGAAAGTCTGAGGGAGCATATTTCATTCCAGGAGAGGTATGGCTGGGCTGGGAGCGCCCAGGGCAGGGGAGGCAGGAGCAGCATTGCTGCCGCAGGAGCTACACCTGCACGGGCAGGGCAGGAGGTGTGGGGAGGGTGGGCATCCCCGCGCCGGCGTAGGGGCATTTCACTGGGCTGACGGCAAAGGTGGGGACAGACTTTTTAATGGGGACTGTAGCAATAGGAAAAGGGGGAATGGTTTTAAAACTGAGAGAGGGTAGATTTAGGTTAGATAATATGAAGAAATCCTTCCCTGTGAGGGTGGTGAGATGCTGGGATGGGCTGCCCAGAGCAGCTGTGGGTGCCCCATCCCTGGCAGTGCCCAAAGGGCTGGACGGGGCTGGGGGCAGCCTGGGCTGGTGGCCGGTGTCCCTGCCCGTGGCAGTGGGGTGGAACTGGGTGGTCTATAAGGTCCCTTCCAACCCAACCTGTTCTGTGATTCTATGCCTGTGTTGTTACAGGGTACCTCTGAAAAGCAAGCAGAGCGCTGAGGCAGACCAAAGCGAACAGCCACATTTTTAGCTCTGCTCCTGTGCTGAGGGTCTGCTGAGACAGCTACCGCAGAGCTGTGTCCTCCCTGCAGGGCAGAAGCAGTTGTTCCTTCATTTTCTCATGTTTCACCAACTAAAGATTAGAGCAATCTTTTGAAGCTCTCCACTTCCATCCCAGGAAACTGTAAGCTGGATCACCCTGGGGGTTTGGGGGACTCTAGAACAGAAACTGTAGAGCTGCTTTCATTAAACATATGCCAAAGCCCCATGAGTCCTGGAGAACGGGGGTATTTTTGTATCCCCACTACTTCCTGGAATTAATGATTGAATGGAACATCTGACCAACCTCTCTGTCTGTGGGGGTTTTAGGTCTGTTTTGCCATCAGCTTACCGGGATATGCAGAAGCACACCCTCGGGTACGACACACACAAGCATGAATCATCACACAGTGAAGGGCTCGAAATGTAGAGGAGCACTGACAGCACTGGTGCCAGGTTGTACCGAGCCGATGCGAGTGCTCGGTACTTGCATGTTGGTTGGACCCTTGCCTTGCAGGCAGCAGAGTTGTTTGTGAACAGGGCACCTGGTGCTGGCTGGAACACCAAGCAAGTTCCCAGCTATCTGACAGCCTCTTTTTTCCAGTGGATGCTTTTTTTTGTTGTTTTTAGATGCAAAAGAAGGTTTAAAAAAAAAAAAACAAATGCATGAGGTAAACATACCTAAACATATGAAATATTTAAAACCTGCTCCAGCGTAGGGAAGTATTGGAGATACGTTTGCAGTATATTAAGCTGTACATTATAATGATTCATTGTTAGAAATCAAACCAGGAGCTTCTCTTTTATGACTCTTCAGCAAATGCCAACTATGGTCTTGTACATGTCTCTACCTGTCGCTGAATACCTACATGGATGGTTGGGACTGATTATCACACCCACCGATGGAAGCACATTTCCTAACTTACAGTCCTGTGGTTTTTTTCTTTGCTTTGCTTATTTTCACTGCATTGGATGTCTGTGTATTTGTCAAGGAAATTTGTTTAAATACTTGGGTTCTTATCCTTTGCTTTGGAAAGGAAATCTGTAGAGTCCTTTGAAGCATCTTTTGCCTTGGATGGCCCTCAGCAATGTCAAAAGCAATTTTATGTCAGTTAGGAGAAATTATTTTTGAAAGTGCCTGTAAAAATTAAAATAGATGTTTCTGTGCGCTATACTGATTTCTTCAGCCACTCAAACGTGAGAGTGCTCCAAAACAAAACTATATGAAAATACTGCGCAGTGATGGAATAAATGCTGACAGTTTGAGATGTTACTGTTTAACAGCCTTGAGAAATTCCATTTACTGAAAATAATTCACATACATGTTTGAAACATTCAGGCTTACGGTAATTAATTTTCAGCTGAATTGATTTCTATATGCAAATTGCTCTGAGTAATTATGCAGAGAGGGGGAGCAGGCGAGAGAGAGAGACTTAAATATCTGAACTTGTTAATGGAAGACATGGTCTCCCCTAGACTTGGGGGAGGGCTAACACCAGTTTACTCCCTAATGAAGCAGAATGATTTATGATAAGATTTGCAGAAGCAGAATAAAAACTATTGGTAATTATTTGCGATTGATATGGAGGGATGTAATTAATCTGTTATTAAATAACATTTTTTAAAACCAGAATTATTAGCAGTATCAGCTCTGAGAAGAAATGTACAGTCAGTCCCAATAAACAACATAGTCTTAGTCACTCAACGTGGCCACTTACCAACCTGTCAAATAAGAAAATCTGAGGAAGGGGTAATAGGCAGAAACCTATAAGAGCCTGGAAGTCCATCACGGGCTTGGGTGTCTTGTTCATATGAGGGTGATGGGCTGGTCCCATTGCACTTGGCTTAAGCTCCACTGGCAGTCATATCTCTCAGCACATGGGTTGGTTGGAGTTCACCACTGGAGTATTGAAAACTATCGTGTTTTCACAGAGAAGCAGAGCAACGTTCGCCTGAGTGCTCTTTAAGTTATTGTGTACGGCCATGATCACAGTAAGAAAAAAAGGCATAAATTCATCATCTACTTTCAAGCTGAATAGATGCTCTAATTCTGGGAGGAAATCTATGGTTTGCTTTGAACACTGAAATGTTAAAGCCAAACCTGTTTTTACCCATCATGTGTGGAGAACATGCCCTTTTCCTAGTAAAAATCAAGGACAAAGTTTGTAGAGATTTTTATTTATACATGTTTCGGCTGGCTGTATGGTTTCTTACATGTTCGCTCTACGCCAGTTTTCGTAGAAGCCCGTAGTAAAACTCCTCCAAGCCACTAAACTGCTTTGAACACATTTTCTCTTTGGCTGTCACCATGCTGTAAGTGGCGACAAGATGCTGATTGGAAACGTTGCCCCTTAGATCTGCAGTCTGACATGCGGTGCCGCGTGAGCTCCGCGCTGAGCAGCGGGGTGAGGAGCCATCCTCGCGCCCCTGCCTGCCCAGACCACCTTGTGTCCGCAGCTTCCTCGCTTGTACAGCCAGGAGCTCTGCCCTCCTCCTCCTGCTTGCTTGCGGAATATCGCTAGAATCAGATAATACATAATAATATTGACATGCACACCTATAATGTAATGCATCATTTAATTCAGAGGCTTTGTTTTATTATCATTTTATTTTGTTTTAAAATATGCACTAGCGTCTCTGCATCGAAGGCAGCAGGTCCCATTTTCCAGTTCATCATACCTTTCTCAACAGATGTAGTTCTTTTCTCATATAGTCAGAACAGTTCCGAGGGGGTTGCGTAAAAGCAACTTCTCTTGACATTTCATTATGTGGAAGCATTTTTGTCATTGAGTGATCATAGTACTTATTGTCAGGCAATTTTGAAAACAAAAAACCCAATATTTACATAATGCCATTTCTTTTTGATTGTGTAGTTTGTTTCAGCTCCACTAAACAGCTATGAAATTACTCTCTTCCCCCAAACGAATGGTCATAAAAACAAAATCAAGCTCATAAATCTTGCTGTGAACTAGTTGTACAGTTTCTGCAGGATTACACATCCATTGCTGCAAGACATTGAAAGTATTTATTTGTTATCACCCTTTTAAAGTCAAATGTGTGAAAAATAAATTTACTCGGTTATGATTAACACAGTGACCCATAGTTGCAGTATATAGAGCTACAGTCTTATAGAGTAACTTGTCCCTGTACTGCCGTTGTCTGAACTAAGGAGTTTCCTGCAAGTCGTAAGTCTTCTTTTATACTGGCAATATATAAAAACATGAAATGTAATAGAAAAGTATCTCAAACGCTGTTCTTAGGTCTTTGTCCAACACTGATTTATCTTGCAAACTCACAGCTTCTGGTGGATGGTGCAGGGAGGGCAGAGGAAGGTGTGTACGGTCCATAAGGCAGCTTTATCTGGTCTGCTTTGTGGAGCTGGGAGGGAAAGGGATTTGTGATGCAGTTGGTGTCTGTAGTCCTTTTGGTCTTGGAAAGAGATGTCAGCATACCATTAGGAGGTTGTTTAATTGTCTGGTGCAAACCTTGGTGTTTATTCCTCTTTATATCTCCTGTGGTTATCTTATAGAGATAACCACAGAAGATTTATAGTTTTAGGAGGGAGCTGAGGTTGCTATGCATAATAAAAGTTTGACCAAAAAAAAGGAATGCAAGTCTTTTGCCTCTTGGTGACAGGATTCTGATTCTGCACTGCTATTTTGTATAGACAGACCTAGCACAGGTTTTGGGTCCCTGCATACGTCTGAAAGCCTTTCCCCTTTGCAGTGCAGTCAGCTGGCCTGGAGAACAGTTTTCCTACAAGACTGTTGTGGCCAATGAAGCAGAAACTTTAGCCCATGTAAACGCTTCTTGACCCCTGCTCTGCCAGAGAGGAAGAGAAGTCGCAGCTCAGAGTACCAGGACAGCTGGCCAGAAAACAAATGTCAGCAGCAGGAACACCTAGGTGTTCCGTGAGGAAGAATAAGACTTTTTGAGCCAAGATAAAAAGCCCAAAATTCTAAATTTTCCTAGGATAAAAACTTCTGCAAACGATTATGCTGAGGAATTTGCAGCACTGCATTTCCCTGCATTTCAGCCAGATATCTCCTGGGATGGATATTCCCTTGGAGGCCAAGTGTGCAGGGATCTGAACAGGGGAAAAGCTCAGGACTGGGAACTATTGAAGCCTGGACTCACAAAAAGCTAGACAGGGTGACTGAAGTGGATATTCAGCAAAGAATTTAAGTTCAAATGAAACCTTTAATTCCAGCACTGGCTGGACACATATCCCCTCCAAAACCTTTGGGCCAGTCCTCAGCCACTGTCAGGTCAGGTTAACTGACTGTACCAGTTTCACCTTTAGTCCCAATCTACAGAAAAATTGGAACTATGTTCACATATTAAAGCCAGGGTTAAGGTATTTATGTTACTACTGTGCAGACAAACTTGAGTAACTATGTGCAGACTCTTTGACATAGGAAAGGGATGGCTGCAATATTCCTTTCAAGTTGATAAAATAAGATCTTTTTAATAAAAAAAAAAAACTTCAGGCTTTTTTCTCACTCCTCTTCCCACTTTCATTTATTTATTTGTACTTTTGGCTCTTCGTTTTCAAAAATTTCATATTCATTGCTTTAGGACAAAAAGAACTGGGATGACAAATATGGTTGTTATGTTTCATCTTATTCCCAAGGGTCTTTTCTTCTGCAGATGATGAGCATCTGCTCCTAGTCATGTAGAAATCTGATTAACAAAGCATGATCTTTGATTAGCATATTTCAGAAACTGTTTCTTATTATAAGCTGTCCTTAGGGCTTGTGTTGCTTAGCAGTAGAACAACCTTCCAAACTTATTTAACACGTTGAGGAACTTTGCAGACATATAAATCCCTGTTTTGACCTTTTATGTTCAGATGGATCGTGCATTCTGCATAAGTGGCAAAAAAATCTCAAGAAATAATAATCCACATCATGGGATTTTTTTCCTGTCTTCTTACAAAGCCCACGGTTTTACTTGTATTTAATAAACTTCCTTCTACTGTTTTGAACTGTATGAAGGGCTGTTTCGTAATGAATAATAAATGATGCTTCTATAGTGATAGTGTGTTCCGTCTAAGGATCTTCATGAGCTTTCCCACCATGAATAAAATAATTCATTCAGCACACAGGTTGGGAAAAGCTTCATTTATTATTATTATTGGCAGTATTGTTATTCTTTTCAGATTTTAGAAGCAAGACACTGAAGTAGAGAAAAGTAGAGGCCTGATTTAGAATGAAATAGTGACTGGCATTTTCAACTACATCTTTTCCCATTCTTTTGCTTCAAACTGATGACCATTCAACAATATTTTTTCTTTTTTGGTAGACACATTTTAATTGCAAAATATTTGAAACTTGTGTTTCTTTTTACAATAATGTGTTTTGTGATACTATTTCAGACCATACACACTTCAGAAGTGTGTGTGTGTTTATTGCTTTAGAAGACCTAAGGAGTTCCAGAAGTGGCTGTAATTCTTCAATTAGAGTAAATTTTAGTATGAAAATTGCTGAATATTGAAACTGTGCATGATGCCACATAGACCACGTGGGCTTAAATCTTGCTTCTCTTATTCCTGCCAAACTCGGATTGACTTTCAAGGCTAAACCCACATCCCCTTTCGTGCTGGCTCTGGCTGATAGAAGACTATGAGCACAGGGCCAGAGAGTGCTCTCCAGCAGCCCAGCAATGCTGGCAGCTGTTAGCCCTGGGCTCCTAGCCAGTTTGTGCAATGGTTTCTGTTGATGCAGCATTTTGTACCAAGGATGTGTCACCAGCGAAAGCAGACAGTGTGCACATGCTCCAGTAAAAGAGCAAGGCCAGCTGCAAGCGAGCAAAAGTTCTGGTCGTTAAATTTTTTTTGTGTGGTTTTGACCTTTGCATTACGTCAGCCCAATGAACCTGTGATCTGGTGACCCTTCACTCTTCGAGTGGTGCTTTCTTGTGAAAGGCTTTGCAGAAGGAGGGTATCTCAGGCTGTTTAAGAATATCTAGGTAGACGGTTCGGTAAGGAAACTGTGGCTTGCCATTTCAATCCCTGTCTAATACCAACCTCAGTCTTTAACTCAGTCTCCAGTGAGAGCAGAGGATTAAGAACGTGTACCTGACCCACTGTGTTCTGGGAGCGTAAAGAGCAGGGGATGGGCTGCTTCACATGTGCTTGTTAGTCTGACTTGGAAAAGACAGCAAAAGGCAGCAGCAGAACACCCTGAAGAGCCCTTCCAGCCTTTGGGCTTTTCAGTGGGACAGACCCTGCCCCCTCAGACGCTGCCTTTGTATTTCCCGAGTGGCGACTCATTGGATGTCGATGCCGTGTTGTTTATGGTGCAGAAAACACATGGTCTTTTCTCCTTCCTTGCTCACTTCACCTTTTCTATCAGTTTTAATGGCTTTAGAAGAAAAAGCTTTTAACATATTTGGATTGTTTCTATGATTTCCCCATGTCTTACACCAAAGGCATTCCACTAAATACATACACACTAGTGAAGCGCAACTGCCCATCCCAGACGTGTAATCGGTGTTAATGTGGTGGGAGCTTGGATCTGTGGCTGTTCAAACCAATGCAGAACAGCTGCAGCACGCCAGCGCTGCAGGGAAACTGAGGAATCCTCTACTTGTTGGAAGTACGTTTGCTGTCATATAAAGAAATTCGGTACATAGCAAACTGAAATGTCTTGTGCTTCAAATAGTACCCTTCAAAAGTTTGTCTGATTGTTCAGTAAAAGTGGGGAAGACCATTATCATAATGTGCAGGAAGAGCTTTGTACAGCCCCAAAGATGAAACTAAGAGTTGCCCATCTCCAAGAGTAGCCCCTTATGTGGGGGAGGGAGAGGAGAGGTAAAATGGGATTTGAGGACATGTAAAAGGAACAGAAAGTCAAATCCAAGACATATTAATGTCCAAAATAAGCTTACCTAAAAGTCATTTAAAGGTGAAATTTCTCTGTATGGCTGTGACTTCCCTTCTTCTGAGGTATTCATATAACCATTGTTTGAATCTTTCTAATTCATCCTGGCAGATATGTCTTATTGCTGATCTTTAGAAGCTTCCTTTTGTAAGAGAACGAATTTAGATAGATAGCCTTTCAAATGGGACTTGATTGCAGCAAAGTATTTATAAGAGATTTTCCCAGGTGGGATCAGTGCTCTAATTGGAGTGGTATCGAGCATAGCACTGTATCGCTTCTCTTTCTTTATTTCAAGGATTAGCAAATCACCGCTCATTTAAGGAAGCAATCTCTAGAAACTTGGCAGGAGCAGACAGGCTTGCACACTGGCAGGACAGCGAATGCTGTCTGCTGCTGTTGAGCTTCTGTAGGGACCAGGAGGCTGCTCCAGTTCCTAATGCCCCAGCATCTTCTTGCCTCTCTGAAGGAGCCACTCCTGCCTCTGCGATCAGACCCTCTTGCTCACTTTGGGTGCTAAACAGGATGATCCCAAACCAAATCCTGATTTTACCACATCAGGCCACTGATACTAGCTTAACATCTTCATTTATTTGAGGACAGGTGAAAGGCATGCACAGTTCTAGTAAAACCTAATGTAATATGCCGTGTGCTAATTTCTTCATTAGTGTTAGGAGACATTTCTCTGCATACAGAAAAAAGTGAAGGGGCTCGTCAGACTCCCACTGCTCCTTTCTGAGTGTTGGTTGCATCTGGGGGAAATGGCTCATCGCAAGCTAAATGAGGAACCTTGTCAGGAGCCTCCTGTTAGAATACTGGCAGCGTATCGCTGTGCCATTTCTGCCTCCCGGCACCCTTTGCAGAGAAGCAGGGCTTGTGTCTCTGTGTGTGTGAGTGCACGTGTGTGTTCACCCTTGCCTCCTGGATAAATGCAAATTCTGGCGAGTATTTTCTGTCTGTAGGCCTTTACGTCCATCTGTGTCATCGTTAGGGTACGGCATTATTCACTCCTTCGAGCCCATGGTTGTGCTGCCTCCCCGTGCACTTACAGCGAGGCGGATTTTAGCAACAAGATTGGTAACTGGATATGCTCAGGAGGAAGGTTCATGGGATCTCTCCTAATCAAAGCTGTAAAGGGGGTACCAGAGGGTAAACCCTAATACCCTGCACTTCCCCAGGCAGGACTGCATGTCACTGGCACTTTTTCCAAAGTCCTGACTAGCTGCAGTACCACAAATCACCCATCACAGCAGAGGGAGAGAAGCTCCCTTTACTGCTGCCATGTCCTTTTCTCCAGCAACTTAAGAACTGTTGAAAGATGGACCACCTGGGGCTGGCTGGAGTGCTGAAGTACATTTCTGGGCTATATAATGTCGGAAGGAGAATAAAGAGTTTAAGGACTGATTAAGAGGAGGCACTTTCCCTGGGGAGCATCGGCAGGGACAGCAGCTTGGGTGTATTTGCTTTGAGATAGCAACTCATCATTCTCTCTGTCCACTTCTGACAACACTGCTGGTGATGTAGGTGGTATAAAAGCCCAGGATTATTTTATTGTTATTACTGCTCTTCTACTCAAGCATTTTAAGTACGGGAGATGCTTATCTGTAAAAATAAAAAAATAATTTCTACAAAATAATATGCCTTTTGTACAGTATCTGTGAAATCAAATTTATTAGTACTCTGCAGTACGTCAGTTATTAGATAGCTTCTAAGATACTAGTCCTTTTGTTACTTGTGAGGATTTTATATTCCACTGTAACTTTTCTGTGAAATAAACAGCATGGTGTAGGTTATTATGCGAGAACTTCATCCCAAAGCGTTATGTTTAGTATTAATGTGAATGCCAAGTTAGACTCAGGTCACTGTTTAATAATCAAAGTCCTTAAGCTCTCCATCTATCTTTCTACTTCAACACCTCTATATGCAGTCTGCAAACAACGGCACATATTATGAAATGGTAAAGTATTTATTCACTCAGATGAGGGAGTGTTCATTCTAACCAGTTGTCATCTGTCAACCAAGAGAAAACTTGATGTGCATTTCTCACTTTCTTTTTTAATCTATCTGTTTTTTTATAGCCCTTGATCCATCCAAAGATCCGTGTTTGAAGGTGAAGTGCAGCCCACATAAAGTATGTGTCACTCATGACTATGAAACTGCGATTTGTGTAAGCCGCAAGCAGCTGGTGCACAGGTAAGGAGGTTTTATGTTGTTTGAGGTTTTTCTGTCTTCAGAGACATCCAGTATGATAAGTAAAAGGAAAAAGCTCCAAAATGAACATGAAAAAACTTAATTTTAGAATATTCCTTTATCAATTAATCTGCATTTTTTCCTGAAACCAAAGAGAAGTCATCTTATTTTTACCTGGGGCCATTCCAAAAAGGTGAACAGGAACATGGTGCACCATGTAGTGTGGAGTGCAGAATGCTCTCCCAGTTCTGGGGGTGGTTTTCTACTCCCAGAGAGCGGTGACTGTGCATGTTTTCAAATCTGAAAACCTGGAATATGAAAACATTGTGTCACAGACATCTACAGTTCTGGTAACTTAATTGGAAACAATTAAAAAGAGATTAATAAAGGTATTATTTTCTTAAAATAGATCAAACCTCTGCTTAAATTTGGTAAAGAACTGATAAATGTTGGTGGAACTTCGTAGAGCATCTCCCTGGGGAGTCGTCTAATTACAGAAAGCTCCAGATCTGATTGTTGAATGACTGAATTAAGAGCAAATGAAATCACTAATATGTTAAAAGCTTTGGTCAAGATGTTCCAATTAGACCACAGAACTTCACTGAGAGAAGCTATGAATAAACAAAGAAAAACCTACTGAGCATAGGTTGAAATACACTATGAAGAATCAAGAATTAAGACATTTAGAAAAAAATTCAGAGGAAAAAAACCCCTGATGTTACCCTGTTTTGGAAGCAGAACAAGCAGAACCAGTAAGAGAAATTGCTCTTGAGTATCTCTAAGTCTGTCTGAGTCGAGGCGCAGAATAGAAGTGAGGAAATAAGCCCCTCCACTTGCCAACAGATTTTGAATAAAACTGTACTGCTGTAACGGGCAACTCTGAATGGTGTGTCTGTACTTTAAGAGAAATATGTTGTCTTGCTTTCATTATATTTGAGTGATAAATCTTTGGACTGGTCTGCAATTTCTTTCCCTGTTTAGTAGCGAAGCAAAAATTTGCCTGTAACTCAGGTCCCTGAATGTCGTTGTCAGTTGAGATTGTAGTTCCACAACTGATTTAAGCCAACCTAAATTCAGGATGATCTGATTCCCATGTACTAGTACTACAGCTCAGCTTTTCTCACTGCTACCTGGCTGAGGAAGCTAATCCAGTAAAAAAAAGTTGTTTGATTTATAATACAAAGCTAATGGTGTAATGTGCATGAGGCACTATATTTAATCTGTGGTTTTCTATATGGGATGAACCCTGGAAGGATGTTAGGAGTATGGCTATGTGAAGTGCTTACGTTCTAATGACATTTTTGGCATTATGTAGCTTACATTTTCTAGTTAGGATGGATTTAAAGCACTTACATTATATAGTAGTCCTTATGATATATAGATATAGATGTTGAGCCAAATGCTTTCTGAGCTATTTCCAGTATTTAATGTCCCAAAAGTAGTCAAAATGGTAGAGAGAAATGGTGTAGAGGAGGAGCTGAATATCCTTTTATTATTTTTTTTCAGAAACCAGGTTGTGTTTCATATGATCTCTCTATGATTCCTCCACTGCCTACAGCTATTTCAGCTGACCTTTAAGTAGCACTGAGACTACGGAGATGAATAGAAAAGTATTGAAAACTTACTTAGAAAATTCTCCAAACAATTTCTAGCAAGTTTTGTAATGCTGAAAGAACTACTGCTGATGTGTGAGAGTGGCACATATGTCCCCGGAGTGTTTTTATTCTCAAAATACCTACCCTTGCCTCAGAGGGTAGGCATGTCAATGAGGAAAGTAACTAGGGCAAATTCTCTGCTGATTTGAATCAGTGGAGTGACACCACTAAAGGTCTTCATCTATAGTCCCACAACGTTCTCTTCTTTTTTCTGTGCCTGACCTGAATACTGCTGTATGTCTCACTCTGGTCATATTTAGGCTGTGTTAATCAGGAGTAAATGCATTACAAGAGGTGGAGTTGCACCTATTTAAAACCAGTGAAAACCTGAATAAGGTAGCATGGGTGCATGTGTAGTAAGAACCGTCAAATAACACAGCATTGTTGCGATTGCTTTGCACATCCACAGCCCTTTTGGGTGTGCTCAGAAGGATTTTCCATTTCATGCATCATTATCAACTTGCTGTAGTGGCTTTACAAAGTATGTAGGCTCAGCAAAAAGTAATCAGGAGAGCAACATCTTGCGTTGTTGCTGAGGCTTTCAGACAGTTACACCAACTTGCATCACCTGATTAACTCACCCGCTGAAGAGTTGCAGCACAAGGAAGCTGTATTTTTCCAGGCAGAATGTAGCTAACTTTGAAATCACCAGTGACAACGCAATGCCATTCCTGTTTAATTTCCTTTGTGCTGGAATGCACACTTTTTAAACCACTGCAAGAATACGGTAGCAGTGTATAAAAGAGAGTTAAACAGAAACTTGTTATTTTACATTTGCTCAGACCCTGGCTTCGCGATGGCTAACTCTTCCTGTAAGGCTTTCAGTCCCATGCCTTTAGAGTAAGACCCTTACATCTGCCAGCACGGCTGGTCACGTATTTCATCGTGCTGTGGTTTTGATCCTGCCCATGGTGGACCTGGTGGATGTGGGGTCCCCTGACCCAGCTGGCGGGGCACCTAGAATAGTTTCGGTTGGAAAAGACCTTTAAGGTCATTGAGTCCAACTGTAAACCCAATACTGTCAAGTCTACCACTAAACTATGTCCCTAAGTGCCACATCTACATGTGGGTCTGTGGGAGAGCAGCTCACGGTGCCGGTAGGTCTCGTTGTGGGTTACCCCAGGGGTGCCAAAGGAGCCAGCTAGAAGTCCCATGCCCCAGGGGCAGGCTGGCCCCTCCTGTGCAGCATCCTCCATCCCTCCTCCTCCTTCCCTTCACAGTCCCCTGGTGAGCAGCCCCGTCCTTGAAGGTAAGGGAGAAGATGGCTGAGAGGTGTTCCAGACAGACAATAGCATTTTGTCAGCACATCCTCTAAGGCGTTTACGGTACAAATTGGACAGGGCTTTAAGAGAAAAGGCAAGACTGAGCAGTGATTGAAGAGTGTGTAAAAGATAAATTTGAAGGTACCTTCTTATATGCTTAATAGTCCCTGGACTAATGATAAAGCCTTATGAAATCTTTTGTGTGGATTAAAACCCCTTTCAATTTGGACATGATCTATGAGGAAGAGTCTTTATTAGTTCAGTTTTGCATGAAATGCAGTAGTTAATACCTCTCAAAGATTTCTCATACATTTGCAGTCCTATAAAGCTTCTCGCCATTTGTCTCGGCTGGTGTTGCTAGTGCAGCTGATGGGAAGGAAAAGGGTCACTCCTGGGCTTTTTTGAAAAGAACGGAATGAGAAAAGAAGATTGATGAGAAAATAATGGGCATATTAACATGTCCAGGGTTTACAGCTTTGTTCAGTCCATTTAACTGGCGATCACCAATTAGTTCATCACCGCAGTGTACGTCACTCACGAAGGTAATCATGCAATGTCCCTGCTTCTCTGCTGTGACTTGGAAATACAGCTATTTACTCAGTATTGCTTCAGTATTTTTGAAGCTACTGCTGCTGACCAAAGACGCCACTACTGAATTCCTCACAACTTTTTTTTTTTTTTTTTTTTTTTAAGATCTGGACAAGTTCCCACATAAAACATCTGTTCTTCCGAATTACTCATCAAAAGCTTGGTGTGACCAAGGTGGCCATGCTGGCAGCTCCACCTACCAACAATGAGCAGATAAATCTCCCTCTCTTTCTTAATAAATCCTGCAGTTGATACCTGATTTTGGGTTAGGAAGGACCTCATTGAAAACAAGTCCAATAAAATCCATCCCCATATGTGAAACTGAGTATTTTCTTACCACTGCTATTCTATGTGCTGTTTGTGTGCTTTAAGTTGCATCCAAAAGGGAATACATGAATGAAGAAAATTAATAATTGCCAGAATGTCAGTGACCCACCTGCTTTCAAGAACTGCTTGGGAGCATTACAGAAAAATCTTTGCCCACAGCAAATGCACTTTTAGGGATTTATAAAAAGTTGTGCACATAAGCAAGGATGTTAAATGGCGCTATTCCTCAATGTCTTTGTATTGGATCAACAGTTACCCTTTAAAATGCACTAAATACAGGACCTGTAAACCCTAACCCTGTTGTTTTGCTCTCCTGACTCACACATGTCTGTGTATTCTCTTGCTTGCTTCGCTGCTAAATGCTAACGAGGCTTGGCACAACACCAAGGGCTCCTTTGGGGATAATTTCTTCGGTGCTGAGCGCCCGCCTGCCCTGTTCTCAGCAGCCTGGCGGTGCGAGGCAGGGCTTCTTCCCAAGCTCCTGATGTTTAATGTGCGTGATTGACGTGGTAGTGTTTATCAAAGCCTCAATACGTGAGCAATCTATACGAGGTTTTGTAACAGAACCAAACCTGGGAGATGGTTAATTATCTTTGGATCTGCTAATAACATCGGCTTATTCCCCACTTAGCCTTGCTCTGTTCATAGCTTTTTTCTTACTCTTTTGTTGATTTTCACGCTGATGCTGAAAATAATTGTTGGTCATTTGTGTACTAAGTAGAATTCAGAGAAAAAAGCATATCCCAAAGGAAACTTTACAAAATAACATTGTCGAGCTTCCTGCTCATATATTTATCAGTGTTAACTGTATGTGCTTTATTTGCATGTATTTTCTTGAAAGGGCTACTACAAGGAGCAAGATAGAACACGCAGAATAATAGGGCAAGACCACTGTATAGTTTATTCATTTTTTTTGGTCTTTCTCCGTGGAGACTATGCAACTAGTTTTTCTGGTAAGCTTCTGTTACTTCAGAATGTTTCCAAAGCAAAGTGTCAGTATTTCTTAAGTTCTCTGTAAATCCCTACTTTTCTTTCAGTTTGTGCTAAAATGAAGAGGGAAGGGATGTGATGCTCTAACAGGGTGAATTCTCCCCTGTTTCATTGATGTCTTGATGCTTTTTTGTAAGCTGGCAGATGCAACACAGGCAAAATTATGCAGAAAACTGGGAAAATATGCTGTCAAATACTGATCTTTCAATTATTATTTAATCTTAGCTGAGGAAAACCGCAGTTATTTTCAATGGTGCTGCAGTGGAACATGGTTTGTTCGTCGGCCTTTGGTAGGCAGCATGTCAAAACCAGTGTTCTGGGACACGGAGACCTTCCTGGAGTAACGCCTCCATGTCTTGAATGGTGAGATGTGGGACTCCACTCAATAATTTAGGATAATACAGCTCTACAGTAAAGTCGTAATGAAGATTAAATCGTTAATGTATGCATTGGATGCAGAAAACATAAATATCAAAATTATTTTTTACATCTTCAGACTTTTTTGTAAGTTCTGGAGTGAATTCACAGTTATGAGTTAATTTTTACTGCAGATTTGTTTATAGGCACCAAATTAATTCTTCTGTTGATTAACATTTTCAGAATTAATGAAAGAAAACTGCACATTTAAGAGCAGAAAGAAAATCTTTTGACTGTTGTTTTAGAAAGCCATTTCAAATTTGTTGGGTTTTTTTTTCCCAAGTAACAATAGAACAATATATACATCTCTCTGCAAACTGTTTTGAACGTCACTAAAACTGATTTTCCCTAAAAACAAAGAATGTTTTCATGCAAAACATTTTATCCACTTTAATGCTGAGCATCGATTTCTCTAATCTACTGGCATAGATTTTTGCTTCAGAAGAGTGTTGAAATATTTGATTAAACACACACTCACAAAAACCAACAGATTGCATTAGGATTTTTCCAAACAATATATTGTACTGGGGAATTTGCCAAAATTTAGGCTTATTATTTCCAAAGGTACCTCTGACAGAGTCTTGGAGAATTATTTTAATCCTCTATGAATGAAAGTTCTAGACATGAACAGGATGAAGTAAATGGCATTTTTTTGCAATTTGTAAACTATAGTGCATTACTTTGTAAAGGCTATTATTCCTTCTAATATCTAATCAGTCATGGTACATTGCAGAGTTTAACTGTAGCTCTTGCTGTTTGTCCAGAAAAATAAATGAGAATCCAGGAAAATCAAAAAGAGACGGGCATTTGAGGTCACAGCCAAGTACAGCATATAATATGATGTGCAAGTGATGCGTGCAAGTCCACAGAGAAAAGTTGAAACCTTTTAAAAGTATTTCATCTGTGGACTGCCTGATAACAAAGGCTTGCCTCTGCTACAGTGCAAAAGCTTTGGATTTTGCAGCAGACAAGTAACAGACGTGGAAATCAGGAATGTTTGTTTTTCTTCTGTGGGCAAAGTTGCCTTTTAATAAGACAGAGAGCACATGGTATGATGTGCCATCAATCTCCAAGTGCTCAAGGGGACCTCTGAATATTAAGGGAGAACAGCACAAGTCTGGCACTATCCTTTATTCCCCATTACAGTTATTTTTAAAGTTTTGATTATGAAAATTACTATCTCAGCATGAACTCCCAAAGGTCAATAGCTTTTCCTCCAAGACAGTCTCTGTCTTTAACAGCCTGGGATTCAGTCCAAGGATGCTTAAATATTGGAACTGCATTCACTGGTTTTAAAAGCAGATATTACTCTACTGAACAGGATAATCTGTAAACTGTAAGTCTCATTCTCTGAGTGGTCCATTTCTCAGTTTCAACGCTGCCTAAGGTAAATTGCTTTTAACTAAAGAGGCCATAGGGAGAGTCTGTAGAGGGACAGCTTTATCAGTCAAGGTGATATAAGCCAGTTCTGTTCTGAGTCATGAGAGTGACCTACTTGCTGCCAGGAGTTTCTGCACAAATATCCTTCAGTTTATTTTTTTCTGGAGGAAGCTGGCTATGGTATCTCTTCTCAATAGACAAGACTTCAGGTACCATTTAGGCTGTTTTCTGGCTTTCCCAAGCTCTAGATATGCTATTGACTTCAGTGCGTTTCAAAAATCAGAGATAAAAGACTGCTGAACATTAGTAAACATGTAAAAGGCAAGATCCACTTTTCCTTAAAACAGAATTCAAATACAGTTCCTGACTCAAAGTAAAAAGTGCCCAAGTTTTGCACCATGCATTTTGGCATTTCTATGCATTTTCAAACTGCCTCAGAAAGACGTAGACATTCTAAAGTATGGTCAGGCAGAGCACAGGTATCTCCCATGGAAATAGCACAAGATTGTCACCAATAGCCTGGATGTGAAACTTTTTGCATCCTCAGGCCAATTAGAGCTCATTAGAGTAGTGCAAGGTGACTGTCTCTTATTGGACATGGGTAATGTTTGAAATATATGATAGTGCACAGCTCTTTGATAATGGTTTTTGGAGTGTGCAGTCCTCTCTCTGCTTTGGCAATAGCAATAGATGAACTTGCTCTTGCTATCAACAGGGGATTTACGGTGTTTTATTCACTGTCGCCAAGCACCTGGCTGCTGGGGTGAGTATCTTACTGCTAAGGTCATTGTCTTTTACTCTGCAGCTCCTGTCCCACTGTGCTCTACTTTACTGTGTGGATGCCGCAAGCACAAAAGGAAGCACAGGGGCTACTGAGACATCCCCCTCCTCCAGAACTCCTCCTAGACCAGGATCAGGGCACTCATGGAAAGCCACCTCAGTACCTCCGGATACCTTTGGTATCATCAGAAAGTTGTTGTATTTAATAGAATAAGAAAATAACCTAATATCTTCGGCACTTTAATTAACATTTATAAATAGTCTGTGCATTTAAAGATAATATTATTGGATGGGTTGAATACCATTTTGTAATATTCCTGCTCTTTATATTTCTAGTTGTACACTTTTAAGCAGTATATAAAAATGGGCCAGAAGTGACTTCTTGGATCATTAAGTCAAATCCCTCTGCAACAGTATCATATAAACTTTTTCATTAGCTTAACAAGTTCTTCTGCCTCAAAGATAGTAAGGTTTATTGCCCCCTTACCTCTGCTGGGAAGAATCCTTAGCATCTCAACCTTTCTGGTTAGGAACCTGATAATATGTAGCCTAAATTTATCCAAATCCAACTAAAACTTCTGAGTTTTCCAAATGGTTCCTCAGTATTTATTCGGAAATAATGATCCTCTGTACTGTTACTAGCCACAGCAAATGCTCTTACTCTGTTCTTATGAAGAAGCTCTCCTAAAAAGACATTTCTCTCAGCTGTCTGTTTTCCTTTGTAGCAGAGCTCATTGGGTTTGGCTGCTGAGATCAGTAAAGAAATGAAACCCAGAATTATCACTTTGTCTTCTTGCTGTTTAAACTCTTTACAGATCTTTAGGTATTATATTCCTTCTGAGTCATTTCCTATTAAGATTTTAATCTTTATTTCTTAAATTAATCCCCTCTTTTAAGTGCCTGTTCTATCCTTGCCTGCTTTAAACCTGCAGCTGTCTTTCTGTGAGCCCTGGTGGCATATCTGCAGTTCAGATGTTTGTATCCCAGGTGGGCTTTCTGCTGAACACTCTGGAGAAAAGTTCTGGAGTTGATGTTCTGTGTAGCTCTGGATTGATACATATGGTAGATGTATGTGCAGTTTGCTGTTTCAAGGATTTCTACGTAGCATTCTGCATTTTTTTCATCCTCAATAGAAACATACAGTATCCAAAATTACTTTTCTCTGAACAAAACATTTTTTATTAAATGATGACTAGAGGAGGTGGAGAGAGAGTTTGAAATAAATGTGAACCTTAATTATTTGAGCATTAGATGTAAACTATATATAAAATTCAGCATTTAGAGCTCTGAGATCTGACTAATAGGAAACTTCAATGTATAATGGTGGGAAATGCATGTTTGAAAGTTAATGTGTGAATATAAGTTTGTGCAACAGATTCACAGGGAACATAAGCCAGCAGGAAAACTTAAATATGCAAACAATAAAATAAGGGCAAGACAATGTTCTTCAACGGTTTTACTGTCTCAGTCGGCTCTTTTGTTGACTGCAGAATTGCTCATATATAAACCTCTTGATACAGCTCTTCTCAACTTGTCGAGAGCTAGCATCCAAAGCTAAGTTAGCATCCAAAAGCTCCTGTTTCCCTTGAGATATCTGAAAGAAAACTGAGTTAAAAGTTCAGTCACCACCTCCATGGCATTTGTATATTCCTGACTTGGATTGTGGGCTGTTTATGGCATAAGGGATGTTGGCTTTTTTTGTTGTTTGGAAAGCTCCTCTTGCTCACTCTAAACTGAGCAAGAAACAAAAACAGTAACCGGTACAAATGTCATCTGCTTGGCGAATGTCAAGAGATTTGCCAACAAATGAATAATGAACAAATGAATAAAGCCGGATGGAACGCACTGCCTTCATATCCTTGTTCTGTAAGAAGACATTAGGTTTTGCGTATGGAGTAGCTCAGTAATTCTTGGATTTTCAATGCTTTTTCAAACAACCTTAACTCATCATCATTATAACTATTATTAAAACACAAGCAGGTAGCTATATTAACATGTGGGACCCAAGAGGACAGTTCTACAGGCTTTCCATATACTTGTCAGCAGGTCGCATGAGTGCGGTTTTACCTTGAGCTGTTGGCTGCCTTTCTCTATAGCTACATTAATCATCACACAATGGAATCTGCAGTCTTTCTGGGTTTATCACAGCCCAGTAGATTAAGGATGTATTTCCCAATTCACGCTCTTTCTATTTTCTGTATGCTAAAAATCTTAACCATAGAGTTCCTGGAAACAAATTTGTAACAGTATTTAATACGTGTCTGTATTTTTGCTGTTTATCCCTATCTTAAATCTGTTGAGTAATACAGTCAGTCAGAAATTATTATTTAATGTTTACAAATGACCTCCAATGCTCTGAAAATTATTCCGTATTTATAGAATAATCTGTTTACTGGAGATTCTAAATTTATTGCTGGTTTTTGTTGTAGAAGCCCCAGGACATGAATGTGTTCAGTGGAAAAGTCTTTTTAGTGCTAATAAAAGGCATGCTTTAGTAAGATTGGTACTGATGTTTACAGCGAAGGAATTTTATTAAAGCTTTTCTTCAATTCTCAGCATCCCATTATATTAGAACAAGTATTAAATGTGCAGCATTTAAAATTCTTCCTTTTGATAAATGGCATTATACATTCCAATTGCAGTGAATATTACAAACAATATATTTTGTATGAAATTTGCAGATTAGGTCTTTAAAATACTGCATTTCGTTTGATACTGGTCAGTTTGCTGTTTTTTACACTCATGTGTCTTCAATATTATGCAGACTCAATATACATATCTTTTAAACCTACCAAAGAGTGATCTTTATTGTTCGTAAAACAGTTCTATACTTTACTGTTACACTTGAGATTTTCCAGTTATTGCTCCTAAAGCCTTTCACTGGCAGTGGAAGAAATTGATAACAACAGGCTAAAACTCTAATGAGTTGGGCCAGACTCTTCTTTTACTCCTCTTGCCTTGCATGGTTCACAGCTTTCTGCCCTGTGTGTAGCTCTGTCAGGTGGAAGACTGGCTCCTCGAAAGCTGGAAGTGGTTTTGCTGAATTTCATTCCACATTCAACATCCTTCATCATTTCAGGCATAAAACTTCACTAGGAAAAATGATGAAGCCATATCCAAGATCACCCTGAGGAATTCATCAGCAAGTATCTTGGCTTTCATTTTTGAGTTAAAGGTTGCAAAAAACTTACACTGTGAAGATGTTTTCCACATAGGTTTGCCAGCTCCAAACTAGATTAGCAGCAAAGGCATGAATGTCAGCTAACGTAAGGAGTTGGAAAAGGTAGTCTGGGGTGTTTTGTCCCCTTCACAGCCATGCAGTTCCATCTCGTGGCACTCTTTTGAAAGAAATAGCATATGAAAACAATAAGAAGGAGCTTCTTGCATCAATCATTTTCTTTTTTGGTGCAAGTTATGTTATCAAAATTAACTTCTAATCTATTATGTCCTACTTCTTTAATATTTCAATTGCTGTCATTCTCATTTCATTAATAACCTTATGATTGCCTGCTTAGTGCTCTGCCAGAACTCCTCAAAAGCTCAACCTACAGATTCTCGATTTAGTCATTTTATATCAGATTAATTCAACCCATGAACCGCAAATGACATTATTTATGAACGTGAGCCACCAAAGTAGAGTCTGTTTAAAGCTCTGTACATAGGGAGTACTAATTGATGATTAGAAATTAACCCAAAATGTTCGGCATCTTTAAATATGTCTGTCCAGGTATCGCCGTTCCATTACAAATTGACTACCGAAAGGCAAAGGTGTGCATCAGCTTTTTAGGCAAAAGGAGTAAGACCTTAGCACACTTTTGGAAGACATATTGCTTGTATCTCTAGATTTAAACCAGTCTTACAATACATGATAATTTCATTCCCATGAGCATCTCCTGCACCTTAAAAAGAGGGGCAGAAAAAAAGTCTTGTTATTTCTGTGCAATGCTTCTTATTGTGCAGCCAGTTTTTAAGGGAGTCAATGAAGGAAACACCATGCTCATGTGCATTGTAATTACAGTCCATGTCACCAATGCAAAATTCTTCTATGAGCTTTAATAATTGGAAGAGGTGATCAGATGTTTGAACTTCAAAAACTATTAAGGAAAAGAAGGGAATTCTCTTCTGTGGTTTGACCTCTCCCCCTCCTTTCTCCCTTGAATCTGCTGTGACACTCAGTGCTTAATTCTCAGTGCCAGTAGTCAGAAGACCATATTTTATCTCCCTTTCATGGCTTCTTAAAGCTGAAGAGAGTTATCATTTCAGAATCTCGCAGCTCTCAGGATTTGGCCTGGTGGATCTGGCATTCGCTTTCCTCAACGGGAAAATATTGATTCATTAAAGCCCATCTCATACTTACGTGCCTGTAGAGCTGGAAGCCTACAGGGTCATTTTATATTTGGAGGATCCATATTCACCTCCCTCACCTGTGCATGCAGGTATATCTTTTATCAGGGACTGTATATTCATTCTAAACCACTTCACTAGCTACAGCCTAGAGCTGTCTAAAATAAAGAAATAAATCACAAATATATCATGGTAGTTTCTGTTACGTTAATGAAGCATAATTACCAGTAAACATTTCTGCAGATCTGTGCTGTTAAATCTTTGTGGAATAGCGGGGGCAGGAAGGTGAACTAGTTTTCAGATTGGTTAAGGCAGAATTGTCAAGCCTTCATTTTGCTATCAGTTACTGGATTTGTGTTCTCCAACAATGAAACCCTAAAACTTTCCTCGCAAGTAAATACAGAATGTTCAGTGATTGCAATTTAAAAAGTCAAAATTTCTAGCGGATTCCACAGAGTTATTTCCTACTCTACTTAGCATATTAAAAAAACAAACAGACTTGTATTGCAGCCACCTCTGTGAAACCAAATATTGCAATTAGAGACAGTACTTAAAACTGGGGGGGGGGGTTTAATGTTCTTGGATTAGCTCTTAACTTTGTGGAATTATCTGAATAGTCTTTGCTGTCTCAGTTTGCACTCAGCTCCCTGCTGAGATTTTTTTAACACTGGAACATTTTGAGAAAGTGGAAACAGAAATAAGCTTAAAATGAAAACAAGCTTTCAGCTTTAAGGATTGAGTAGACACGTTCTGGAGACTTCTGACAAAATGATTTTCCTGTCAATTCAACAAAACATTTTCTAGGAATGTGAAGAATAGCTCTTGACAAGAAAGTCTCTCACCTCAGAAATGTGAGTAGGATGGTGAATAAACCTTGCATGTAGCATGTGAAAAAGAGAGGTTCAAGCCTGGTCACCCCGGTAGAATAGTCTTCTGGATCTTTTGATGAGTGGTTATTAGTTTTTCTTCATGGTTTCCCTGAAAGTCTGTAGTTTTTATCCCTTACTCTTGGTGTTAATTGGAGAAGGGATTTGGTCTTATCCATTCAGGTGAGCGCCTTAGTCACTGGACTGACAGATGGTTGTCTCTCTGCATCTGACCCAATGAATATTTCATTGATTATGCAAAATTCACTCAGTAGCCTAAAGGTTATGGCACTCAGCTGGCACTCAGGCTCTACTCAGTCTGTACTGCTGTTGTTAACAGGAGGGTAAATAAAATCCGCTTCCCAGCGTTCCACCTTTGAGAAGTCAGTAAAACCAGACCGACGTAATCACCACCTCCTGCCTTGATGGTATGACACATTTATTTTATGTTAAGGTTATGAAAAGAGTCTACAGCATATAGTTACCCCCCAAATGACTGGAGACCTCAATTATCATTTGTACCTAGAGAAAATAAAACATTATTTTCTTTCACTGTTTTCTCAAGAGACAGAGTATGGCTTTGCTCCTGGAAAAGTGTCTGGAGACATTTTCTCTCCTCTTTTCATTATTTGGAAGTGATCTAGCATTGCTGCTCTCTTATTTCTACAATGGTAGAGAGGAAACAATGGATTATGATTTCTGAAAGATTAAATCCTTTGCCTGGGTCTTCACTGCCTTCTGACAAATGCCCACCATTAAAAAAAAAGATCCCAGTCTCCTTCCTTCTCCATTTCCTGGGACAATATCTTTAATAAGTGGATATTGTAAAGCACTTTCCCAATAACTCTCAACCAGCTTTTTTTTTTTGCAGAATTTTCTTTGCATGCTGAAGAATAGGCGATTTCTATCATTACCTCTCTTCATACTTTTCCAGGAAAAGTAAATGCTTCAGAGTGTTCTGAGGACTGGCTGCTAGACTTGCAGGATTTAGGGGAAAAAAAATCTCACAAATCTTGGGAATGCTTAGTGATGTGATCACTTTAACTACTGCAGTATTTTTCTTATATTACATTTTAATTCTAGCAGCAAAACTTGTCCTGAAATAAATATTCTTTGGCCGTTTCTCTACTTTTATCCTGCCTAGAAGATCTGCACTTTGAAACGAAATTATTTTGTCCCTTAATGAGGGCTTATGTTGTCTCACATATCTGAATAAACATGCTCCTGTACAACATAAAGCAGTTTTAAAATAAAATAAAAAATAATTGTACCTTGAGGCTCTTTTACAACCTTGTAAAATTTCAAAACTGTGTTACTTTTCAAAAAAAAAAAAAATGAAAAATATACCCAAGGACTAAAGCATGCTGTGCAGTTCATTGGAATCCCAGTTATATTCACTGATATATTTTATCTCCTGTTTATTGTTGGGTATTTTTGTTTGTCCTCTGGACTAATCTATATTCTCATCTCTGTATTTTTCTCACCTTTCTTTCAGCACTTTACTGAATCTGTAATACTTTACACTTCTTATTATGCAGCCCATTTTTTATGGGAGTCAGGGAAGGACTGTTCTGACAGTTATGACTGGGATTAGAGGAGCTTTCTACTGGAGTCCCAGTTTTGACCCAGACTGAATCAATCATCTGTAAATTTTTCATGTAGCACAATCTACTAGAAAGGAATAGTTTTCTAAAAGTTTCGGAGAAGATATTTGAACTAAGTTACTTCACTTTTGCAAAGAAATCTTTGCAACCTTTTTATTAACGACTGTTAACACTCAAATTAATGATTGTTCACACTCAAATTTAAGCTGCTGTTTACAATTTACCTTAAAGATACAAAACTGAACTTCTGTTCTGAAGTAATGCTTACACGGTCTCTGATGGAGAATGCAGCCTTAACACTTCAGATTATGTTGCACTGTTGTCAGGTTTTCTTCTGTTTCCCCTTTTTCTTCTTTCATGGCAATAATTTTGAGACTTCCAACTGTATTAAACTCAAGAGGCTTCATAAATACAGAGGATAAATGTGATGTAATCACTCTCATTAAATCAGTTTATAAGTGTTCTTTGTTGGAATTGGTGGGAAACTCTTTTCTTGTCTCCTCACAAATATGGAGTTTTAGCATTTTTTCTGTCTTAATGAAAATACTTAAAATTTCTGTCTTAATGAAAAATCTTGAAAAATGTCACTTTTAGATACGCAGTAGGGTTCAGCCAAATCACCCTAAGCATTTGTTAATCTAATCTTGAAATATTTCAGTTTTATTTTGATGTTTCTTTCTTAACTTCTGGTGGAAGCTTTGTTTAAACACAAAAGGGGTCTTAATACAAATTAGCCTGTAACTCTGAATTTGGATAAGTAAAACATTCTGACAAGATAAGCTCTTCAGCATTTTTACAGATATGGAAATCCCATTTTCCCCATGGATTATTTTGGTTTCAACTAGTCAGCATTCACTTCTTTGAGAAAGAAATATTATGTGTCTAAACTTTCCGTACTCTCAGTTTGAAGACAGGGACCATTGAGGCTCCAGCTACTTATCCTGGCACACAGGAAATACAGTAGTAGGTTGGAAATCATTATTCTAGAAGATTATGTCAAAATAGCTGAAAGAGAGGTATTTATAACACCTTATCCTTTTAATTAGATGGAATTCACTAAAAAAAGTGGGGAAACAGGTCTTTCAAGCAGGTAATTACTTGGCAGCAGCATACTGAGCTGTTCGTACTCTGCTAGGTGGCTGTTGCTGGGATTCCTGGATGACTGCATGCCTTACGTCCCACAAACTACCTGGTCCACACCAATATCCTGTTAATGTGCACTTTTTTATGGCTTTTAGCTAGGATGTGTTTCTTGTATTTATCTGTGTGTATGCAGCTCCTAAAGAGAATTGACTTTGTATCATCCACTCTCACACTCTATGAAGTTTAGGAAGAACCACTGCAGTCTGCTTATGCTTTTTTGTGATTTTTTTGTGATTGTTCCTCTGTCACAGCTGTATTATGATAACACCTAAAAAAAATGCTATTTAATATGTATGGGGAGTGACAGGTGGGAATTTGGCTTTGCTGATTTAGCTAGCCTCTAGCTTTGATCACCCTACAGCCCATCCTCTTTTGTGAAACAAAACAAACCATTCTAATTAGTTGGTTGTTACAATCAGTGATCATCAACTGTGGAAGACTAATTAACCTTAGTAGTAAAGCATAATATAAGGGGGTTTGTTCATTTGTTTAGTGAGTTAAGAAGTCAAGAGAACAGGGTTAGTTAAAAAAAGTTGAAAACACTAAGAAAGAATCAAACCTGCCCCTCTAGTCCAGCATCCAGTCTCAGGCCTTGCTTAGAAGACAGGCATAGAAATACAGATTTCTATCTGTATTTATATATATATATATATATATATATATATATATGTCTGCATATCTGTCTGTATATACAGATATACATATATATATGTGTGCGTATATATGTGTGTGTATATATATATATGAGCTAAAACTCCATATTTGTGAAGAGACAAGAAAAGAGTTTCCCACCAATTCCAACAAAGAACATTAATAAACTGATATATATACAGTCCATATATCTATCTGTATATCTATCTATCCGTATACAGATAGAAATACAGGAAAGTTCTGTGTCCTCTGCTTTTTCTTTCCTCGTCTTTAGAAAGTCTTTCTTTGTACCTTATTGGCATTTAAACTGATGGTCCGTGTTGACAGAAAGGACGTTTTCTAGTTTTGTTGTAAAAATTAGTCTGTCCATTCTTCATTGCTGGACTTTCTAATGCTGTGTGCCGTTATTCTGGTCTTTAAATCTCTTTTAAGTCCTTCGACAGATTTTTTTAGTCTTAGCTAACCCAGTTTACCTGAAGTCCAAGACTGCCAAATTGAATTACACTGCGGTCATTCCTGCTTAGCACCTCATCCATAGTTAATTTCTTGCGCTCCTATGTTTTATCTGTGTATAAATTTTTCATTTGCAGCAATATTTTAGCTTAGCAAAGGAAGAGCAGAGAAGTCTGAGGGATTTTTTAATTAGTTCCTTTGTTGGTTCAGAAATTTTTGCTTTGTTTTGCTTCATTTTGGACCAGCTGCCTGTGTAACTGAGGTTTCCTTTCAAAAATTCATATTCCAGTTTTTGATGAAACACAATGAGAGCTATTCATTTCCTAATGAGTTTCACCGAGACCTTGACAGCAAACCAGCAACATGTTGAGTGCTGAAATGGAAACCCTGCCTTTTTCACAGCTGAGAAGAGCTCCATCGCTGACACCTTAGAATCATGATCAAGATTAGATAAATGGTCTGTAGGCTGTTGGTCAGAGAACACAAGCTGAACTTTCAATGTTCCCGATGTTCAGTGGTCTCATTACTCCAGTTCACCTGTTGATAGGGCTCTTTGCTAAATTCTAAAAGGAACAAACCGAGGATCATGAGGGTGTGAATCCAAAGCACAGCGATTGATCCATAAAACAGCCTTACAGCTGCTGTACCACAGCCCTCCGAGTTAGCTGTAACTACCTTTGGCTTCCTTTATCGGTAAGGAAATGGGCTCCTGCAGAAGGTATCTCAAAGCACCTAAATTACTTCCCAGCTCTGGGAAGAAACAAATTCATATTCTGTATTTTACCTTTGCAAATACCTCCTTCCCTCACCACAAATATTATTTACTAATGGCCCAGAACTCGGATAGGTCTAAAGGAGAAAGTGCGTTTTGTATTCTAAACAGTATACAGGCTGAAAAGAAGAGAAGAATAGATTGTAAACAAGCAAAAGGTGAGAGTGATTGTTCAGGTGATATGAAAGGATTTTTGGAAGAAGATACAGGACATAGATAAATTCAATATTTTCCTCTTGGACACAGTGGAAAGGAGAAAGATAAGGTGTGTAGTTTGCATCCTGGAAAGGAAGGATATAGTTGAAAGTCCAGCTGATGTGATACATGTGATGATAGGACAACAGTGACTGAAAAATGGAGAAGCTGATGTGAGAAGGAATGTATGCTTGGTTTTGATGGAGCAAGCTTCTAATGAGGACAAGATGTTCCTGAGAAAATTACAATAATAGTACAAAAAGATAGAAGGATAAAGCAGAGAGGACACCTGTAAAGATTCTCAGACTTCCAAGGATTCAAGTGTACAACTACATATAAGTAGTATGAATTCATATGTAGTCTTCATATAAGAAGACTAGACTATTACAGGTGAAGCACCAAAATTACATTTAGAGAGCATCTGGAGAGAATATAATACTTAATGTGGTACTTCCTAGCAGGGATGGAAGGAGCAGTTAAGAGCAGGTGAAGAAATAACAGCTTCTCCAAGGGGCCTCATTTCTGAGGTTGAATGAAGCAGAATAAAGTTTCAGAGGCAGGAGGGGGGGATGAGAGGAAAAGGAGATTAGGTGAGAGGAAGTCAGAGTAGAGTGGTCGGGCTTAGAATCAAAACGGTTAAATACAACAGCGAGTAGGAAAGGGCACTGCAATTTTTTTTCCACAATTTTATAAAATTCCCCTTAAACAAGCTGACCAGATCTTGAGAAAATAGGGCTGGGGGAGAGAGTCAGAGATGCCAGTCAGGCAGAAAGTAGAGCTCAGACAGCAGGTTTTGTGAGAAAAAAAATGTTTTATGAAGAAATGCAACAACATTGGGGCAAAAAGAATAGTGTTAATTTGCAGTGAAAAAAATCATTGCAGTGTCTAGATTTTCACCAGAGCAGCAGAGAAATGGTAGAAAGAAAGAGTAAGAACAGGGTACAAGGAATCAATAGTGAGTAGGAGAAGGACAGTGGAGAGAGGGGGCTTGAAGGAGAAACTGTTGGGAAAGCCATCTGGGAGCTCGCAGGAGTAGAGCTCAGTACACAAGAAAAACAAGTGGCCATCTCTTATGAGTGGGATGGTTAATTCAGGATTCATCCAGATGAGATGACAGAGATGAAGAAATGGTGACCCTTGTTCCATCCATTAGTCTCTCATAAGCTAAGTCACAAAGGGTGAGCGGGGACAAAATCAGTGGTGAGGATGTGGATGTATAGTTCATCACAGCAAGATAAACAAAGGGCAATGTATGCTGAAACTATATGTATGTATGTATGTATGTATGTATGTATGAAATTCCGGTGGGAAGGAGTGATTAAAAGTAAGGTGGCACATATTAAGCCAACATTATCTGCACTAAACTGATTCCTGTTTAATAACTTAGCAGCAAAGTATTTAAATCTATTTTTTTTTTACAAAACCTGTGAAAGTCTCAAGTAATGTTATGCTATATATCTAAATATGCCGCTGGCAGAGTCTCACTTTTTCACACAGTAAAATAAGCTTTTGAGGAAGCTGCTATAAAGTGCCAAAACTTTCAAAAGTGTAAATGTGCAGCTACATTGCATTTTAATGGCACCTTCAGCCTCCATGGGTAGGGGAGCCTATGGAGCTAGACATTTGAAGAATATGGGAAGAATGGCTGGTTTGTAATGCGTGGTTGCTAGGCTTCATGATTCAAGGTCACAGCAAAGTGAAATTTTAATAACTCAGTGGAAGTAACTCATGAAATGTATATCTTGCAGTTTCTGCAAATATGTCAATTGCATTCATCTTCAAATTTTACCTAAAGGTGTGTTTCACCACGTGCTGTCTCTAGACTGGATTATGTGCATTCAGTACGTATCATAAATTAATGTGATTATGTAAATTCTGTCTATCGGTTTAGGACCTTCCTGAAGCTCTAGTCACCTTTCATTAAGACATAGCCTGATATAAGATGGGTAATGCTATTGATGGCCTCATTTGAGAAGCTGGGAATGGTATAGATATTATGAGCTCCATCTCTAGCATCAAATAACCAGACAGACAGGACTGAATATGTTGAGAAATTCAGCAGAATGTTTAGACATTCATAGTACTGAGGTCTGTAAATCAGCAGTGCTGAATAAGCAACAGGAGCATTAGCCTATTTAGATGCTAAAAAGGACGGGGTTTTAAAATTACCCAGCTCCTTATAATATTTATAACTGGTTTGGTTAGCATGCATTTCACTTACATTCGTTTTATTCGGACATAGGAAACTGCATTCTGATTATTTTTCCAAACTAACCTTGAACAGTGGATTTTGACTACACTCTGGAGGTGGTTTTGGGATTGATTTATTTTTTTTTTTAATTGTCTGTTGTTTGACAAGCCAATTCTATTCAGAAACCATACATGAATTCTTAGGTAATCGATGCTAATTGTGAAAATCCTGAACAGCTTAATCTGCTGTAGCCTTCCTGAGAATTTAATAAGCCTTTCTCATAATAAAATGTGTCAGAAGGGGCAAATATTTTGCTAGCACAGCTTGTAACTGATTGTTTGTACCATGGTAGCAAGTATTCACACAACAGAAGTACTGTGCAGTCATTTTTAAACAGGAACATTTGGTTTAGTGCCTTAAGGGCAAGAATTATTACTATATTTTTTAAAATGCATTTACTTTCTCATCCCTACCAGCAATATGTCAATTTTTGTGAGGATTGCATGTTATTCGCCTTAGGAAAAGCAAAATCAACATAATGAAGCAGAACGCAGCTGAGCTGTCTAAGGATGCTTGGTTTGGGGGGATTGTTGATTTTCCCCCTGCAGTTGAAAAGTGACAGTAAGGCCTCCGAGCCTTTTTTCTTCAAAAAAAAAACCCAAAACGAATCAAACCAAACTCAATTTTTTTGGGCAGCGGGGCTTTTTGGAATATAGAAGTAAGGAATGCGTTGCATGTGACTGAACTACTGCCATTGCTGGAATAACTAAGGGTGGGTGATAAGCCATGCTGAAGGACATGGAACTGATAAAGATGCCAGTGGTGGTCTGCCACCTCTTTCAGCCCAACGGTTTGTCTCAACAGTTTCATTCTGCCAAGCAGCTGAATGTCTGCAGAGACGTAAGGCATTGGGGTTTTGATGCTGTTAAACTTGGCAGGCCCCTGCACTTGGCCAAGAATGAGGACTGTTTAAAAACTTGTCTATCCGCAGCTGCTGGGCGATTCATCAGTCATCTTGGAACTTTCTGGTGTTACTAAATGCTGCCAAGAAATCTTCCATCATTTTTAGCATTACAAAGGAACTTGCACCTTTCTGTTTGCACAGCTACTCAGCCACGCAGGGCTCAACATTGTAACTAGAAGTGGGAGCTGTAGCAGGGAAATGGTGGAAAATAACTGCTCTGCCAGATTTGGTGAAAACAATTTTGAATCTGTCTAATTGCATAAAACAGGGTATACTGAGGATCAGTTTTCCTCCCCAACCAAATGTGACAGCTCAAATTAATCTCATATGTCATCAGCAATTCAGCTTCCTCAGAGATCTTGGCAAGCTCTGCCGGCAGGAGGAGGCAGACCTGATCAATACAGTATTTTGATATCAAAATAATCAGATCCTGGGCAGAGAAAAGGTATCTTTATCCTCTTAAAAAGTATTCAGGGAAAAAAAAAAAAAAACATGCAGGCTGTCACAGAAGGAAGAAAAGAAAGCCAATGCCAACAAAAGTATTAAATTTGCTGCACACCTTCACCTTTAAGCACTCTGTGCCAAGTTACAGCGTCTCTGACAGCATGCAAAAATCCAGGGTTCAGAAGTGGCCACTGAAGATTGCTATAAACTGAGGACTGGTAGAAAAGATTTCAGCTTTAATTATGAACTTCCTGCTATCTCCCCTCCTCCTTTGAAATTCAAGGCACTTCATTTTACTTTTGCATAGTTTGGTGTCTGAGATTCCTTTTTATGTTAATATAAAAATAACGATGAAAAGGCAAATAATTCTCTTATGAAAATTCATGAGAAGAGGCAGGGTTTAGAAGCTGTGTTATTTATTCAGAAGAGCATAATGACTTTTAAAAACACTGGGATTGTATGTTTGTGTGGATTTTTTGCTTTGTTTCTTTTCTTTTATGTACCTTGCCAGTTTTCATATCTATGCCGCTGTGGAGCATATGTATTAGGTCTAAAACTTGCAAATCATTAAGAAGTTAGATTAAATAATAAACTGCCTGTAAGCACAATAATCTATTAGCTAAGGATGTAAGTGGACCTTCCAAACACCATTTTTATATATTAAAGTGGCCAAGGGCAGAAATCCATGTGCTCCTCTAATGACCTTAATAAACAATCTTAGCATTTTTAGTCCAGGAATAAATAAGGCAGGTATTAACATCTGAGATGGATACTTGTACTGAGAGATCCTGATATTGTGCAGAACAAGTTCTCTGGGGAGTTTAGCAGCATCCATATTTAAAGCCATATTAGAGCTGTTCAGACACAGCCCCTGCTGCTCTTTGAGCAGCATCTCTCAAATAGATGCATTTGGAGGATTCTCTGACTCAGTGTTGCTGGATCTCAGAAATTACCCGCAGCAGTTGTATCGAACCACTGAGTCTAACAGGCTACAGTTTTTCTGTCCCTCTGGGTCCTCAGAATCTATGTCAGCTTTCCCAAGTCCTCTGTTCCTTTAAAACACATAAGAAAGTAAAAAATAAAAAGATTCCTTCATCTTGCAGAACCAATAACCTTGAGCACCCTGGGCCCTGAGACACTTCATTCTCTTTCAAGAGCCGGTTGCTAGCTGGACCTAGTAGGGTCCATGCAAGAATCTTCAGGGCATTTTCCCTGCAAGGTGCGTCGGGATTTTACTTTGCAAAACATGTTGCTGTAACAGAACTCTCAGCCTTCCCTGTACCTAGCTGACAAGTTCCTCTTGGTGCTTGTTTCCCCCATGATTATTTTTGTACTGCCTAATTGTTGGTAAGAAATAGAGGCTTGACTCTTCCCTGGCAATTCCTCTTTGCTTGGAAATACCTATTTTTCATTGTATTGGAATGACACCTGATAGACTTTCACCTCAACAGTCGAGATTTTCCTTTTCACTCTTCCCTGAATTTTTCTTGTCCAACTGTCTTCTGGGTACAGCCTGCTTTCTGAGAATAGGCCAGCAACGGACAGATTTAATTCCCAATATAATCTCATTGGTGTCATTGTTTGAAAGAACAGCAAGTGAGTATCCATTTACTGTGAGAGAAAGTCCTGAGCAGGTCTAATTCTGCCAGAAGGGTCCCCAGTCACCACCATGTCCCATTAAGGATGTTTGCACATCTACCAAAGTACAGTGAGTAGAGGTCTTTTATTTCTTATGGCTCTTTTAAGCCAGATCTGCTGGGAAGCAGATATGAAGGCAGCAAGAGAAAGTAATCAACAGCATTAGCACAATCAGATAGTTGGAATTATTTCATTGAATAATGAAGCCAAAGAAAGAGGTAGTATGTAAGTCCAGTGGGATGATGCTGAAATGCAAGGCAACTCTGCATGTTATTATTCTTTGTTTGTGAAGGTGTACATTCCCGATAGAAAAATTACTCTAATCATATGTCTGTTCTCATTTTACAGTGTTTGTATCACATAAGGAGTCTAATTCAAAAGCATCGTACTTTTTTTTTTTTTTTTTTTCCTCCTCAAGGTAATATGTGCAGTCTGTTTTCTTCACATAGCTTGACTGGTAGTGGCTCAAGGTATATACAGCTCTTGTGGAAAGTATGAAAGGTTGTAGAAATGAGGCCAAACTAATAAACAGAATTCAACAATGATACAAAGAGAAAAAAAAGAGTGTTGCCATTTATACTGGGAAATTTCAGCTGTCATTCTTTTCCTCAAGAACAAGAGAAACAGCTTATGCAAAGGAGAGATAGGAATAGCCAGGCACTGCTGGGTTTATCTCTAGTGTGATAAGCTTCCTTCAGGGAGGCAAGAATGAACTGTGCACAAGGCATAAAGAAGGTACCGGCAGTACATTTTAAACTCTTTCCATAATGAATTGTTCCAGCTTCAGGACAACATTGAAGTTTGCTCTGTCAGAGCTCCTCCAGCTTCCCGGGAAGCACGGATACTCGGTACCCACTTTGGTGCACTGAAATCTTTAATCTTTATTTCAGTAGAGCTTGATTGATAAGTTGTTGCATGTGATATACAGCATTTTGGTTTGATATCAGGGCTACAAAGAAAGAAAAGTGGATGAAGTTAATCGTAATCTTGAGGAATGTCTCCATGTGAGCTGTGATTGGGAAGTAATGTTCACAACTGGCAGTTGCCTGAAGAGAAGGTTATATGGAGAACCCTTGCAGTAGCTCACCTCCAGCCTGCCTCCAGGGAGCCTGCAAACCCTGAGGGTGGTGAGATCCCTTTTGCTGCATGGAAGTGGTCTCTGGAAAGGGCCACTGGGAAGAGATGGTCTTTCATGCCATCAGCCCATCTAGGACCAGAGCTCTGAGGGCTTTCAGGCTTCTGGCTTTAGAGCAGAAGAAATGGGAACAAGAGTTTCTGTCCCTGTAGCACTTTACGTGTCAAGGCATCTGCAAAGCCCCAACCTTGGGACCTCAAGGTCACTTGCAGCCCGAGATAAACTGGCACACCACCATCTAGACCTCCAGTAGTTATGTCATTGAAAGTTCAGGAACACCAATTTATCTCCATGAAATAGTTTGTTGGGTTTCTTTTTCAGGTAATTAAGTAATTTTGTAATTAAGGCGTATTTTATACAATAAATAAAATTCCTGACCAGCTCAGTACTATGCAGATAGGACCTGAAGTAAGTAGTTGTATTATTTTAGGCAGCAGAAACAGAGAGGTGAGAGTTGCAAGTAATTTGCAACATGTATTGAACCAAATTCTATGCTTGTGTAAGGTCACCGAAACAGTGACTACAAGAGGAGACAGTACCAATCTCTCTGTTTTGTTTCCCTGACACTTTCTGTCAGAAGAAACTGTGTAACTTGTATGTTGGGGTCTTTTTGGAAAACTTCCTGCCGTTTATTTGCAGCAGACCTTTGAAAATCCATCTGACAAAAACTCCTCTGGGTAAAGAAGTGTCTTTTTCTTGTCCAAGAAAATTACTAAATAGGTTCCAAAGTCCTAAAGAGGAACCTCTACTTACTGTCTCCCTCCTCCCAAAACTTTGGCAGGAGTTTCAAAATAATAGCTTGTCAACTTGTATCCAATGGAGCCTGATTTGTAATTGCACGAAACCCATGAAAGCTTAATCTGCTGATTTAATGTATGTGTATTTGGGAATAACTAGCCTTGAAGAGGAGTAATGTATATTTTCTTCTGAATTCTAGTGCATCTTATATCTTTACTAATACTGAAGTTCATTTACAGCTTCAATTGAATTTGCACTTGGTCGATCAAATATAACTACATCAAAGCACTGAATTGGTCTTGTTTATAGAATATGTTGATATTTTGGCTGTTTCTAGTCTGCAGTGATAAGACAAATATTAATCGAAACAAAAAAAAGTTAATATATTTTCCATTTTAAATTATACTGTAATTTTTCAATTGTTTTCCTGAGTTATAGTCATTAGCTTATGTGGCAATATTATACAGCTTGTTAAAATACAGTATGCCCATGTTGTCTGATAACCTGTTGTCTCAAAATTGAACACTGATTGATACTCTCAATTTGCACATTCTATATCAAATTTACAAGGTCCCATTTTTAATTTCATATCTTTATAGACCACCTAATCATATCGTACTATATTCACCACAGCTTCACCTAGAGATTCCATCAACAAGAGAAATTAGCTGCAGAGCAGGCTAACAGATCATTGTCTTCTCAATAAGTAAATTAATTAAAATCTATCAATTAGTTCAGTAAATGGCAAGAAAATGAATTGTCTGCAATAGTTTGGAATTAAGTATTGAGTGAAACTTAAGTGTATCCATTTCATAACCACTCTCACTTCCTATATTGTGGTTGTGATGCTCTTTGGCGATGCCCTCCAGGTTTCACACTAAAAGAGAAATTATTCCCTTTTAAAAATGCTACTTTACAATACTTTAAAATTTCAGTTTTTCCAAGAGTATTTCAAGGCAACTGAAAATGAAAGAATTCATAGTTCTAGGACCTGCATAAAATTTAAAATTAAATGGAAACAAATTGTAAATGTAAATAAACAAAACATCACCTTTGTGAAAGTGACTTTATTTCGGCCTCCGCCTTTGCCAGAGGTTGTTTCCATATGTGCTGTTCTGTGCTGTGCTGGAGAGAATCGTTATAAGCAAAGATGCAGAGATCCCTGACAGCACAGCCCGCATCACCCGCTCGGAGAGCAGGTCAGGAATTAAGGCTGTGGGTGGTTTTGAAAAACTGTGACTCAGTGTGTGAAGTGTTGTTTGAGGCATTGGGTTTGATGGCCTTGTGCTGAACAAAGGCAGGGTCCAGCCCCCCGGCAGGCCGCGTCTGGGCCAGCAGCAGCCCGAGCCACCAGCCAGGTGGGAAGGGGCTGAGTGATTGCCACCCCTGGGGCTGCCAGCTGCACCCGTCAGCTCTCACCAGGGTGCACCTGGGGGTGTGAAAACCTTGGGTGGAGCCAGCTTCCCTGGAGCTCCTGAGGTCCTGTTCCAGTAAAGCTCTGTGCTGGGGGCGGGCAGGTGCTGCTGGCAGGGGGGCGGGCAGCACGGTGTGCCTGGCCATGGCTAGCACCTTCGTCCAGCTGGCTGATGGCATCCAGCAGCCCTGCAGTATCCTCCCTGTTCCTCTGCGAGCAGAACGGCTGTAGTCTCCCTGTATTCTCACAGTATGTGGTAAGTAGTATGTCTGCGTAATGAGTAATGAAGTTGACTCAGTGTATGTTCTCCCTGCGTTGAACTGGGAGTGTTTTAAACCGCTAAAATTTCTTTATGCATTAAAATGTTAAGAGGCTGAATCCTGCAGAACTTAACTACTCCTTAAATCTTATGCCTTTTGGGGTGTCGGTTCACCAGTCTGAAAAGCAAAAGCAGGCAGGGTTTGCCTGTAAGTCTTAATACTTGAGCAAGACATTCATGTCTGTTGGCTTTTGGAATATTGGAAGTACTCAGCCCTCTTGTCCTGATAAACGTGGCAGACTTTTACCTCAGTGGGGAGTTTCTAGTTTGTTCTTTCTGCACAGTTGTTATTTTCTATCGATTTGTAGTAGACCCTTTCAACTCTGAGCCTTAAAGTTGGTTAAATTGTCGGGGGGGGGGGGGGGGGGGAAGGGCCTAGTTTGCTTTGGCCTGGCTTGCTCCTGATGTATTTATTCTAAAACAAGATGATTAGCATAGCAAAACATGTTCCAGGGTATGTGAATGTGCACTTCCATTGAGAAGGGATTTGCTGGCTGGCTGCTTATGGCAGCCAATACCCTCGTCTAGATTTTAATTTGTTTGTTTGGATGTTTGATGTGTTGTTAGGGGTTCTAGGATTGAAAAGCTTCCAGAAGTTTTATCCAGCCTCTCAAAATATCACTCCAGGAAAATGCATGTTTACTTTTGGAAAACAGATGTTCTCCCCGGGAAATAGGTGCTTACCTATATTTTTGGTGGGGTATGGAATCTGGGAATCCAGTTAAAACTTTTAGCTATTGCTTACTTGGCCAAGCTGGCAAAAAATATTTTTTTGCTTTGAATACGGTGGCATTTTGCCCTGTTTTTTCTGACAAAACTGTAGCTTGAATATATTCATTTTTGAAGCCCAGCTTGTTTCTTACACCCCGGATGGCTGTGCACCACGCTGCTGGCCCTGCGCACATGCAGGTGTTCGGATCGCTGCAGGTTTCTTGCAGCAATCCCCTGCCTTGTTATGCACATCACATGAAGTGCTACTAAAAGTGCTAAATTCTTCTTTTTAAAAGAATAAAGTGCTTGGAGATGTACTCCAATGCGAGTACTTCTTGTTATTTATTGTCTCAAAGAAAGTGATATTTAATTTCCTCTTATTATCAAAAGAAGATCCTGAAGATGAATGTGGGGGAGGAATAGAATAATGTTTCCATCAGCATCTGTAAGTGAAATGCTGCAAATCACGCTCAGGAGAAACCACTTGGGTTCCCAGCTAAGGGGGGGGGCTCCAGTTCCCACACGTGGCTCCAGACCCAAGGCTGTGCGTGTGCTTTTCTGTTCTCAGCAAAGTGAGGGAAAGGGCCACCAGGCTTGATGAGCTGCTGAAATGACTTGAAATGGATAAATTAATTTTATTTTTTTTTTAAAGTGATGGTGGGAGAGTAGAAAACATCATTAGCTCCGGAAGAATCTTCCAATAGAAACTGGCTTTGCAATATGAATCTTAAAGGGACTGAGGCAGGATTAATGAAATTAAGAGCATGGGGGGTGTAAGGCTGTGCAGAGCACCATGTCTGCGATGGACTTTTAAGCTTATAGTGTAAAATGCTTGAATGTAGTTTAGTCCACAAATGCTGTACAGTGTATTTTGTACTTGCCACTCGGAGCCTGACGATCCCGTGATTTGTTAGGCATCACTCTAGCTAAGAACTTCAATCTACATTTAATTTTGATGAGGTGCTCATTAGTTCAGTCGCTCATCTCCATCCTGCATGCTCTGTGGCTAATGGCTGTGATGATGATGGCATAGATCATACACTTCAAGTTTTAACATTTCGTAGCTGTCTTTCTATAATCCTAAAATTTCTTCACAGTAATTTTACGTATAGAGAAGTGTCTGTCTTTTGAGATTGCGGAAATCAAAGTCTATGAAAAGGGAAAAAAGCACAAAGCAAGCATGATCTGTTCTTCAGCCTGCAAAGGAGAGGCACAGAACCTCTCACATCTGTCTCCAGTCTCTGCTCATCAGTATCTACAATACTGTAACCAGATATGTGTCTGACTGAGTTTGTGTGTTTCTAGAAGTGCGGGAGCATAAGTAAAGCGAATAAGGAAATTTTCTTGTCAAGTTAAAAAGACAAAAGAAATGCCAGGAATCAAAACACTTTGAGAAAAATAGGATAATAATTATATTATGGTAACCAAGTATTGTTGGAGGCAAGGGGGCTGCAGAAAAGTCATTTACTCTGGAAAACTTAAATAAATGGTTTGCGCAGAGAGCACATCTGTGGAGTTGTGTTTGGCGGTTTGAAGCCAAGCAACCACCCATCTGCAGCATTTAGCATCTGGCATAATGGTAACTCTGCAAGGCAAAACGCATCTGAAAGAGAGAAAGCTGCTCTCTGCATTAAGAAAACTTCTTCAAAATAACAAGGGAATTTAGTCTTAAATACTGGGCTTCTATTTTCATAGTTTATGATACCATGATTGGATTCCTTCTGTGGACGCAAGCTTCTTAATAGTACTGTTCATCACTGACAAAGGTTAGACTTGAAGAAAACTAGAACTGAGATGAAAGAATAGACTACTTTATTATTTTAGCAGCTGAATGTGTCATTACATCAGAGTCAGTATTGTGTAGCAAATTGCAAGCTGTAGTGAAATTGCTTTAAAAAATATCTGTATATATTTTTCTAAAACTGTGATGAAGTCATTCAGTGGCACATTGAAATGTATTTCTAGCTGAACTGTTATATCATATCTTTTTTCACGGTGGTACAAAAACAGATGGCAGTTATTTTTCTTAACAGTCTCCAGCAAAGCTGATGCGATGCCTTGCCTTCCTTTGTAAATGCTTTCAAGTGAAAGACAAGGACACATGGCCAAAATGAATCTGCATTGTAACATTGGCTTGTGGTTTCTAAAGCAAACTTTTAATCAGCTCACAACAGTGGGCTGGTGATAATTACTTAATGTCCTATCAGTCAAGTAGTTCATTATGACAGGAAAATGAGCTATTAATCGGAATCAATTGCACATATTTTGCAGTAAGTTTTTGGAGCAGCTGTCTTTTTCATAGACGTTTTAAGTGCGATAATTGAGTAGTCCATGACTTGAGGACAACTGCAGTCACTCCCGTGGTACAAATGCATTTGTAGATTTGGAGATGCTCTCTGTCACTTCAGAACATTCCCAGGGGGACTGGAATTGATCCGAGGATAACAGCTGTTCAGTAGCTGACCCATAGAGAGTGACCATCGCACATAGCATGACAAAATTGTTCAGTGACTTTTATACATGTTTATAAGTGTAATATAAAATGCAATGTTTTTCAAAGGATTTCGTTTTAAAATTGTCCCTACCTTAACAGTAACTTGGCAACTCTCAAGAGAGAAAGGCTGGTGAAAGTGTCTCTTAAGTATAACCTGATGCTACGTTACTTTGCCTGCTTCACCAGGAGTGCCGTGTAGTTCAACAAAATGCTGTATCCTTAAGTGTAAGTCATTTGTAGTTATAAATCCAAATGAAGCTGCCAAGGATTGTAAATCTAGGGCTGCCTACCAATTTATGACTTTTTAGATTGCCTGCTGTGATGTGCCATAATATAGAAGCATTGTTAGAAGCTATTAATTTACTTGCTTTAAATTAAATCTTGTTGAAAACCCAGTGTTGCCTTATGAAGCTTTCATTCTTCTGTTTTATACAAACATGTTCAAAAAAACCCTGTCGTTTCTTATTTTACAGCCTTCGACAAAAGAAAGGAAACTTGGCCCAGAAGCACTGGACTGCACCAGCTAACATCGTGAAATGCAAGCCCTGCCCCGTGACACACACCAGCGCTGTCTGTGGATCTGATGGACATACATACACTACCAAGGTAGGTTCTGCTTGTGACCTGAAATCCTCTTGGTAGCAGTCGTTCAGGCTGCAGTATGAAGATGAAATAGCGTTCATTAACTAGCAGTATTAAATTCCAGTCTAATTTAGATTTGGAATATTTTTTTGTGTAAAAAGTGCTGATAAATGTAGGTTTTTACATATCTGACAAACAACAAAACAGAATGACAAATCAGAGTCTTGTGACTTTCATGATTCATGTTTCTGTAAATGATTGATTCTTGCCATTGAAGTAGAACGCTTTCAATGTTGATGATGCAACAGAAAAAATTCATTTGATCAGAGTGGCTTGTTAAGATGAGGATTTTGGGATAAAGATTTGGTCTCCAAATGGTAAAATAACTTGGCAGTATCATCATTCTGTGATAGTTTTTTTTATTATTATTATTTTTTTTCCCCAGACTGCATGTATAACATATTACAATTCATTTAAACCACAGTTTTAATAGGCTTGTGTGCCAGATGCAGCATATATGGTACCATAAAAAAAAATTCCCATAACCCAGTGGGGATAAATTGCCTCATTGTTATATTGAAAATCACCTTAGGGCTTGACTCAATAAAAGAAACTGGCTTCACAACCATTCAGCAGCCCAAATGCCCATTATCAAATAAAGCGTTCCGTGTCTCAGATCCATGTTCCATAAACAGCACTTCAGGTGCTGGAAGCTGTGCTTAGGGAGCCCCCCTAAGGTTTTCTTTTCCTGTAGGCAAGGTAAGGCTTGACAGCCAGTAAAACTACCCTTTAAAATCCAAACAGCCCCCTCAGAATCCATGGAAATAAATTGATTCGGGGGGGGAAAAAAAAGAAGTCTGCTGTGATGTAACAGTGATGATGATATTGCAGCTACATTATCTTCTCAGCTGGGTGGCTTTAATTATTCATCCATTAATGGACACAAATATTAAAATGCTGCCATGGCTAATTCATTCAAGCCCCTCTTCTGTTCTGGCTGAAGGATTTGCACGGCCAAAGGAGCACATCAGCAGACACTTTCTCATCTTTGCACACATAGGCTGCAGAAAAAGGGCTCCAAATTGCATGTTAAACAAGCTACTCTTTAATACTCTCTAGGAGTGTGTAATGCAGTAATTTATCATTGGTATTTAGGATTAAAATTGGGCTCGCTTTGAAAACAACTTTTTCTGTCTGAACTCTTGAGAGTATATAATCTGTAGTAAATAGTTTTCATTGCATATTCTGTCATCCTATTGAGTTCATTTCTGTGCATCTTACCTGCATCTCTGTTAGTCTTTTTTTTTCCCCACCTTCTGTATTTCTTACCATAAGATCCAAATGTTTTTTCACCAGAAATTCTGCCACTGTCATAAATTCACCAAACTATTGTGAATATGATAGGAACTTGACAGCTCTAATGAAGACAGTAAACGACCCTGTAGCTGACATGCTTGCCCATCACAGGCACACCTCTCAGAAGTTGCCTGTGAGTGGTTTGGTTTCTTTTTTAAAGGAGAATTTAAAAAGATTCATTCTGAAGTAACTTTGTCTCATCTTCATTACTGTGCTCCTGTCCTAGCAATTGAAAATTACAGCATCTTGTTGGTGTCTCACCAGCAGCAACTTCTTTTCCACAAATTTTGTGCATGTTCTCTACCGCTGCCTTGGGAAGGCAGGGTTTCATTGCTTCTTGAGTACTGTTTGACAGGAGTGATTGCTTGTCCCATGGCACATTTGTAGCTGTTTTTTCTAAATTTGTTTTTTTGATTGAAGGCTCTTCCAGTCTCATGCTGATGGGTAATCTTTCTGTAATACCCAGTCCTGGTGACAGGATACGTGTCTGCTTAATCTTTATGCAATAGTGAGAAGATGCTTATAGCGATACTGTCGTTCTTTGCTGTATACAGTTGTATTGGGTTTGCATGGCAAGGTTTGGGTAGCGGGGCGCTACAGGGGCAGGGGGCAGCTTCTGTGAGAACCTGCCTCCATGTCCCACGGAGCCAATGTCAGCTGGCTTCCAGCTGGATCTGCTGCTGGCCACCTCCGAGCCCATCAGCAATGGTGGTAGCACCACTGGGGTAACATATTTAAGAAGGGAAACAAAATCTGCACAACAAATTGCAGCCAGAGAAGCAGGCTGTACCCTCAGCCCAGGGCGGTTAGTGGTGGGGCAGTTGCCCACCTGCAGCCCAGGGCGGTTAGTGGTGGGGCAGTTGCCCACCTGCAGCCCAGGGCGGTTAGTGGTGGGGCAGTTGCCCACCTGCAGCCCAGGGCGGTTAGTGGTGGGGCAGTTGCCCACCTGCAGCCCAGGGCGGTTAGTGGTGGGGCAGTTGCCCACCTGCAGCCCAGGGCGGTTAGTGGTGGGGCAGTTGCCCACCTGCAGCCCAGGGAGGACCCCGCGCCAGAGCAGGGGGTGCCCGAAGGAGGCTGTGACCTGTGGGAAGCCCCTGCTGAAGCAGGTTTGCTGGCAGGACTTGTGACCCCATGGAAAACCCAGGCTGGAGCAGTCTGTTCTGAAGGACTGCACCCCGTGGGAGGGACCCACGCTGGGGCAGCTCATGGTGGGGCTGTGGAGCCCTCCCTGCGGTGCTGGGGTGGCTGGGACAGCTGCGATGGACTGACCACAGCCCTGGCGGAGAGGGGGAGAAACAGAGTGAAGTTTAGTCGGGGGGGGGGGGGGGGGGGGGGAAGGTTGGTTGAAGTTTTGAGTTTTAGTTCTCATTACCCTGCTCTGATTTGAATGCAATAAATTAAACTGTTTTTTTCCCCAAGTCAAGTCCATTTTGCCCGTGATGGTAATTGCTGAGTGATCTCCCTGTCCTTGACTCGACCCACCAGCCTTTCATTAACTTTGCTCTCCCCTGCCTGGTTGAGGAGGGGGGTGATGGAGCACCCTGGGTGGGCACCCGGCAGCCAGCCAGGGTCGACCCACCACAGTCCTTGTTGGTATTCTCACTCCTCGGTACACTGTAAATCTGTGAGTGGGCTATTATGCTGACCTGTAGAATGTCACTGTCTCTCTACAACTTCTAAAAGCTCTGCTTTGTTGATTTTCCCCCTGCCTCCTGACAAATTTTGGTAAATGAGCTGAAAATACTTTAGGCAGAGCATTAAAATGAAACGGTGTATTGTAACGTCCTAACAAATAACATTTTTATGGTCAGTGATGGTCGTGGGTTTCTGGTTTCTTTTATGAACAGAATACAACTGCTCCCCTCAAATTTGCCATTATTTTCACTAGGCAATGTGATCCCTCTTTTCTTGCTGTTAAGTCACTAAAATAAAAGCTTTGCTTTGGTAATTTTCTTTCCTATGCTGTGCTCTTGGCCAGTATTATTGTTGGCACTGCAGTGCTGGCATGTTCTAGTATTGACCGTGAAAATGCAAAAAGGTGAACGTTGGAGTGTGGGCAAATACCACGCTGCTTTGCATTTGTCTGTATTCCTATCTGGCTGTGCATCAGCTGCTTTGTGAACGTGTAATGATGTGCTGGGCAACTGAAAGGATTCTTGCTAAGCTTGTAAACAAAAGATGGAGAGTAGCTGCTGTATCTCAGGAGGGGAAAGAGTCTTCTGAAATTGTGTACTGGCCATCCACTCGCATAGGCTGACGGGCAGTGGACACGTACACACCTGCATTTTGATCCATCCTGGCTCGGTTTGATTTTTGGGGGTTGCTGGGGGGGGCAGGAGGCAGCGTTTGAGCTTACAGTTGGTGACCTGGCACAGCAGCATCAAAGTGTCGCGCTGGTGGCCGGGGGCCGTTCAACCCCTCAGCAGTGCTGGTACTGCAGGTTGCGCTTTCCATGCTTTGAACTGTTAGCTGAGGTGAAAATGAATGAGAAGGAAATGATATGACAGAAATTATGACTGACTGATAAAATACAGGTGAAATTTGGGTGTCAGTAAATCCACAATAATTGCATTAATGGGAAATAATGAAACCTGCACATCACAGGCTCTCATTTAGCCACTTGATCTCATAATACTTTTGGCTGTTTCAGAAAAATTGTAATGATCACCACCATGCAAAAATGCAAATAAAGTTTAAAAAGGGCTTGGGAACAAGCAGAAAACATTATTACACTTCTCTGCAAATGCCTGGACTTCTCATTGCCTTCGGTTATCATCACTCTGTCTCAAGGCTGGCATGGTAGAACTAGGAGGTGCTCAGAGAAGGGCAGTGATGGCTGTCAGAGGTGTGGAACCTGCGAGGAGAGGCAAAATTAACTAGAACACTACAGCATGATTTTGCATGACATCGTGCCTAAAATTGGAAAAGGAATGTTGTACTTCCTAATTATAAGGCAATGGTTTCAAAACAGAGAGAGTGTTTTTATTTTTTCAGCTTAGAATAAAATTGTGACATTCCCTGCAGCACAGTGTTGGGCAGGTCAAAGATACAAGTGGGGTTTATATCAGTCCATGGAGAATGGAACCTCTGCAGCTGCCAAACCTGCAGCACACTGACTCTCGAAGCCAGTGGTGGCCAGAAGCTGGGATGATTGGTGTGGTCCAGCAGGACTGATTTGTTCTGTTTCTAATTTGCTCACTCTTACTCGTTTATAGCTTTCTTACTTTTAAGGGTCTTCCACGTGGCAGGGTATTAGGCTGAGGGATCAAGGGGCTGGACTAATGGGATTCTTATGCAAAAGTGGAGATATCCATATCTTTAGATAAGGCAAGCTGATAATGGAGCAGACATACTGCTCTTTAAGAAAGGAGAGTATTCCTTTTCCATTTCAACTTTGCTTGGGTTGAAATTTCTTTCTTAGCAGGTCCTGAGTATTCCTTGTATCATTGCTTGGCATTTTGAGGTTTTTACTCCTTCAAAGTTCAGTTTCAGGCCTTAAAGCAAAATGAAGACTTCAGAACTTGATCTGGAATGATGTTTAGCAGAGCTTGAGGAATCCGGAGGACTTTGATTTGTTCTCTTTTTATGAAAACTTCAAGAAATCTTTTAAGGTTTCAGTTGCAGGAAAGTAATATGAAATGCATTTTTTAGTTGTTGTTCTTTTAAATGATGTCTTGGTCATTCCTGACTGGATAATACAGTCTTCCACTCATAAAGGCTCTATGGCAAGACAGCAAAAGCATTATCATCTTGCTGGTTTGCACTGTTTGATAATCCTCAAACTGTTACGCTCTTTGTTCTAGTGCTTTCTGCAGAGACTGCATTTGGAAAGAAAGCATTTTGCTTCTGTTAATTATAGTGCTGGTGATTCTGGGAACTGACTGTGCCCATCCACCTCGATTATAAGAGATTAGTATTCTCTGAAGGCAGCCTTTTGCAGAGCAGCAGAGGAAACATTACTGGCCCAGCAGAAATATGAGCTATGTGGCGTATTCTTGAAGGCCATAACTGCAATGTGCTGTTATGCCTGAATGTCTCTGGTGACGCTCAGTAACTGGGACTGTGGGTGGAAAAAGGGGGAAACGGAATCATGGATCCTCACTCCGGCAAACATGGTGCATTAACAGCAGGTCCAAGCATCCTCAGGAAGTCAGTGCAGCAGACTTTCTGGAGTTTTTTTAACCGAATTACTTTTCTTCAAAACCAACTTTATTTTTTAGTTCATGAGTTTTTCCTCGTGAAGAAAGATATTGCAGTCCTAGAGGCAAGATTTCATGATAAAACTGGGGGGATTGATCCAGCCCAAAGCACTCCATAATACAAGGGTCATAGGAGGGGAAAAAAAAAAAAAGTAAACCATAAACCACCACATTTAAGCTTGCTGGTCGGTTTAGATGGAGGCTTAGGATTTTTAACTTGGTCTCTCAGTTCTGCCAAATACATAGAAGCCTTCAGCCTCTCAACTAATTTATTGAGGGCTAGTCAAAGGAATCTTTTTATCTCTTTCAAATTCCATTGGAAAATATTCAAAGGTGTTGATTTCCAACACAAAGGCAAAGAGGAAAATGTTGAAAATCATGAGAAGTCTATGTCCAGATCCTGTGCTACAAGGGGTTTATGTGTCACCTAAACTATCACAATAGGAGACACAGTGTACTGAGTGCTTTGATGGATCTTAAGTTGATTTAGCTTTGTGTGTGGGAGTTGTACTGCCTGAAAAACCTTACCACTGTTCACACTTTAAACCTTTCTGGTTCTTTTTCTGGACTGTCTTCAAAGCTTGTCTCCACTGCTGATCGGGGTTTTTTCGTTTGCTTCGCAGAAGTGCTAAAGTTGAAGGGGGTGAAGGTGTTTGGCTGTGGTGACAAACGATTTCTTCTGAGCGATGGGATTCTTTAGTCACACCAATAATTCAGTGTTTGTGCGTGACAGGATTTGAACACAGATGTGGCCTGTATCAACTCAGTCCTCATACCCTGTTTCCAGCAATTGTTCCAGGCGTTTTTTTGAACTTGCATAATTTTGTTATATTTCTGGAAACTTTAGAAACTCTTATCACCCTTTCCTGTTAACTTTGATCTCTATGGGCTTTACATTTGCCAAAAATATCACTGAGTCTCTAGTTACTGCTTGAAATGCAAATGTTTTTAAATGCGTACTCTCTCTCCTATATTCTAAACTTTGAAAAGAGAAATTGCTGTTTCTTGGGCATAACAGCTCTATTTAATGCTCTGATGTATTGTGCTTTGTGTTAAAGCACTTCCATAGTATATTGCAGTCAGAGTTTTCAAAGCTCCTGAAAGTGCTAATGAATTAAGCTTACAAGGTAAGTAAGCCCTGCAAAGTGCGCTGTGTAATTAGTTAATGTTTTTTGTCATCAACACATTAAAAAGAATAACTCTGTAGCTGTCAGTTTTACAGCAAGTTTAATTAAACTAGTTAATAAAGCAATTACCTGAACATGAGGATGACTGCACTTAACTAATCAGAAAATGAAAATAAGGATGATCTTAAATTACAAAACATACCACCTCAATGACTAATGGTCCCTTCAAAGATGGAAAGGTACATTGGTATAATTATCATTCTTCTAATTAGGTACATTGTTGTTCTGCAAATTTTAATTAAATCATTACAAACTAATTAAGTCCATGATCATGTCTCTTTTTGTTTGGAAATGGAAAAATCACCTCCTGTTGCCATAACATTAGATAACAAATTTGATATTGAGGGATGTACCAGAGAAATGATTTTCCAACAATCTTAAAACAGGAGAGAAAAATAATGACCAAAATAAAGAGACACTATTAGTTAAATGTGTGCAATGGGAAGGCTGCTATGTTTAATTAGGAGACTGTATTGAGAAGCACAATTAACTAATATTTGTTAAAGTGTCCAAGTGCTGAGTAATTAGTGCAACATGGTTTGGCTTTTCATAATGCAGCTGTTGGGTGGATTACCTGTCCTCTAGGTGTGGGGTCCTGTTGCCCAGCTGCGCCTTTGCACCCCTTTCCCTCTCCGTGCTTTGTCTAACGGGTGACTCAGCCTTTCCTGATGGAAAACAAGATGTTCAGCAGAGGTTTAGCAAGTGTTAAGGCCTGGCCTGGCCTCAGATGCACAGTTGAATTAAAAACGTGTTAACTTCTAACTTTGGTTTGGTTTTTTAAGGGAAAATTAAGGAAAAGGGAGAGGGAGAAGACAGGAAGAGTAAGAAAAGGTAGGATATGGTTAAAGAAATGTATGGATAAGAAAATTGTCATCCTTATGCATCTGCTCCCTCACAAAGTTTGAAGATTGTTGGTGGGAGGTACAAGAATAAATTATTGTTTCCTCTCCAACTTTTCTTTTTCTTCATCATCTTCTCTTTAATGTAGGAGCTCAGCTCTCCGCTCTAGGTGCAGCATTCAGGCCTGACGCGGTCTGTCGTGGCTGGGACCTATACGTGGCAGATCCCATACATTACCCGTTTCTTCCACAGACCGATGTTGTGATGCTGGGCAATTTGCATTTTCCTCATTTCCGGTGTGGAAAGAGCTGGACTGTCCCTTAATAAAATACCAGGATTGCTACGCTGAAGTCATGATGCAAAAAGCATGCATGGTTTAGGGGTTGGGGCAGTGTGATGTTTGTGTAAACCAAATGTGTCTGTGTAAGACATAACAGCTCCGATGTCATGTGTAAGACCCACTGCTCGGATTCCTGGAGTTTTCTGATCAAGCTGGTCAGGTTTTTTAATGGAGTATTCAAATATCTTTTTGTGGAAATTGGTAGCTTTCACGGGATATGACTGTTCTGATGGAGTTTTTCTACAGGAAAAATATTTTACAGCATCATTACTACTTCCTTATCCCAGTAGGAGTTTTTCAAGATTCATTCCTATTCCGTTATTCATGTCATTTTGTTGCAGGGAGGGTCCTAACTGTAGCAATACACCTGGCACGAGGCTTTTCTTTCTCATAAATAACAACAGGGAAGCTCCAGAGGACTGCGGGAGAACTGGAACCTGCCCAATGCTGAGGACCGTTGTAAGATTGCTCATTTGACTGCAGCACATTGGGCTACTGTGTTCCCAATAAGGCTGATGTTCCTTCAGCCTGTACTCTGGGCCAGTGAGGCTCGAATCCTACAATCCAAAAGCTATATGAACCTGGTATGGCGTAGTCAGGTCCTAGGTGACAAACTCTGTCCCTCAGAAGGCCAAACGCCCGCGGCGCCGTGCTGTGCCTGTCACAGCTGCGTGGTGCGTTTGGCCTGAAGCATCGGCTGAGCCACATTACTTGATGAAGCGCTATCTGTCCTAAAGACGTCCTGCTGTTCATACGTTTGTTTGGGTTTTGGGGGTTTTTTTCCCCCTTCTGTGTGGTCTCGAGGAATGAGCAGAGAATCAGAACTAAGATCTCAAATCTTGTGTGCTTTGTAATCCATGCCCAGTGCCTTGGTGTAGTTATGTCTAAGGGGTGGTTTTGCATATACGTATAAAGGAGAACATTTATCTTTTGGTCAACTAATGTATTGAGAAAAGGCTTTGTCTCCCGCGTTCTTTCCAGTGCTGCCTTGTAGAGGTGTTTTGGCCACACATAAAGAGCCCTGGACAGAGAGACCTGTGCTTTCCCCGGGTTGGGATAAACTTTGTTAAACTCCGAGGGCGCTGGGAAACACAACTTCTGAACCGTGCTCAAATAACCATGCAATTCAGCAAGTTCCTGAGCTTCCCTTCAAATCCCATTTAGTTTTATGCTGAAGTGGAGAAGCTTTTGCTTTTCAGTGGTGTCAGATCGTAAATACAAAATCCCAAACAATCCTCTACCAATTCTATATCTGATCTGGGAAAAACTAGGCCTGCATAACCACTGATTTGTGCATTGTGGCCACTTCTGTGGCAGCTTCCCAGCTAAACCCCATGAATATATACATGTTAGCAAGATTTTTCACCTGGTGTAGTGTGAATTGTGAGAAAAGGCAACACAGAGGCTTTTGCAGTGAATCAACAGGTAGAGAAAAAAACCCAAATGCTCTGGGCAGTTTTTTTACAGGGTAAAGGCTGCTTTGTCATATTGTCACATTTGAGATTCTATGAATTAATGAGAAATTGCTGTGGCAAGATATGATGCTCTTTCAGAGACTGCTTGTTGCTATCCCTTTAGTCTTTGGAGCAGGAGCCTTCCTTAATGCAGTTCTGCAGTGGGAAAAAAAAAAAAGTCTTTTTAATCCCATGAAGAATCCTCTTACACAGAGGATACAGATTGTTTTGGGGGAAGCTGTCTGCTTAAAACTCTGTTGAAGCCACTGGTCAGTGTTGGAAAGAGAAGGGGATTGCTGTGTTTCTGCTGAAGGCTGCTGATCTCTTGTATCCTGCATAAAGAAATACTGGAGGCGTTCAGGAGGCAGAGATGGATCACAGCCTGGTTTTGTTTTTTCTTAGTATATTTTCTTTTAAGAAAGATGAGACAAAATTCCTAACACTTTGATTTCTACCGGGATCAGTGAGCAAAGGGTCCTGACAGAAAGCAAAATGTATCCGAAGTTGTACCTCCAAGTTTTAACAACTGTGGGTTAAGCAAGTTGGTCTAATTGGGGTATGACAATATTTATCTCCTCTCTCCAACCTTGCCTAGCAGGGAAAGGATATTTTTAGTTGGTTTCTCCATATTCTAACATTGCTCAGTCCGAAACAATTTGGCTTTGCACAGACTGGGTTCTTTGCGATTAACGTATTTTGTCAGTTTCTAAATCTGTATCTTTTTCTTTAATTCCTGAATCTGTTATTTTACCATAGTTAAGGATTGTCAGTGTTGAATATTTTAATTATCAAGTTAAGCCCACAGAATCTGGGGGCAATTGTGGTAAAATGTCTCTATTAGGTGTGTTGCTGCAAGCAGTATTTCATTCTTCGTATTATTTTGGTAACTTGAGTATAGAGAAAGCACTGCTCTATACTCTCTTAAAAAAAAATACAGCCGTCTCAATATCTGCAGTAGGATGTATAAATACCGTGCTGGGAAATGCAGCATAAGAACCTGTGCAGAATAAAATAACCTTCAGATTTCCAACTAATGCGCACCATCATTGAGGGAGAGGAAGCAATGAAGTTTCGGGCAGTATCAGATTGCTTCTCACACATCCAACTCCCTTAAATTCTTTACAAGCCAGTTTTCCCAAATGGCTCTGATAATACTTGTACAGGTCTGTGAAGCAACTGGAAGAGCTCGTCTCTTTGGTCCTGCCGAAGTGCAGGCTTTTGTGGTGGTGATGGTGGTGGTTGAGTTTTACCCCATGGGAGTACGGGTGATAACTTCTAGACAAGTCAAAAGGAGTATATTGTTGAGCATGGGTGGGTGGGGTGGTGTATGCCTTTTTAATAATTATTTTGTTCATTTAATTTGACTAGAACTCAGTTGATAGAATTCATTTAAATGTATCTTCCTTGAGTTGGAGGTAGTCATTCCATGTTTACCCATCGAGAGTCTCTAGGACACTTAGCAATTAGACACGTCATATGATAATGCAGCTCCTCCTGTTTACATATCAATTGCTACCAGATTACCCCCAACGCCACTATAAAGGGGGAGGAGTAAAGGATGGTGGGAGGGGTGGGGTGAGTCATACATGTCTAAAATAGTCTTTGCCAAGGTATTGAGAAACAACAATTAATATTTTGGGATTTTCTTTTGGCAATTTGTAGCATGCTAAAACAATTTAAATCTAGATTTGTACTTCATTCTGCTTTTGGTGTTTGTGGAGGTTTTGTTTTTTTAAAGTGTGTGTAGGACTGACTTTTTACATAACTAAGCCCAATGCTGAAGAAGGGCAACTCACCGCCCAACTCACAAAAAGGAAATGTTTGCTCCCTATGCCTTTCTGATTTGCCCACGTATGTTTTTTCTGGAGAGATGAAATAATGCTTAACATGTCACTGATTTTTCTTCTTCCGTTTACAAGCTTCTACAGTGTTGAAGGCAGTGTTTTTATCTAGGCACCCAGGTAACTACTGCCAATAATTAGAAGTCTGAATATGTAACAGTCCCGCTGTTGGCTGCTCAGTATTCTAAAAACTCAGAAAAACAACCTTTTTCTAGGGAGTGGTTTTAAATATATGTGCTGAAGTCTTGCTGACTTAAATGAGACTGCATCTCATTAGTGTCTTGAAAAATGGAGTTATGTGCCCTTCTTTAGGCTGGAAGATGTAGGCCTATCAACCATGTTTTACACAGTAAATGGACATCTTGGTTTGTTCTCTAGATCACTCCAAAAGTGAGTTGTTTTGGTTTTCTGGGGTTTTTTTCCCTGGTGTTGGTGGTTCTGTGGCTAAATTGTTTTGGGGTTGGGTTGGGTTTTCTTGTTTGTTTGGTTGGTTTTTTAATTCTCATTACCCCATTGCATTAGATCTATTTGTTGATGAAACGCATCACCGGCAATGACTTCCTTTGGGTATGTTACCCCAAAGGAGGAAACGTTAGATGCTGCTAGAAGAAAAGCATAACTTGGGGCTTTTTCTTTTCACATGCGTGGAAGAAGCCAGCACTGAATGACAGAAGACAATGTACTTTATTAATAAATTTCTACATTAAAATTACAGCAGCTGCACAGGGAGAAAGAAGCAGCAGTGAGTAGACTGTGCCTTGTGTACTTTGAATTATTGTGTCAGTAATGATGGATGGAGCAAACAATAAAATTTGACCTGTCACGTTATGCTTATGAGGCTGTAAGCCTTAAGGCATTTGTAATTGGCTTCAGCCAGCAATGTTAATGAAGGTGGATTGGAAAATTAGATTATTTGAATGATACAGACTGCTTTACACTTCTAGTATTCAAAAGAAAAGACTAGAAACTCAAAGGGACCAAAGCTGTAAGGCTCGATCTTTGTAAACAGTTCTCTGTTCCTTTATAGTAGAGCAGGCAGAAGAATAGTTTTTAGATAACTCATATTCTACACAGTATGAACCTGTTGTTTAAATGTTTCTGTGGGGCATAGTTTTTAAACGGTGTGGGAGGTGCAATGCACATGGTTTCCGTTAACAATAATGGGATTTATGTGTGTATCATCTTTATATATTGTGCATCATGTTCAAATGTGTCCCTATAGCATAATTAGACTAGGAAATGCATCTTGGGGTTGACGTTACTCAACGAGTTGTCAGTATGGCATGAAGTGCACAAGTGAACACATTCTTCATATTTCAAAAAATCTGTGCAATATAGTTTTACAACTAAATAGGATTTAAAATGGTCATGCATAAAGTTATTTCATTGTATTAAGTGTGTTTATTTGTTGTTAGGAAGAAATCACGTTGATATTATACACATAATAGTGAGGAGGTACTGTGGTAGTTGCTGCAGGTAGAATGATACATTTATTTAACAGTGAAAGCATTTTATAGAAAAATGTCAGTCTGAGCTCACAGTATTTTCATCAGAATCACTATTCTGAACTTTCAGTGAGTCTAAGGCAAAATTAGGAGAGGAACCTGTCTAGGCCCTCAAAATATCCATACCCAGGTCGGGAAATCAGCTGAGAACCTGCTTGTTAGTAACTTGCAGGTTGACACTTCTTCCTGAGGTGATAGGGAGTGAGGGTGGGGTTTTTTTAAAAGAAAAGAAAAAACAACAACAACAAAACCCCCGAAACACACACACAAAAAGCACCAAAACCAAACAAAAACAAAAAAAAGGTTCAGTGGTGGAGGTGGGACACAGCCCTCCAGATCTTCAAAACATGGTGTCATCCAGATGAACTTTTGATGGTATTACAAGGATTGGGCCATTTCTAGACAATTTTGTCTTTTCCTTTCAAGGGCTATTCATATGCTCTTCTCCATTTCCCTCCTGCCTACACTTCCAGGTACTTGGCATTAAGGTCTTCACTCCATCCAACCCAAGGAAATGCAGGAGGAATTTCGGGTTGTGGAGAGGGCCTGGGAGATTGCCGTGATCAGCTGCAGAGGGTGTAGAAAGTGATTTGAGACTGATGGTCTTGGGAAAGAGCCTGTGGGAAGGAGAAAGAAGAATTCTGAGAATCCTATCATGGGGGTGGGATGATATAGGGGACATGAATTCGTAGAAAAATTGGACTTAGTTTCACTGTTTGCAGAACAACTTACACATACTGGGCCCATGCCCAGTGACTGGCAATTAGATGATACAAGTGGAGCTCTCTTCTGAGAGGTAACACTACACAAAACAGAAACTGAGACCTCATTTAGTTGCATTCCGCTCATCTGTGCTATTTTCATCATAAATAGAGGAGAGTTTAAAATACATACAGCTATACTCATTAATTTGTGTTTCCATATGCTTTGGACTGTTTATGCTTTTACCCGTTGCAATGTGTTCCACACAGAAATAAATATGTAGGGAGAAAGGATCACAGTCAAAAATACAACATTCTTCCAGTTTGCTGTAATGTAATCCTAGTAAAAGCAGTTTCTACTGCAAATATACTTTTCTTCCTAGAAGAAAATGATATATTGTTTCATATGTATGACAGTGGAGGGTATTTTCTTGTTAATGCAAGGTTTGTCTTCGATTGTTGTTACCTGTTCAAATTGAGAAAAGAATATGAAGTGGGTCACTTCTTGGAGGAGAGCTTGATGAAAAGGTAGGGAAATAAAGGAGAGGGGGAAGTTTCCTAGTTTCGATTTCAGTAATGCTGGTTGTGAGACCTCAGTATGAATTTCTGCAGATTGATAGAGCAGACATCTCAAAAGACTTTTAGTAACCTGCATTGTCAGGTCAGAACAGACTTCTTTTGAAATGAGTGATATGAGGGAGAGAGAGTGCCAAAATGTCTTTAAAAGAAAAGTTTCCTCGGGTAGCACAGACAGGGTAAAGAGCCTTTAAAAATTTCAGTAGCTGAATGGGGACAGTGATGGCTTTCCTCTGTCGGTGACATAGCCGTAGCGCTGTGTTCGTTTGCATTTCATGGTAGAATGAGTTCAAAACCACAAGAAATTATTAATAGAAAAGCAGAGGCTTTCAGAGGGGAAATGGCAGTGTTATTCAAGCTGTTTCTTCCAATTCCTGTGTAGGATAGAAACGACAGGAAAGCCTTGTAGGATTCGGTTCCAATCTGGGGGTCTGCCCAGCCTTGCAGAGTTCACCCTGCAGGATCTCTGTAAATAGATCCCATGTCCTGGGGCAGGGCACGGTGGCATCATGCAGATCCTCCCTGTCTGATAGTGTGCCTTCTGCAGATTACATCCATGCCCACACGGGCTCTGGGGTGGTGAACTAGAACTGCTGACGGGGCTCAGTCAGCAGGGGAATATTTTTGTCCTGTTCTTGCATGTCTGTCTGCAGCCGTGCACCACATGGTTCTTGAAAATTGGCCTGCAGTGTTAATATTTTGTGTTGAGACATAGAGTTTCTTTTCTTACAGACGTGTAATCACATCATGTAATGCATTTTGTCTGCCACCATGTACTGGTTTGGCTTTAGGTGAATCTTTGTGTTTTATTTGTAGTGTTATGTTTGAGCTAACTGAAGTGTTAGATTGGTCCAGCTAACTGGAGAGATGGAATCTGGCTTTTTTTAGTCATTAGCTGTGTCCTTCTCTTATATGTGTTAAAGTGCATCTTTTCCACAGCTTTCTCCCACCTCCCTGGCTTGGGATGACAAAACATAATATCTGTAAAATAAAAAAAACAACCCACCAAAACCTGTTTCTGGCTGCAAATGCTCTGAAGCAGCTCTCTTCCTCTGTCACACACAAAGTAGAGAACAGATTTGAAGACTTGAAGTCTGTTGTTGGATTTCAAATAGCAGCTCCAAAAAAAATTACCTCTTCGAAGCAGCACCCCGTTGGAGTGCAGGATGTACCCTTTGCAGTACAGCTCCTTTCAGAGGTTGGGGAGAATGCTTAGCACCTTAAACTTGAGGAGATGCAGACAGCAAGTGCTTTGCTGTGAAGCAGCCTGCTAGGTGAACTTGAGACTTGCATGAAGTACTAACAGTATTCACTCAAACGAAGGCCAAGTTTGTGTGACAGCTACACTTAACGTATCACAGCACCATGCTCTTAGCAATGTCTGTGGGCTGGTATGAGCAGAGTACTTTTGCATCTGAGTGTGCTCTCACTCAGACAGGACGCCTGACAAATGAAGACATCTGGGGAAACTTTGTCTTACAGTTGGAGTCCAGAACATGCGTAATTGTGCCCACTTCACAAGTGGAAACTTAACTGGTTTTAGATTTCCGTGTGCTTATTTTTCAACTATGTGATCTGAGCCAACTTGGTTACTTCAAAGCATTATTATAACATCAGGAATTTTGTTTGTTTGCAGCTTTTCCTGGTTTCATTAATGCTCAAAAGACTGAGCATAAATAATGAATAAAAGATGCTCCTTCAAAAGCTTGCAAGAAAGACAATTTAATACAAATGTTGGCCACAGGTGAACAAAGGACAAAAGGTAGAGAATGTTTCCAATGTTGTTTCACAGGATGAGACTATAGCCAAAGCTGAATTGTAGTCTTTGAGAGGTTTTTCATCTTACCCCTTTGTCTTTCTAACATGTCATGAGGTTGGAGCTAGTCCTAGCCCTAAATTAAAAACTCAGTTTATCAACACAAAGGCAAACCTCAACCTGTAGGATTTGTATCTGCACAGACCAATACTCTTCACCCTGCCAAAAAGAAACTTATCTAACACTTCAGGTTTCATATTGACCTAAGGTAAAAGTAGGACTGATGGTGTTTTCAGCGAGACAATAGAAAGGTAAACTGTTCTTGAATGGAGGCATTGGCAAGGGTCTATATCCAGAAATGCACAGTACTGCTTAACAAATTTAAAAAAACAAACCACCAACCACCAAACATAACAAAACCTCACCATACTATATAAGTGATGGTACAGTTAATTCCCTTGGGCATGTGGAAGACTGGCTCCTGTATTTCCTATTTCCATTATTTTGCTCCATCACTTTCACCAGTACTTACTAGGCAAAAAGGAAGATCAGCATGACCCGTCACATGGCTTCTCCAAGGGCTAGGAATAGTCATACATCTGGTGTGACAACTATGTGACATTATTTTGTCTTTTAGTGTCATTCAGGGTGTATTTGTGATAAAAGTGAGGGTAAATAGGAGGATGGAGGTGATCTTTACATGTTTATTGCCAGCAATAGCACATGGGAGTGAGATTAATCTCCAGTAAAATAAAGAGGATATTAAAAGGAAATGCAAAAATTATCTGTGTTCCCAAATACTTTAAAACCTAAAATGAGTTATAATTACTTACTTTGCCTGTCAAACCAAGGGCATCCTCAAACCTTTAGTCAGGTTTGGGTATGACTTAAAGTATACTTTTGCTTCCACCCTTTGGTTAAGATTCAATGTATAACTAACAACTTGCAAGACTTCTTGACCCAGGTCATAAACGACAAACACCCTGTGGTTGTTTTTGTGAGCAACTTCTTTTATTTTGACCTAACTATAACAGAGTTGTAAATGGAAGATCACAAATAAAAATGGCATAAATTATCACTTCTATTAGCTGCCTCTGTCAGAGTAACAAATAGAAATAATCAATGGGATTAATTAACTGTGGAAATGACATCATTGCAAGCCAAAAGCCACACAAGGACTATCTATAAGTTGTAAGCAGAATATCCAGAGTTATAACACTAAACTCTGCAGAAAGTATGAAATAATTTCATTCACAGGGGTTCTTACTGGGGATTGTGGATACACTGTTTGAAAAAACCTGTCCTATTAAATACAAATTAGATTAGATAAAGTGCTAAAAGCCTCCTGTAGATAAAGGCTTCAACTTGTTAATGGGCTTTCTCCCTCTTAACTTCAGATTTTCAGGTTATTTCAGGAATATTTTGTCTTTCACACAAATGAAAGCTACTTGCTAGAAATTCCATTTTTAATGTCTCTGAGTTTAACGTTCTCAAGAGAAGTATGTCAGAGAGGCACCTGCCACCCTGGGGGGCTAAATGCTGTAAGACACAGTGTGAAGCTTGAAGACATTTACGGATCATATGTAGCCAATTTAAACTGTAGGGAGACTGAAATGAAGGGCTGTTTCAGCTGATGCACTGCACTAGGCTGGGATATGGTCTGTTTTGTGCTGGATGCCAAACCTGGGACCGCAGGATGAACATCATGACCACATTCTTCTGAAGCTGGTATCAAAAGCCTTTCAGTTCAAATAAATGAACAGTAAGAAATAACCAGCAAAAGGCTCTATAAGAAAAATGGAAGAGGAATGCTAGCCTCTACAGAGATCTCTCTGTATTTTCAAAACTAAAATCTGTCATCCCAGAGCCTGCATAAGAGGGTTAGTATCAGAAGTGTGTTTTATTGCTTAAATATATCTTGCACAGGCAATACTGAGCAAAGAAAACCCTTTTGAGTTATATAACTCTTTGATGGGATGCCATAAGGTCTTTCATTTTAAGCCAGTAAATTCCAGAGCAGTAATTTAAAGACTACACTTTTCCTTAAATCTAAAAGCATGTTCTAAATCTTGTTGTATTTAGTTTGAACACTTATCTGATATGCCTGATCCTGTATCTCCAGACTGTGAGTTACATCACCTGTAGGCTCTCTTGAAATACCTTTTGCTTACTGTAAGGCAACTTGCTCAGGAGAAGGCACAGAGAGGCAAGGAATGTAGTCGGCCCAAATACGAATATGGGCTGAGCAGCAGACAGGGTGAGGGTTTGCTCATGCTCCTGTAGGATGCACCGCTCCGTGTGGTGGCAAGGGATACGTCAGCGCCGATACCTGCAGGCAGCGTGCTTTCAACCTGCCGTAAGCTGCCAGTATTACCAATTCAAGAAACCTTACCTTACTCTTGCCAGACGCTGGGATTGCCATTTCATCTGCACCCTTCCACAAGGGAAGGCACGGTCCATGTTTTGGGTTTTCACGTGCAAATTTTGTGTTTGGCTTTGATAGGGTATCAGTGCTTTTTATAAAGCTATCCTGTAGATGCTGGTACTTAACAGAGGGGTCAGGTGGGGATGCTTCAGCCTTCAAAGATGACTTCTTTCTTCGCAGCAGTGATTTTACTTATAGGAGATGCCAAATGCAGTCCTGCAGCTCTAAGTGTTCCTACTGATACCAAAAGATACGGGCTGCAGGTTGAGGGCAGTTAAGTCTTATTGTGTTCACTTACCTATTTCTTAGGACCGTGCAGAGTCTATAAAGAGAAGAAGAAGCTGTTCCTTGGGAAATGGAAATAGGAAATAGGGCATGTAAGGATTAATTTAGAATGCATTTATGAAGCAAGAATGTTATGAGCTCATATGGTCATATACAGAGATAGCTTTTGCTGTCAAATACAGTGAAATATTAGATAAAAGATTAATAAAATGAATAATATATAAATTGATGGCTGTGACTAGAGGTTAGGATTAAGCAGAAGACATATCTGAATCTAACCTGCGGCAAACAGCGTCTGTCTGTGCTAAAGGCACACAGCATCAAAAAAAAAAAAAAAAAAACCCAACAGGAGGTGTTCCTTGCTGTTGTTTAATTAGCTCTGTGCAATTAGCAGGAAAATCAGTCAGGATTTTAGGGACTCAGGCCATTGACTGGGGCCAAAAACTGGGTCTCCAAGAGTACCTAATACACCATTATGAAGGTAATGCTGTGATCCCAGGGTATTTGCCATGGATTTGCTTTCTGATGTTGAAATACAGCCTAGTGCCTGATAAAAGTTTGTTAGGGTTTTTTTAGACAGCTTTCTCAGATTACCACAATAATAGAAAAGTATGAATAATACATGGATTTAGATGATGAGATAACTATTAATTCAGAATGAAGGGTGAAAAACTCTTGTAGATGTACAGGTGGAAGTGAATCATATTTCTACTGCAGTGATAAATTTGGCATTATCGTTATCTGAGTTTCAGTCCTTTTCTTCTGTTTATTCGTTTCATAGGTTTTTATTAGAGTAATTTTCAGACTTAATTTATAATTGCAAAGTAGTAGGAGATCATTCTGAGCAACACCCAGGCTACACTGTGACTAAAGAACAGTGATTGTATTGGTTGGAAAAACCAAATGAGAAGAATTATTCACTTATCTCCTTGTGGAACAACCCCGCAGATTGATGCAACAGAATATTTAATGATAATCAGCAATAGATTCCTGGCGTTCCAGCCTTAAATATTCTCATTCGTTCTGATCTTCTATTAGTTTAGCTTAAAGCATTTCTTTTCCATAAGTAGACAGTTACTGGAAAGTTGCTTTTTTCTTCTCCTTGTGTCTAATCTAAAAATTGATTTAAAATTTAGGTTTTGTCATTATTTCCATTTTTGTTAATCGCAAGCCTTTTAAATTATTGTTTTTCTTTTGATGCACTATCATAAACTTTTCAGTGTCCTCGGTATAAGACTGAGACCCCACAGAGCACAGAATGTGAAAGCTTTGAATAAGCCTGGTGATTGCCAAGTAACTGTCTGCAGTGAAGCTTATAAACTTCTGTAGAAACAGCTTAGAAAAAAGTCTTTCTCCATTATCAGTGATTATCTCTACATTGACATGGTGAGTGGAACCTAGTCCATCATTGTCTAAAATTTTATCATCTAATTCCTCTTCAGAGAAGATACTGTGCAACTTCAGTATCAAATCTTGCAGTTTACCAGTAAATTGTGACCCACTTAAAGATCCCTTTAGAAGAGAATCTGAGATGTGAGCTGACACTGAAACTCCAGTATCTTCTTCCCTTGGGCAACAGCTCTCAAGACTAAGCACACACTGTGCTTTAAGGGTGGCAGATTACTCCGTGGGATTTATTGCTTTGTTAATATGCTCAAGACATCATCTTTCACTACTGCGAGAGCTGAGAGCACTGTCTGGATTTTTCTGCTCGTTGTTCATCTCTGGCTCCTTCGGTTTATAACTTTGGCTTTGGTCTGTATCATGGCTTTGGGAGGAGAATCATTTGCCACCTCCCAAAATCTGATGTTCTCCAAGCCTTGTGTTTCTTCCGTATCAGCAGTCATTTCCCTGCTTCTGGTCACCTCCAGGATAACACTGTTGGAAATTTAAAAAGCCGATCCTTCGACTTCACAGGCTCTCGCTGGATGCACTCTTTAAGTTTGTCTGTTTAGTCAATTCAGTTTCATCTACCTATCTGTGACTTTGGGAAGGTGAAGAGAAAGGAAAGGTCCTTTCCCACTCTTCCTCTAATCAGCTGATCCCCTTGTTTTTGTGTTTTCTTTTTACCCCTTATCTTCAGCAGTGAGCTCTTCTGTCTCCATAGGTGGAGCTCTCTGCACAGGCACTGGTCTGCCTCTCCAGTACTGCGCCAAGCACACAGTCACTTTCCTTGCTGCTAAATTCACTTCAGAAAATCATCACCACCTCTAACCCCCCTCTCTTTTTTGTTTTTCCTTTTTATCCCAGGGTCCAAGACATTCTGCCATGATACCAATACATTATCTGGTACAGGCTTTGATATTTAATAGCTGGATGCCTCCTTGGTACTGAGCATCATCTTTGTTTCGGGAGCGGGGAGGAGACAGTGGGATGAGCCGAGCAGTCACGCATCGTTACACAGAGAATATGGTGTGGATATAAAAAGCAGCAATGTATGCGGGGAAAGTGTTTTTGTTAGGGTATCCAGGAGGCTAGGAAGGAAAGCCGGTTGTATGATTCATGTTAGGTGCCCTTGCTGCTGATCATGAATTTAGTCTTGTCTTGGCAAATCAGTCACACTTAGCGAATGACAAGGAAATGTAGCACTGGTGACAGCCTGTATTGCAAATATTTTTAAGGTCTTGGCTAGAGCATAGTGCTAGCCCAGAATATAGGCTCAAGGCCTCACTAGACAGACACTTTTGTCAGGGGCAATTGTGAAATCTAATATTCCTTAAATTAAATGTATTTCTACCCAGGGAGTTGTGCAAATCAGTCATGTTCCCTCGGTTTCCAGCCCTCAGCCTGGGCACTGCTGGAGGGATAGCTTTCCATGGTGCTCACGTATGCAGGGCTGCAGTTGACTCCTGCATGCTGCTGCCGTCCCTCGGCACAGCTCTGGCAGCACAGGTCACCCAGTCTCATTTCATTTGTAAAAGAAATGATCCAGATCACGTCCTTTCCTCAGCACCTTGATGAGGAGAATCCTTCCTGCTGACATGAGACAACCCAGAGACCAGGAGAATGCTGAAGGGCAGCGGGGCTTTATCCATCTGACTGGTCAGGGTGAGGCTAGGATGAGAAGGGACTCTAATGCCTTTCCTGAGAGATGGAGGCTGGTACTCACTGACTTACTAAATGGCTTCTCATGGAAGCAAGGGCTCAAGCCCAAATGATGCTATCCAGGGCAAAGGAGCAGGTGCTACAAAGTCTACAGTCTCTTTAAGCTTATTGCTTTAAATCGGCACAATGACTCTTCATTTCAGTGTCTTCTGAAGAGTACCTTCAGACAGTGTACCAAGTAGTGGCAGTTAAAATACTTACATTATTTTCAGCATTTTAGTACAGTTAATTTTGCAATATGTGTACATACGCATCGCATTGATTGTGTGAGCTAATGAACAGCTTAAATAAGTCACTTTATCCTTCTATCTTCCTTGGTGTTCACCCATCATAATACTTACGGTCTCCATAATGTTCAAGAAAAAAATACCACTGCTAAAATGACATTTGAACCTTCAAATGCTGAAAGCGGTCCTTCCAGCATCAGCTCAAAGGATAGCTGGTAGTGCTACAGGGCCAAGAGGATGAGTTTGTAAAGCGTGTGGCAAACATATCGATACCCAACCTGAGAACTTGGCGTCTGTTTAAGGCATTAAATGTCTGCAAGTTGAGCACATCAAATCTCATTTAAGTGTCAACTCTCTAAGCACCTATCAGTCACTGTGGGCATTAATTATGTGACTAACTGCAACAGCCATCAGCTGGATTAACCTCACTTTCATTAATTCTGCAGGGAGTTTAGACACTTTCCAGATCCAGATGAGAAAAGGCAATGTTGTAGTGTCTGTCCAAGGCACGTTGCAGTATTCAGCCGATACCGCCTCTAGGACACAATTTTCTAGCCTCTTCTCTGAGCAGGGGCTAACTCTGTGTTGGAGCTTCAATTGTAAAAGCAGAACTTGGGCAGAGATGCCTCAGTTCCTTGCATTTCAAAGGTGACATCCTCTGGACAATTCAGGTACTGTGGCAGAAAGTGCACGCAGCTTTTTCAACAGCAAGAAATGGTTTCAAGGCTTTATATTGAAGTATTCCAGAAACCAGTTCCAAAAAAGCAGTCATCTTTGACTTCTGATCTGGTGAAGCTTCCGCAGTGATTTACAATATTATGATTACAGTCTGCAGGAAGGGCGATTTTTTTTAGAGCCTTTTAAGAGAGGTAATTTCAGAGTTCTTTTGAGGACGTGTGGGAATGTCTCAGACCTGTGAGGGGCAAGGGGAGGTTTGGTCTGGAGCATCACAGCAGCGTGAATTGCTGGGACCAGCTTTGAGCTCAGCTGTTTGGGATGGATGTAATGTTTGTGTACAAGGGGCAACAAGTGCACATACAGTATACCCCAGATAACCAACTGGTCAACAAAATGCATGATATTAGACATGAGAGCTTTGCTGTTTATTCTATCAAGTAGCTTTTTCAAAGGGAGTTACAAAAACTACAAAAATAAATCTCTTGCATGATTAAAACAGTACAAATATCAATGGTATAAATATGGCTATTGTATACTATGTGAAAAATACTGATTTATTATCTGGGTAAATCTTTTTAATCTTGAGCTATTTATGTTTTAGGAAAAAATCTTAGCCTAATGGGCTGAACTCCCTTCAAAAGTGTGAATACGTTCTCCAAATGTTTTTCACGGACTTTTGCAACATGCAAATATGAAGTCAAACTGCAGTTTTATTTAGGTTTCTATGGGGGTAAACTTCAGCAGAAACATTCTTGTATTCTGCTTTGCTTAGTTCTGTACTAGTATGCAGACGCTGGAATAGGTGGCATTTTCCAGTTCAAAGGGTCTACTACTGGGTGCTACATATTTATGAGGTCATTGTACATCTCATGTGCAGGAAAACACTTTTAATCTTCTGGAGTCCTAGAGTTCTTTGGGAGATAACATCTAAGTTTTACTAATAAGATTCATTCATTCTTAATAAACTTATATTGGAGAATAATAAGATACATGTCACACACCTCATCTGCACAGTGGCCAGCTGGAGACTAGGGATATATTAATCCTAAGAATTAGTAATTTTGCTAGTGTCCAGACTATATGATACCTTCTGCAGTTCTACTCTTCTGGTTTTCTTAGTGTAAACTTGTTGCATTTTAAGTTGGCATGTTAAATGGAGAAAAACTGAGGAGTTTTAACCACTTATTGTGCCTTATGTTCAATGGTTAGCAGAAATAAGTGGAAAAAATTTTTTTACTTTTCTAAAAATCCCTGTAGTATTCAGCTGTAAGGGTTGTGTTGGTCTTTTTTACAAAATTTGTGGCTCATAGGCTTTTCCAACTTGAAATCGTTTGTTTCCAACCATTCCTTTCACTAAGGGGCAACAATTTTATTTTTATTATTGGATCCAGTGCCACTCAATGCCGAGCTAAGTCAACAGAAGAAGACTCTGTCTCCAGGTATGAGCATGAGACTTACCAATAACCAGTTTTCTAATTGAAACCAACGAGTTTCTGTAGGAGGATTGCCATGTTGGTTGTTTTAGGTTTTTAAGTGAGCAGTGGATTCTGACAGGTGGTCCATGGGCATCCGACGTGGGGTCAGTGAATTACTTTGCTTGGCACAGGGTCTGTGAACTAGTTTGCTTGGTCAAGAAAGGTACGTAAGTAAAGCAAAGCTGTTTTCAGGAGGCTTAAAGTCATGCTATAATGGACTGAATTTTTAGGAGCTGGTAAATAAGCAAAAGTCTGGAATTAGAGTGTATGTTTAGTGCTCTAATCTGGTTAATTGGGTGTTGTCGTCTCTCTGTATTTAAATATCATCACTCCTGTCATACAACCCATTATATTGTTGCTGGTGCAGAGCGTTTGCTATTTCCTGCTGCAGAATTGGCTGCACTTGAGCAGTAGTATGTGTTTATACCCTTATAAATACATAGGACTTTGACTTCTTTGTAGATGAAGGGAGCCATATAAATGGTAATTTAACTGCATAATTGTCTTACTGAATATATTTCAAAAAAATATTTAGTAGGATAGATGCAGTACATCAATACCAGTCAATTAAACTGCTTCGGGATCTTTTTTGAGAATTAGCAAATGCTCTGTTAGCTGTTGGGTGTTTGTAGAACGTACAGTATTTCTCTCACAAAATCTATTTGAATATAAATGCTCATGCCTTGGCCTATGTTGCACCAAGATTGCAACAACTTCTCACTAGCAATGCCCACAAGGTTATAAACTTCCTTGAGAACTTTAGTACCTTGACCTATGATAGTGTGAGAGTAAGAGCAGTATATATTAATTGTAAAGGGTTTTTATTATTTAGGAGGCATGCATGCTGTAGAATATTAGAATAGTAAAAATGCTTCAACTTTGGAGGAGGTTCTTGAAGCCTTTAGATTTCTTCAGGGCTCATGACCTTTTTTCTGTTCCCGTAAGGATACACACTGAAGCTATTCAGAAAGTCTTGCTGTTGAACTCACTGAAGTAGCAAAGCTAAAATCAAACCTGTGTTGTAAACTAGAATTTTGTGTTTCTTGTTACGCACTGCATTAAACCATAGGTTTGGTTTTTTTTATTTTAGATAAGCGTTTGTCATATCTGTGTCAGATTTCTCAAAGAACATGGTGAATTAACAGGACATGTTTAACACAATCTTGACAGAAAGGTTAAAGAGAATTCAGAAGGCATCAAGGAAATAAGTAGTGTGTACTGCTCCAGGTGAAAACTAGAAGGAACCAGAATAAGTTGCAATTCTGCTTGTCTTAAATGGAGGCATTTATTTGTTCTACAGCAAATGCAATTTAAAATGTTTTAAGCAATTCCCTCCTTCAGTAATATTCACTACTGTCAATGCATACTGCAGTAGGACCTAGAAGGTGTGCGCCCACTGGGCTGAATTATTTTGCCAAAAACGTGTTTGAGACAGACTCCGCCCAGCATGCTTTGAAGGGAAAAGGATTCCTGCATCTGCCCGGTTCAGATTCTGTAGGATCAAGATCCCATGGCTGAGAAAGGCAGAGAGAAAAGTGGAAATGAAAGCAAATGTCATGGTTGCATCCTGATGAGAGTGGTTGCTGTGTTTCATGGCTACGGGGCTTTCTGCCATTGTTACCCGTGCTGAGCCAGCCCTGTTACTCGGAGGAGTGAGAAGGGGCCATAGGTCACTGGAACATGTGCTTCCTTGCACTTAATCTTGATGCCCACAGACATCTGCATATTCATATAGCTTATGGGAAATCCCAAGAAGTTTCCAGAGCTCCCTCTAAAGCTGCAGCAATTTCCATTGAAGGGAGTGATCAAAGCATATAGTAACTAAGCTTGAGTAGCTTTCTGGTTTGGAGCCGTCTGGCCGGTTGATGAGTTGCCCTATGCAATGGGTTCTTGTGCATTGAATAAGAAAACACCAGAGCTGGCAATACGTAAGGACTGCAAATACGGTATTTGTTCTGCTGGGGAAAGCTACTAATCTTGGTGATGGTAATCACAGGACTCCTTTTCTAACTCGATTAGAAGCCCAGTTGTGACTGTCAAATCAAACAAATCAACATGTGACGGTCATAGCTTAAAAACCCATCAATTACACTCCTCTGCCTACAGTTTTCTTTGAACTAAGGACAACGTGATTACTCCTGTTGTTAGTTCAGCTTGCCTGTTGTACATTTGATGTGTAAAGCCAATATTATTTATAAAATCCTCCTTTCTGCAGCCAAAGTCAAAATGGAAGAAAACTGTTATTTACATTATGAATTTCAGATTTCAAGCGTTGAAAGTTGTGTTCTTGAGAGGAGGAGGAAACAAGAAAATCTTAGAGCTTATTATGCCAACTCATAGCTAATTACACAAGCTTAAATAAAAACGTCATTTGCGCTAATTTAGTTACCTTGTTCCAAGCTCCATGCCTGCATTCAGTTAAAATGTGAAAATCTTTGTTCCAGTACCCAGACAATGTGATACAGGGGTTGTAAAACAAGAGGATTAGCTGCCTTTGGGTGGCTGGCTTGTAAGGGATTTTTATTCCAGGATCTTCTCCCTTTATGCATGGACAGGAGGTGCACCAATGCTTTGAGGGCTTAAAGTTGTGATCCTAAATGCTCTGACCTTCCTGAGCGGTGCTAGTCTTTCAGCACGGTAAATGACTTTTTTTGATTATTTTTTTCCGTTTCAGAATTTGTATTTTGAGCTTTTACCAGCAAACAGCTTATTTGAGCCATTGAAAACATCAAAGGAGGTGTTTCTTGGCTTGGGTACATCTTTAATTTAAAGCAGATTTAATAAAGGCCAAAACAGGATAATACTGCAAAAGGATTAGCTGTGGTTACTTGATTTCTGAGCAAACACACCAATTCTGCTCTCTTTGTATGGGTGTCTTTCACAGTGAGTCCATTCACTGCACATTGAACTAGGCCTGGTGTTCCATATTTCTGTTTTGGGTTTTGGTTTTTTTTCCAAAAAAAATTCATTTTTTCTATTGTCTTCTGTAGAAATCAAAAGCATTGCTGAAAGCTTTAACTTCAAAGCTTAAGCCAACTTATTCTTCATTGGTTGCTATGCTCCAAAATACATTCCTGAAGCTTCTTTGCTAGTAACTGCCAAATGTTTTGTTTCAGCGCTCCTTAGCATTGGGGCTTTCAGTTTGGCTTTTGTTTTGATTTATTCTTCACAAAATAAAAATTCTGAGAAGTCAATTAAAAAATAGCTTGGCGTTCTTAGCACTTAAAGCTTGTTGCTGTTCTGAAAGCAACCAGAGCAGTGATGCTGCAGAATGCTGTTTATTTCATATTAGTACTTATGCTTCAGATTTTCTCTGTCTATAAACAACAGGAAAAAAGTCTCTCAGAAGTCTGAAAATCTACTTCCTACTGTACGTTTCATACATCAGTAGCTTGGCTTTGAGATATTTCCCAATACTTCAACCTTCTCCCCAAGTTCTTTGTAACACAAGCCCTGGGAAGCACAAAACTTTACGAACATGATGTGCTAGTTGAAGTGTTACTAGTTTTTGTGGCAAGGTTGCTGCAGAAGGCATAGGCAGCAGACGACCAGTTCAGTAGGCTTATTCAGGAGGTGAAGAAGGTGTAGTAGCAACTTTTCTTCAACTTTCATTTCTAAAAATACATACATCAGAGGGTTGAACTGTACTGCTGAACTGTTCTTAGCCTGCAGAGCCATAGCAGTCAGAACCTTGCCCTAATAACTCGCTGTCAGATGCATCAGACACCTTACAGTAACTGCAAATACAGTACTAAATACAGGGCCCTCACCTAATGCTTTAGGCTCCTTATGTTCTACAGAAAGCACATGACTTTGCAGTTACTGATTGATGGGGAGAGTTGGCGGAGAGATTTTTTTTTTGAGATGCTGAGATATTGCTGTCATACCAGTCGCATAAAAGCCTGAAGCGAACATGCCTGTCCTTTATGGTGGTCAGCAGATGCTGCTTTTTGCCCAGGTATGGGCAGATGGATATGAGAATGACTAAGTAGATGGAGCGTTGCCTCATCTGAAATCTAGATTGATACAGTTGCATGGTGTAGCTAAATTGCTCTGTTTAAAATGGCATTGCCTGGGTGGAAAGCCTGTGCTTGGGGATCTGAATGTCTTGCATAGCCTTCCCTCTGCCATATGTAGGCAGTTGTTTAGCTGGTAACGGGACTATCTGTATATGCATAGAGCCACAGATCGTTACCTCTTGGTTATGTTCACGTTATCTGATGTGTTGTCTCCATGAGAGAAATTAAATTGCCTTTAGTAATTTGAAGCAAGTAAAAATGACAAATCATCGTTCTCCTGTGATCGGTAAATGGCTACAGAATGAGAATGCATCTCAATTACATGGCAAGTACATTTCAAGCAGCATCGATCGTTCCAAATCTCCAATTGTTTTCCTGTGATTTTTCTTTACTTTTAAACTAAGATGACTTTAGTCTATTAAAAATAAGTAGCTTCTTTCCACTTTGAACAATGCCATTAGCTATGAACTCTCAGCTCATAATTATGAAGAGTTAGAACAGAGAATAATTTCATAGAGACAAAAGCAATATAATATATATGCATAGAAATGAAAGAAAATAAATGCAGTAGGAAAGTGATTTTTAAAGTCTGCATCTTGAGATGTGGCAGGCTAGTATACTGGAACACAAAAACTCCCATGTGCAGCTAGAAAATGGTCATCATTAGTAGGCTATCATGCAAATCCTGCAGGAAGAAAAAAAAGTAGGTATTTAGTGGCAGAAAATGTTTTTGTACGTGAATATGGAACATTGGGCTATAAGATACGTTTTTATTTTTTTTAAACAAGCCAACATTGCTGCCTCCATTTGCATTTGGATTATTCTCATCCTGCAAATATTCCTGACTACAGAATTAGTATCTCCAAAGACAGTTCATAGCAGTAATTACCAGGCACAGCGCGTGATTATGCCATGCAACGAAGCGTCATCCTGCAGAGACCCCCAAGTTAGTGCCACCCTGCAGCAGCGAGTCCCTGCGTGCGGGAGGAGGCTGGGGAGCGAGAGCTGCTGCTCTGCCCCGGCTGCCCCGTGGGACGAGTGGCTGTGTGTCGGTGACTCGGTGACTCGGCTCCTGCGTTTGTGCACGAGGAGCCAGCTTGCACAACCCGGCGCATGGGCATGACCTTGCTGCTTAGAAGTGACCCGTAGAGTCACCAAATCCAAACGGCAGGCTGAAGCCCGGGTTTCAGCCTGAGAATGTGACTCTGCTGGGGAGAGGACAAGTGTGTGCCTACCCCGTACTAGCCATTGCATGGTTACTAACAGGAGGTAGAATCAGAGGAAAGCAGGGTGGTTTGCAGATTTAACACGGGCTGGAACTTTGTGTTAAATCTCAGGGAGAAGGAGGGTGGGTGTCTTTATTTTGACCCGGCCATTTCTAGTGGCAGAAGTGCTTTGTCTTCATTTACCTTTTAACTTGTCTTGGTCGCTTCAGCCAGTGAAGGAAAAGTCAAAATCAGCGTTGCACAAGTGTTTCTACTTGTGAATTGTCTCTTTTGTGTCAAGTTCCAGCCCAGCTTGGCCCCTGCTGCTCCAGTGAGCACCAGAGTTTCTTACAAGATGATAAACCAGCTGAGATATGTCCCCCCTCACCTTGGCCTAGGTGTTTCCAGAGCTGTCATCTAAATTACTTTTAAAAACAAATTTAATTTCTATACAACATTCTAGATTTTGATGCCTAGAACTACTGCCTTGTTTGCACACAAGATGACAACCGTTTGTTTTCATTGTTACATCGTATTACCAAGTGTCACTTGAATGTCCTCCACCTCCTGTATCCAGTGCTGTGACCTTATATGCCATATATTCTGGCTGATGCAATTAAGCTGCATTTTTTTTTTAAACATTCCTGCTTCACACTGAGCTGATTGCCAGCTATTTCTCAGGGCGATTTGTCTTGTATTAAAACATAATTTTGTCCTTCAGTGGCCTGTCCAGAAGTCCCTGAATTAGCTGATTTTGCTCTGTCCATAAGGGCAGTTTGCAGTAGCACAACTACATAATAATTTTCTTGGTTTGCAGTCCTGCCATTCAACACTGAAATGGTTCAACATGCCCACAAGCAGTCACCCTACTAACTCTTCAGCTATCAGTCAGTTTGGGAAATGGATTTTTTTATTATTATTTTTAAAGTCTGTGGTTCTTTCTTCTTTGGGTAGCAGGGTAGTAGCAGTAATGTCTAAATGCAAAGGGTTTGGCTACTTCGAGTCCAATTACAAATATGAAAGCTCACCCAAGCAGTCCTTTAGAAACAAATTAATGACAGAACGCTTAGGACTCCATATTCTGACTGCAGCGTGCTCAAATGCTCTGCTCCGGAGTCATTGCTTTAGCTGTGCCATTGCCCTGGGTTTCCACGCGCCTGGGGAGCCCTGAGAGTGCAGTGTTGGCACACATGCCCCGCGGCTCTGCCCCGCTCCCGTCCGCCTTCTGCCCCTGGCTCTGATGTGTAGGACCCCATGGGCACAGGCTCGCTTTTAAGTATCTCTCTTGCACTAATTTGAGGGCAAGGAAGAGCCATGAACTCTTCTTGGGAGCAAAGCTGACCCTCTAGTGAGCAGTCAGGCTCATTGTTTTCTAAAACAACTCTTAACTTTGACGAAAACAAGGAGCCCCTTCTGCTGTTCTGCTGCTAAGTATTTTTAGAGAGGGGTGCACCGTTCTTACTATGGTCTGGAGTCAAAAATATGCAATTGTTCTGATTTTGGCAGGGATAGAGATGATTTTCTTCTTAGTAGCTGGTACAGCGCTGTGTTTTGGATTTAGGATGAGAGCAGTGTTGATAACACAGGGATGGGTTAGCTCTTGCTAACTAGCGCTTACCCCAAGTCAAGGGATTCTCAGCTTCCCCGGCTCTGCCAACAACAAGCTGCGGCGGAGCAGGGCCAGGAGAGCTGACCTGACCCAGCCAAAGGATATTCCATACCATAGAACATCATGCCCAGTATATAAACTGGGGGGAGTTGGTCGGGGACTGGCTGGGCATCGGTCAGTGGGGGGTGAGCAGTAGTACTGTGCATCACTTGGGGTTTAGTTTGGGGTGTTTTTTCCCTTTTGGGTTTTTTTTTCCTCTCTCCTTTTCATTATAAGTGGTGGTGTTAGTATTATATTTTATTTCAATTATTACATTGTTATTATCTCAATCCACAAGTTTTACCTGTTTTGTGATTCTCCTCCCCATCTGAGCGAGCAGCTGCGTGGTGCTTAGTTGCCAGCTGCGGTTAAACCCCAACAGCAATTAATGCCATCCTGAGTTGTGTGATAGCCTCTTGCACCTCAGCTCCATCCTTTCTGAAGCCCAGGCCAGGAACCAATTGTCTTTTCCTGGAAAATGAACCTTCTTTCTGGTTGCCCTGGAGTTGGTAGTCAGTTATTTAAACTTTACAATGTAAGAGTCAAAAATACTTAGTGGTTGCATATGGCTGGGACCTAACAACAAAAAAAAAGCAGCTGAAAAACTTAAAATTAAAAAAAAAAAAAAGTGTTGTTACATTTCAAAATCTTAAAGTTGACAAGCGTAATTTAAGGACCTGAGACATGTGCTTGGAGCACCTGTGTTTGGCAATATTAATGATGTGACCTCCTGACTTAAAGAGTGATATTTAAGGATTGCCTGGGTCTCATGCTTTTCCTCTGCTCCGTGGTTAATTTTACCCTGAGGGCAAAGTCCTGCAGCTCTCCCTCATTAGAGCTGCAGGACTGCGGAGGGCAGAGCTGTGGAGTGTAGAGCAATTTGTGGTCCTCGGAGCTTTGCTGCACGAGACCTTTTGGCGATACTGCATTCAGCTGCGTAAATCTGTTCAGCCTATTTAATATCAGTGCCTTGGAACCTGGGACTCTTTCTTCTTGACCCCACACCTGGAAGCTGTTCTCTTTTGCTAGCAGATTATGAACCACTAGCCTGTCAGCTGAGTGTGCAATAAGAGACTTTCTCAAATATTTGTTGTTCACCTGAGATATAATAAGGTCCTTTGTGTCATTTCTTGCAAAAAGGAGAATTTCTGAGGCAATCGGCTATAACATCTGCTTCAAAGCTACAGCTAGCACACAGTTTAAAAATGGTTCAATCTGTATTTACTCAATAGGTTGTTTATGTTAATTAGAGTTAATTCCGCCACTGGTATGCATGCCTAACTCCCATTAATATCAGCAGCAGCTATGTATTCTCGTAAGGAGAACAAAGCCTCTAATTAGATATCTTGAAAACTTGGAGTTCCTTGTACAGCTTTTATTGCAAAGATGAAGTGCTGTATGTTTGCCTGCTAACTATTCTAATAGAAAAAAAAAAAAAAAATTACCGACCTCCCCTTTATCTCTGTTGCAATGAGATGAGGCAGTCCCAGAGCAGACGCGGGGCAGGACGCGCTGTAGGGGGCTTACCCTCCAAGCAGAGGGAACAGCATGTGTGTGCCCGGAGAAAGGAGACGACTGTACCAGCTAGCCAAAATGCTGGTTGGCCATGGAATAGCCGCTCTGTCACTGTGAAGCCTCCCCAGGTGGTCAGTCCTTGGGGGCAGAGCCTGGTCTGTGTTTGCAGTGGCCACCCTGAGGCACGGAGCCACGTTGCCCTGTGCCCGCGCAGCCCCTCTCCGGCAGCGGCACGGGCAGGCTCTGGTTTGTGGGGCAGCAGAACCCCCCGGCAGGGGGACACAGTGCCAAGGGACCACCAGCCCTGTCCCACAGCCCAGAATTTAAGACTCCTGTCAGGACTTTGCGTTAGCATCTGACTTTTTGCAAACATGAATTCACGTGGTTGACTTTGCTGTCTCCCAGCTGCGTAACTGGGACACTTGGTTTTAGGATTTCAGGTTTTACAAAGCCTAAAAGGTTTGGACAACTCCCATTAAAACTTTTTAATGTACTTGTTCAGCAGGATGCAATGAGAGTGTACCCTATGACATTTCTTTTGGGATTTGAAGAAAAGAAACTGAACCTTTTTTTGTTGTGCCAAGTTTTTTGTGTTTGGGTTTTTTTTTTTTAAAAAAAAAAAAGTCTTTTGGTCTGAGTGTGGTCCAAATATAGTAATTTTTTTCCATCTGATTAAAACTCGAAACAAAGGCATATAAAGAAAATACTGGTAAGAGTCCTAGCTAAGGAAGCAGTGGCAAGCACTGCTCTAAAGCTTGTAAACAAACAGCCCCTCTTAAATAAGTGTCTGAATTCCAATGGATTCTAATTATCTGCTCAGACAGATAAGTACGAAAAACTAGTGTATAAAGAAACTCAACTGAAAAATATATATGCTGTAATTTCAGGAAGTTTTAGCTTTTGTTGGTGGTAGATACCGAGTAAAAGATAAGGTAGAAAATAATGAGTTTTTGTTATTTGTATCTTAAGTTTAGAAGAGACATATTGTGAGTGAACAAAAGATGCACCATAAAACAAACACTGCACTGAAATAATTCTTGGTGGAAATGTAAAAAGCTGCTGGGCGCTAAAGATGCAGTGTCTTCCAGGTGAGAACACTGTTCAACAAGAGTTTTAGAGCCACTGCTATTAGTAAGATGTAATATTTCAGTTTTTTCACATACATTTTAATTAGTATGCTATAAAATTTAACCTATTCCAATTTTCAGTCTTTTGAGAAGATGAACTACCATGAAATCTCTTTATATTGTCTGCTAATCCCTAAATACTCCCACCAACAAAAAATACGCTTCTCTCTTTTATAATTCAGATTTCAATTAATGACAGAAGCAATAGAAGTTTGGAAGCTAACATTTTCTCCTTGATTAGCATAACTACAAGAAATTTTAAATGATAGATTTTGTGTTATGGATTTTATGCATTAAGACCAAATCAGGGTCTGAGAGCTTCCTTTCTGCTGAATCCTGGATGAAGCGTGCTCCCTCCTCATCTTCTTCCCTGGTGTTTGTTATCAAGGCTGCGAGATCGCTCTGTGCAAAGTTCTCGGGTGGTTTGTCCTCTCTGTGGCTTTGTGAACAGAGCAGATTAGGCACATAGTGTGTCCCGGGCCATCAGGGGCACCTGCAGGTTCTCAATTACATCTGCACTCCCTCCCAGTGAAGGGTGCTGTCAGGGCTGGGATCTGGCAGTATTTATCCTATATATTGTAATTAGAACCACAGTGAAGAAGTGCACCGCTAATGTCGTTACCGTGTGAGCTGCCAGTCTTCATCCCAGCACGTGTACTTAAAGCATCGGATACTGTCGGTGGGCACTAATTCCGTCTCTCCTGTTGAGAGCATTTATTGGCGTAGTGCCCCTGCCTGCTCTCCTCCACTGGCAGGGGAGTATTACCTGTTCCCAGCAGGGACCGGCTGGGTACCTGCTGGTGGAAGGAGAAGCTTCCTGAGCTGCTGCCTCACCTGTAGCTGGCTGCCGGAGGGCGTTTCGACTCTGCAGCAGATCACTGAGGTGTGCATCACGCGATGCCAGCTGGGCAGCAGCCCATGGAGCCGCTCCATGCAGATGCTCGTGGTGGCCAGCAGCCGCCTGTGTGCTGGCCCCTCTTTCCCCCCGCTGCTGCCTTACTTCGCTGCATTTTAAGCAAACACGTGAGTTCCATGTGTCAGTATGCAAAGCTCCTCAAGCCGTTAATGTGGTCTGGAGGCTGTACTAGGCTGCGCGTGTAGACACTCATTAGTCAAATATACACCCTTGTGCAAAAGATCACAGGACTTACTCAGTACTATTACTGTAACGTGCAGGTTAGATCAAAACCTGGCTGCCAAAAATTGAAAGCCAGTATAAAGGCAGAGATACGCCGTTTTATTACATCATTAAAAAATATCTAGATTCTCCTCTAGCAGGAACTACAGGCTGGAGACTGACAGACAAGAATAAAATAGCTGGGAATAAATTTTATGTAGCTATTTGCCTTCTCCCTCAAATGCTTATGCAAAACACATTGCTGTAGAATCACTGACAATAAAGAGGGAATCATTATACGAGTAGTGGATTCTCAGGAGAACACTTTAGCCAAAACACACTCTGCAATAATTTCCCACGTCTTAGTTGAATAAATTAATTTATGAATTTTCCATGAATATGTTCAACCGTTTCTCCCCTCATATATTTTATTGATCTCCATATACATTTAGCAACAAATAACAGAGCTGCTTTTCCATTTGCAGTAAAATAGTTTCGAGATGTTTATGTGGGCCTTGGGGTTCATAGTAAACAAATGCAGTTCAAACACTGGGGAGGTAGCAGAGAAAATGAAGCTTGGCAGGATGCAGGGAGCTCTGCTAGGAGAAAAAGCTCAGCAGAGTCTACATCCAGCCTTACCACCAGTGAGGTGTCCCCTGAAATCAGAGGGAGCAGCCCTGAACTGTGGGACTGCTCCTGGTAAGTCCCGTGTGGAATCGCTGCCAGGAGCTTCACGGCTCATGTCTGCAAACCTGCAATGTCCCTTTGGTGTGAAAGACCAATAGGTTGGATCATTCCTTCATTAAGTATGTTTTGTCCTGTAATGCATACCTTCTTACTTTCATGTGAGAAAGGAGATGAGGATGGCAAAAGGAAGAGGGAGTTTGGGGTTTCTCCACAAAAATAGAAATGCAGGGTCTGTGGTCTGGAGAAGGCCAGCAGGCTCCTTCTAGACTGTAGATCCAGTGACAGAGTAGTCTGAAAACTTCATTTTTGCTCCACAAGACACCTTCTGTGGCCACCCTGCCTCTGAATATCACTTCGTTTGGCTTAGGCAATGTCATTAAATCCGAAGTTGAGCTACTCATATATAGGCCGTTACAGTGAATAAGCACACCATCACATGGAAACTGTGATATTTCCAAGTTTTTCTTTAGAGAAGGGGAAAACAGTCGCAGTGATTAGATGTTGAAAAGTAGTCGGTAATCATCCTAATTTAATGTTTAAAACTATGGAGTTCTTTAATTTTCCTCCTCCAACACCAAGCTGCCATCCCACATCTATGTGTATACAAACAAACATCCCAAACAAGTAAGGTGGGCATACAGTGTGGTTAATCATAGGTGTAAATTTACTCACATGTGACTGCACCGTTGTGATCTTCAACTTTAGCTCAGCTCCTTGCCCTGCACGCTCAGATGACAGAGATAGCCCTTTTTAAGCAGTTTCTTTTGTGGTCTATTTCAAGCTTTCTGGTTGTCATTTTTATCAATCATAAGGAAAGCTGAGGGGAGACTTGCCTTGCTGTTTCCAAATATAAAGCTCTTTCTTTCTTAACTACATGTAATGACGGGCTTGAAATAGGCCTTGCCATCCTAAAGGTGGTATTTGAAGTATAACTGCTAATGCTGAAATACATAATTTACATTTATTATCCATAATAAAACATGTAACTAATTGATGTTCTGTAAGGGATTAAATGATCAACTGCAGCTGCAGGGTGAAGATTTATGCCTGTGTTCTTTATAACACATTGACTATTGGAATATGCTGCAGAGTCGTTGCCTTCAGGAGTGTGTGCTCAGAGTGTTCTCCTTTCTCTTGTTCTCCTTCTGATATGTTTCCTCTTGTGTTTGTGTTCTGTGCAAAGTGATTTATGGAGGAAACGGATGAAAAATAAGTACTTACATTCCCTTCAGACTTGCAAGGTACTAGTCTAAAGGGCAAGCCAAGCTTGCACATGTTTGTGTGTGGCCGTGCATTTGCTAAATTGGAACATCACACAGAGCGTGCAACCACCACGGTGCATTGAAGTTCAGAATGGCCAGGAGATAATGTCAACAGAATGGGATGTAGGCACAGGATAATGGTCTCCTGCTGCTAGATTAAAGCCTGGGCAAAGATGAGCCCTTTTAACAAAAACAAACAGAGGCAAAGCCAGGTTATTTGCAGTACTTTCAGAGCAGGAGGCATTTATCTTGTAACAACATCCTGTTCTGTTCTCTTGGCTTCCACCGTACCAAAATAACGGCAGACGATGCTGTGATTTTCATCAGTGGCTGTTGCTAGACGAGCTCTAGTTGCCCGCTGCATCCTCGTCGGCTAACACCGTGGTCTTATGTTGTGTGTCCTCCAGCCTTCAAAAAAGCCGCACGTTTCAAAAACACATTGTGTCACACTGTGTAAGCATGCTGGCCGACTTTTAAATGAAAAAGAATTAATCTATAATAAAACTCAGAGTTACCAAAGGGATTTTACAGCCCGACGTTTCGGATTTCCCCTGGCAGGAGGCAGGCTCCGCAGGGAGGAGCACCAGCCTTAGCACTGCAGGCAATGCTCCCCCTTGCATTAGAAGCCCTCAGATTCTGATCTGGTAAAATCAGTGCTTGAAGACAAAAAATGGAACTGAATTCCGTTCATTAAGTATCAAGCCAAAGAGAATGCCTCACACAGTTTTGTTCCTGCTGCTATGTGCCGTTTGCTTTTACTCTGTTTTATTAGTATGTTAGTCCAGTCTCCAGGAACTGTGCTGCCGGGCACAGCCTGGGGAAAATATCCTTGGGGCAGTAACACAGAGAGGACAACTGCACAGGCACAAAGCTCTTAGAGGAAAGTCAGCACGAAAATATATGTAATGCAAACAGCAGAGGCTATGAATACTGTGTTATAAATCAGGGCTTTTAACTAGCACACTTCTGCGGTATTAATTCTTCTGAGTCGTCTCATTTGTCCAATACTGCATATGTCCTGCTGTCCTAAATGGTTTGAATGCGGTGACTGTCGAGATCACCACGTGTTGTAAATCCCGTCTGCTGAGGTTTTAGGGAAGGGAAAGGAACAAGTTGCTGAGGCGAGCGGCTCTGGTGCCAGCACGGTCACAGCAGAGTACTCCAGCTCCTCAAAAGACCCAACTAATAAAACAGTAACAGGTGATAATGGCATGATTTCATCCCTGAAACATGGTAATGCAGCATAGGAAACACATGGGATTCTGGAGGTTTGGGCTGTATTTTCCTCCTAGCTTTGCTACTGATCTCTTAGGTGACCTGGAAGAAATTGTTTCACCTTTCTGTGCTGCAGATTCCATCTATTTAAGCAGGGAATAATGACAACTCTTTACAAGGCACATTTAGAACTGCCGTGCAAAACTCTGCGTAGGAAGTAGCTATTATTGTTGTTATCTGTAATAATAAAAACAATGGCATTTTCAATAGAGACTGAAGTTTTGCAATCTGTCCAATGCCTTTACTGCTAAATACAATTTCTCATTTAATCCACAGCTGCTGCTTTTATGTCTTGTCCTAGTTCAAAATGTATAAAATGTATTCTTCCCTTCTTTTTTTTTTTTTTTTTTCTTTTAATATATGATTCTAGTGCAAGTTGGAGTTTCACGCATGTACTTCTGGCAAAACCATCACAGCTCAATGCGAAGGGCCCTGCCCCTGCCTTCCCGGACCTGAAAGTTCAAAACACAAGACAGAGAAGACTGGTAAGCTGAGCTGTTAATGGAATTGTAGCAGATTAATTGCTTCCTGCTATGTTCTTAGACAAATGTAAGAAAGGCATTTCTTAACTAGTAGATTTTATATGTAATGGTTTCTGAGTAAAAGCTAAGGTACAACTACACCTTTTCTAAACATGTAGTACTTTCAGGTACCTTAACTGCTGTAAAACTAACACCTGCTTGAGAGAGTATCATAGGAAAACTGAGTTCGGGCTAATGAATCTCATTTTTGAGTGAAAATATTGAATCATCATAACAGAAAGACAGACAAGAAAAATATTCTACTTGATGGTTCATTACTTCATAAATTAAAAGCAATCAGTAGCCTGTGTGTTAACCATGAAGTCATTTAAAGTCACACATATATATTGCATGGGATCAGAGTTATAATATTAATGTTTATTATTATTGTTATCATCAAAAGTCAAATACGTTGCATATAGACACATGTATTTGTATTTATATATGAAATTGTTTCACCAAGAAGCTCATTGCAAATGATGACATACCAAGCTGAAGGTTGGAGTCTCGGCACAAATGGCCATTTCTCTTGCCAGCTCTCCGGTGAGTGCTCCATTTCACTCTGAAAGCCTGGTGAGCCCATTCACCCCCCAGGTCTTTTCCGAGGAAGTAAGCACAAGCTGTCTGGGTCTGACCTCATCCTAAGGGAATTAGTTCTTGCAAAGTGGCTGACTAAAAGCAGAAGTCCAGCAGCAGGACCACAGCCAGGTTCTGTCTAAGAGTTGCCACCGTGCTCGGGGGAAAGCCCTTTGGAAGAGAAAAGAGTTGTTGGTGTGGTTGTGGTTTCTTGATCTGAATGCAGATGTGCTGGTGAGGGCATTCGTGGCAGCGTGAATACTAGCCTGTGTAAGCCCAGCGTGTCTCCCCTCTCTTAGGGGAGTGCGAGGGGCAACGCGCTGGCAGCTGCGGGGCGCCTGGCTGTGCTGGTAGCTCACAAAGCCAAAGCAGTGACTTACACAGCTCTGTCACATTAAGCAGTGAAATGTGTGTGTGTTACCTCTGGTTTTTTCTGTGATTCTATACATATATAGATAGATATGTTTAAACCAGATGAAGCTTTAACAATGATCTGTTTGACCCAAAATATTTGAGAATCTCCCTTCACTCTTACTCCTCCCCAGTCTGGACGCATTCCGACAGTAGCGGGCACAGAAACTGAGCCAAAGTTTCAGCAGCTCTTCCTCTGGTTAGTTCAGGCCTTGTCTCTTCAGCTGAAAACCCTGATGATCCTGCTGGTGCTGCTCCACACGGCGCATCCTCGAGCATGGCACCAGTTTTCACATCAGGTCTCCATTTTACAAGAAGTGACTCTCCAGCCTAGATTTCGAAAATTCAGGTTTATTCCACTTTTTTGCAAATCACAGGCATTTTTCTGCATAGCTATCAAACTCAGATGAAGTATTTCAGATGGCAAGGTTCTGAAATCAATATATAACTGTAATATTGCTTTATGTGGCTGGAATCTTTTGGTTACAGTATACCCACTGATAAATTGCCTTATTCATATTTTCTGTTTCTTGTAGCCCTTATCAGGCTACAAGAAATATTTCTTTTTCTTTGCCCTTTCTATTTCTTTGCCCTTATCAGAAAGAGTTTCAGATTAATAAATCTACAGTGACATTTTAAGCTTACAATTTCATTCACACAAGAGAAAAAAGATTCTAATAACCCTTATCTTGATAAATGCAATTTGACACGGTGTACGTATTCTGAAACCCAGGCTTTTGTTTTCCTTGACTCAAAACTTTTAACTCCAGCCAACAAAGCATTAATTTAATGGGTTGAGTGATCTGCAGAGCAACTTTCCTGAGAGGTTTTTCAAGAGGCCGAACTTGAGCTAATGGTACTTCTGCCATTGCCCCAGTGACAAGGACATGAAATGCCTCAGTTCTGGCATCTTCAGTGTGGCATGAGGGGGGAGGGTGCTCTGCCCCCTTGCAGAAGCACAGTCACCTGGGAATAAGGGAAATTGTTGCCACGTGTATGGAAACATTCAAAAACCTGAAGACACTACTCGACCCCTGTATCAAGTGTATGCAAAGAAACTGCTCCTGAGCCAGGTTGGACGGGGCTTTGAGCAACCTGGGCTAGGAGCAGCTGTCCCTGCCCATGGCAGGGGGCTGGAACTGGATGGTGTTTAAGGTTCCTTCCAACCCAAACCATTCTGTGATTCTGCGAGCCTGGTTATAGTGTTATAAGCAGAATACCTGTACAGGCAGGGGAGTGATTGTGTGTGTGCATGTATATGCAAAAAAATAATAGCAGTGTAATGTTTTGCTTTATCGCTATCTGTTCCTTTCTGGGGTTAGGTGCTGAAATGCCCACAAAAGGAGTTGGTATTGAGAATCAAATAATCAATAGCAAAGGCGCTTTCTAACTTGCTTCATCTTAAATTTTCTTCTGGATCTTTGAACATTCCGGTAACGTGCCAGTTAAAGACCTCCTTTAACTTACTTTCTCAGTCTCCTTTCTTCAGATGTTGTCCCAATGAGTGTAACAGAGTCTCAAACTGAGTATTTTAGAGTTTGTCAGACTTTTAACAAAGAGCTCCCAGGAGTTTCCATGAGAAAACATGAGTAAACTCTCCATATCAGTATAAATTTTACCCAGGTGCAGTTTTAGCAGCATCTGAAAAGAGAGTCGGTATTGTGCGCGTCTGCCCTTTACAGGCTGGAAGCCAGCCAGCTTTCCTTAGGTTTATGGGAGAATTATCAATTCTAATTGCTGACCACAAAAAATTTCCTTAGCGCTGCCTTTCATAAGTTTCCTTTAGTTGCTCAAGTAGTGTCACCCCGCTTCGGAGAAATAAGCCCCAACTAGTATCTGAGGTGACGTGAGTGAGGTGTGATGGCAATGACGTGGCAGAGCGTGGTGGTCCCCTGGAGCCTGGGCACAGCAGCGCTCGAGCGACCTCCCCTTCAGCAGATCTCCAGACCTCTCAGTCTGGAGCTTCTTGACTAGCAGTTTGGTTACTTGGTACTGTAGTCTTTTCTCTAGTCTTCACACAAAATTATTTTATTTTTCTCATACAGTACGATAGTATCATTAATATTGCTGAATTGGTATACAAGTCAGTCGTTTGATTTCTCATCTAAGAAATTGTATGAAAGATTTGTGTAGACAGTTGGGACTCAGGTTTCTGCTCCTTTTGTAGTTGCCAAGTTTGTGAAATCCATTCAAATACGGTGTAATCTTAAGTACAAAATGATGGAGGGCTAAACCTCATGCCTTATACAGACATGTCAGTGGAAAAATGCTAAAGAGAATTACAGTGCAAATGCTTCCAGCAAAATGGAAGTGCAGATCTTAGAGCTACCACATAAACTTTTTTATGCCTATTATACAACAAGGTTAAATGTATGTGGTTGTGAACTTCCAAATTGAAGACAGTTTGCATTAATCTTTACACGTTCATTCAATCACATTCAAATATTATTCCATGATAAATTACTTTCAGAAATTAAAAATGTAAAGGAACATTTAATTTCCAGAGTACTGTAATTCTAAATGTCGTGACCTTTTTTTATACGCTTGTGAATAAAATTGGCAGCAGCATCAAAGAAAAGCAATCTGAGTGTATGTGCTTGGAGGTAACAATTGGCTGCAGTGTCTGAGCCGTATTCCTTCCTCCTCCCTGGGCTCCTTTGAAAACATCTCTGCTTTGAGGATGAAAATCAAGACTAATAATCATCGTAATAAAACTGGAATTCCTTTTATAGTGCTAACTGGTACAATGGAGACGTTAATAAAAGAACACAAATGCAACCAAAAGAAAACGACACCAAAATTATTACCTTTAATAGCAAATAACAACAATAAAATCTTTCTACCATACAGCTAAATCTTGGAAGAGATGGCAGGATCATGTTCTTCATTTTCTTAAATGGGATTTTGAGTTGGAGTCTGAGAGGTAGAAAGCAGGACACTGTGAGGGTACTAATGAGAGATTTTGGAAAGGAAGACAAGCCCTAATGCTTTTTCTCTTTTCTTTTTGAGGCCCATCTAGATTCCTTTGGTTTGTCAAAACACTTGACACGCTTCATTATTCACAGCAGTATCCCCACCTGCAATATGCTTCCCATGATAGCTGCTGATTTTCAACTCGGCTGCCCAGAGACAGAGGTTGAGCTGTAATCTGCCCTGGGGTTAGCTGCCCTTCCAGAGTGCATGTGCCCTTTTATCTAGTACTGTAATGTGAGTAAGGCTGTAATTTCAGTGAAAGGACTGGTAACTGACTCTTAGTGACACCAAAGTGATAGAAGTTACTTAAGACACAAAGTCCTATCTGCTGGTGGGTTTCAGGTACCTCTTTCTAAAAGCTCTGCAATATTAAATAGAGTTCTCATAAATCATAACTTAGACACTAGCTGAAGCTTCTAAAACCCATCCGTAAACAAAGGACTTCAAATGAGAAACAAGTAGTTTTAGTTCTTCGGAATCTGCTGGCAAGGGCAGAGATTTTTCCCTTGAACGTGCCGTTCATTCTATCAAAAAGACAACATTGTGCAATGATTGGGGCATGTCTCGGCAAATGTGAATTTGTAGTTGCAATAACGTGGTTCTGCCGGCTTCCCCCATGCCTGTGTGACTCCTGTTTCTCACATATGTTATGGTGTAGTAGCTCAGGCAGGATGGTAAATGTTTAACAGCATGTCAGGGCTTTTTCTGACCATACCCTCTTTTTGTGTTCTCTGAGTTGAGTGCTGTACTCCCAACGTAGTAGCCTTCGTTTGTTGCCATCAGGGTTGCAGAGCCACCGGCGCATGAATGGATGCAGTGATTCAAAGGAGGTTTGCCCCTATCTCTGCATTGTGTCTTTTTGACTTTGCAGAAATGCCCAAAGCAACTTCTAAGAAAATGCTATTATCTTGATAAGGGAAATGTAAGGTCAACAGGCAGAAGCAAATATATTCAATTATACTGAGTGCTGTTTAAATTTCTAAAGAGAACCAAGAGAACACCTTTAAGTTACAGGAATAGGTCTTGGCAAGCTCAATCAAGAATCTGCCTTGTTTAGGGTATAGTTTAGGATATGAATTGTAGCATTTAACTACCAGCACTGCTGGGTGTGATGGTTGAGAAGGTCTACAGTTCCATTCCTTTATAAAAAGAGCACTCAGTGCATGAAGTTCATTTGAAGAAATCACAGTCATCTTTCCCAAATGGGTTGTATCACTTCTTGTGCCTGAATGACTGACCACTAAGAGAATTTGTAGTCTTGGAATTTAGTCTTTCTTTGCAATGCACTTTCAGCAAATATTTCAGTTTGAAATTGCTATTCTCAAGTTTTCATGACAGCAGAGTACGTAATTTGAAAGTTTGTGTAGATAAGTATGAGTCATGAACATGGTTGAGTTGAAATTGATTCCTGGGTTTGATTTGCCAGGAAATGTTTCCTTTTGTGGCTTTAGTTTTGGAAAAAAGACTCCTCCTGACACTGAATTTCCAAGGAGATTTTTAAATGACCTATTTGAGTCTCAAACTCTGGGAATGGTAAAACAAACCCCTTCTAAAACTAGTATTAGCAAGAGTTTTAAAGCTTTAGTATATTACATTAAAACTAGGAGGGTTTTCTTTACTGTTTCAGAGAAGAAATTACGTTTGTTCAAACCGAAGAGTAACTGTCAGTGCAGGGCAGATACAAGGACATGAGATACAGTGATGTGTGTTCCAGGCACTGACATGATGTTTCTCTGGGCTTCATCAGTAGAGAGTAGAATTATTAGCTCTGAAATATCTGATTTTTTTTTCTCCAAAATTTTCTGTATGAATACTGCAATTCAGTCTTTTAATTTGTTACATGATGAAATGACCTTACCCAAGTAAATCTGAGTTATGTTGTATTGGTAAATAATAATTACAGTATTAATTACTATTATTATTACTGTTATTTTGCCTGAAAGCTTTCACACAAGCAGATCAGTCTTTATTATTCCCTTCCTGAAAGCGTGAAAGATTAACTTTTTTCATTTCTGCTAGATATTGTCTGTGAGTAGCTAAGTGGCTGCACCCAATTAATATTTGATTAAAAGAAAGTGAGAAGCAGGCAAGAACTGATACCTTTGCTCTTCATGGATAGCTATTGCCATCACCCACTCCTATCAGAGGCAAAAGCAAATAGTTTCCAGGCTGAGGCAGGAAAAGCAAGTCCTTGCCAGGGTCAGAAGAAAGAGCAAAGTAATCGTGGCTGGGGATGGTTCGTTCCGCAGCTCAACCTCACGTGCATCTTCCCAGCTTGCGTGGGAAAGGCTGTACGTTCTGCATGTACATATGTAATGGGAAAACGTGTATTTTTGTAGGAGTGTTACGTTGAATAGAACGCGCAAGCTGAGAGCCAGATCAGTAAAACGTTCACATGCTGAAAAGGAATCGAGCAAAAAAGCTACCGATGTGACTGAGAACGTGTTAGTTGACTGATACACAGGTGCTGTTTTTTCCTGGTATTTTTTTCATGTTCCTACCCCACATCTTTCTGGTATCTTCTGCCATGTCTGTGAAGGAAGTGTTTTATCAAGGCTCATGTGCAGAGCTAGCTTTGGAATAACTCAGGAAGGACCCATTAAATGCAAGTCCTTTTACTGTAGCTCAGAAAGATGGTGGTGCCCTTACAAGAGGTTTGAGAGGCCACTGGGCTCTCCCATTTGCTGAAGAAAATGTTGATGTGATGGCGTGATCGGTACTTAACCACGTCCACAAACTACGGAGGATTCCTTAGCAAAGCTTGGTGCTTGTAACTCCCTGCCTGGGTGGGAAGTTCTCCGTGTGCTCAGTAGATATCAGGCCCTTTCTGGTCCATCTTGAAAATCTGATCATCCTGAAGGATTTATAACTGAGCAATAGATGTTGCCGACTTGGAAGCATTAAAACTGCTGCTATTTATATCACCCTGAAATTATATCAAATCATACATCTTCTTTGCATTGATTTCAAGGCTAGCTACATATAATGAGGTGATCAATAGTAGTTACTGCTCCCCTTCAAATTCAGTGAAACATCTTTAATCAATGTAATTTAACCTCAAAAACATCCAAAATTTTTGTAATGACTTTGCTGTATTGCAGAAGTGAGGTGGAAGGGATTTCCATGGCATACAATTAACAAGTCATCATGCAGAACAGATCCAGGTACTGAAAACCCTTGCAGATAAATCACTTTCAGGCTTTAGGTTTTTGTTAGCAAATTAGGAGAGACCTCATAAGGCCTTACAATGAGTAGTTCTCACACCCCTGAAGTATGGTACTTCCCTGAAGAAGGCAGGGCATCTTGAATCATGTAGATCAACTCAGAAGCCAGCAGCCTTTTAAACATTTTCATGAAAGCAAAAAGAATGTTGCAAGAAAAGGCACGGCATAACCTTGTATGCAAAATATTGCCCCATTCTGTCCCAAAATGTGCTGAGACACCTACCCCGAGGTGGGAAGGATTGCCAGCTTCTGTAGGGGTTGTGTGCATCAGGATTCAGTCAAGATCTCACGTAATGGTCTTTCCTCTCAGTTTATGCAGCTTGTAATATTCCTTTTTTTTTTTTTCTTCCTTTTTTTTTTTTGGAGGAGAAGTTAAGGCTTGGTATCTACATTCCAAAGTTAGTCAAAAACTCTTGGAAAAAAAGTAAGGAATGCAGAATGTAGCCATCAGTAAACAAAAGACATCAGCTATGCCAGGAAGAGAAATGGGAGAAAGGTACTACACAGATTTAAAATAGACTCAAAACTATCATTGTGAACCTGTATATTTTTCTATGTCCTAGCAAATAATTCTCAGGAATCTTTTTTGAGAAGCTGCACTTTTTCCTATAATGATACCTGAAAATATGTTTTTCTTGGCCGTTTGAAATTCAAAATAAGTAAATGACTTAATTGAAAAACCAACTCGTACGTCAAGTTGAGTCTTGTCACTGCAAACAGCTGTACTCAGCAGTTACTGCTTGAGTAAGTAGGTCCTTTGTCTTTGGTGAATGTTCCCAAATACAACTAACTGTGTCTGTATAATTAGCCAACACATAATGTGAATTGTAAACTTTATAACTGAAAGAACAATTCTAAATTTCTTTTTCACCAATACATGAGCATCATATTTTAGGATGTAGGTATGAACAGTCATAACAGTATAGTTGAAGGACTCAAACCTTCACAAAGAAAGAATATAAAGAGATTGCAGGCATCATATCAAAAATCACTTCTCAGTTTGAGGAAATATTATTGGATTTTTCAGCACCATTTATTCTGCATATACCGAGGTTTTGAATTATATGCAAACTATTTATACAACAGAAATGAAATTCATATTTTCAGACTGCTGCTTTTTCTGTCATAGCTGGGTAGTACAGGAAAATTGCCTGCCCAAAAATCTTTGTTAGGTTTAAAGAGTTAATTCAGGTCTGAACCTATGATACCTGAATGTTTTTTTTGCCAAAGAGAATAAATTTTAATATTTTTTGTACTTTTGACAATCATACACAGAAAGCACTCGAGTGTGCATGTGAAGCCTACTTTGACATGAACTTGAAAAGGAGAAAGAATTGTCCCCTGTAGAAATTGTTTTGCGTTTTGGTCTGGCTCAAAGGTTTTGGAACTCGGCACAGAAGCATTGACCATAGCAGACCCCAGACAGGTAACGAGTTAGGGATGATACCATCCATTGACTAGCTGTCACTTCCCTGGCATGATCTTCCATGGATTTGGTCAAATTGCAGCAGGCTCCAAAATACAACAGACAACTTCTTCTTTAGAGGCAAAAGTGATAGGGAGGAGGAAAAAGCAGCTTCGCTTCCGGACGCAGGGTGCTGTTCACTTTGCTTCTGTCGGGTACTGGCTGAGACAGGTGACTGTAGTAGCAACATCACCAGCAGCAGGGTTTGCACTTCCAGTGCATGCATCTCTTTCACAAGGTAACAAGCCGATAGAATAATGTTGAGCCAGAACTCCTGTCATAGTTTTTTTGAGGTTGAACCAGGACATGAGACATAACTCTTCATCATTGCTAAATAAATCCCAGACGGCACCGGGAGACAGGAACTGCATAAAAATAGCTGTGTCGTGGTGTAATTATATTAAAACGGGGGGGGGGGGGGGGGGGGGGGGGGGGGGTGGCGGCGTTTCAAATCCTTTTGACATCTTAGGAAAGAAAACTTTTGAGGCTGTGCTACTTCTCTGGCAGCTCTCTGTGGCTGAAGCAAGTCCTTATGTTTTCGTAAGCTGTACTTACAAAATACCTGTGCTCTTACCCCAGGCTGACTGGTGTATCTGGATTTCACCCCTTGCCCACGAGTGGTCACCACCTAAGATGGAAATCTTATAATATTATAATATAATAATAATGGGAAAATAAAATAATATAAAATATGGGTCTCATCCATATAACTAGCAGGTAGCTGTGGATTGCTTCCTGCGATGTTGAATTCAATACGGAGGCTCCAGATGCCTTCCCACTTTGATATGCCAAGGGTACAAACACCACCGGGAGGTATAAACCCACCAAACACAATAAAAGCATATTTAGACAGCTCGACGATAACTGCTTTCATAAACACTTATTAAACAAAATGTTAAAATGGCTCTTGATTTATTTATTTTTTTAAAGAAAAGGCTGGAAAATGACAGGCACAGTAAATGCTTAGCACCAGCAAGTAACAATAATTTTCAGACGAGAAGTGATTTGATTTTGGATTGCCAACAGAAAACTGTTGAAGTGGCACACAGTGTTAATAGAAACACCGTCTAGCAGCAGCAGGTGCTTGTGTGCTGATAATGATAATTAGGGCACTAAAATCTCTCTCATCATAAACAAAAACAAATAATTAAGACTGGTTGCATATAGGTTTTTCTCATGGATATGGACTTCTGCATTTTTGGGAATATTTCCCTAACACTATAATAAAAAGTTTGTAAAATCTCCAGAAACCTGACAGTGAAATAAATTATGGTGCTTATCACTGCAGTGTTAAGCTGAAACATCCCTAGTGTGAGAGGAAAAAAACCCAACCATTTTCAATAAAATACAGGAGAAAGTAAGACACTTGAAATTTCATATACATCTTTTTTCTGGTTGTTTGTTGGTTTGTTTTTATTTTCCTTTGGTATCTTAAGGGCTCAATTCCATCTTTGGTTACTCCAGTATTAATCTGGATTATTATTTTTTTTAAGTTCTATCGACAGTGTTGAGCTAATTGCCTTTGGTGGAGTTATTCTGCGTCTATAATGGTATAAATGAATATAGACTAGAGACTAATTGATCATTCCAGAGGGTTTTTTACTTCTTATGCAGGATTGTGTCAAATCAGTTCTAATTTTTTCCATTTCTAATTCCCTGTTTATTAGTGCAGAAGAAGAGAGATGGTATTTGAGGTATCACCACCTCATTCCAAGTATGTATGCTTACATATTTTACAGCTTTCAGTGTTCCAACAGGGACATTTCTACATTTATTTTCCTCTGAAGAATTGCAATTTTTTGTAGTTCAGTTTAATGGACTGTATGTAAATAATAATAAAAAAAAAGTTATCTGCTTCTTGTAAAGCAGATGTCTCTCCTTAGAATGAGAATCAGGATCTGTATTTGTGAGTTACTAAAATCTGAACGATTTGGCTCAAGTCCATCTCTGTCAGATGAGAGCCCATCATCCACAGAGAAAACACTTATTAAAATATCCCGCAACACAAAAAATAAATGTCAATATTGGAGAAGCATCTAGGCAACCAGCATGTGATCTTTATGTCCCAAATGGTAAAACATACACGTATGTATTCAAATATTTTTTTAGATACAGGCTCAAACTCTGGAGACTGGGGTTGTTCAATCAAAATTGCAGTTTATCCTTCCCTGCAGGGGTCTAGCCTCTCTGGAGGTCTCCTCAGGACTAGCTTGGACAGTCAGATCTGTAGTTGGAGCTGAATTACAAAGCCCTAGTCCCCTACAAGCCTTCAGACATGTCTGTGTAATATTTCTAATTAATAGTAACATAGAAAGTGGCTGAGTTTATGTCCAAGCAATCTGTTTACTGTATGATGATTTTCCAACTTAGTTTTAATTAGAATTTTCTAATATTGTGTTCCACTAAGTGAGACACAATTTCATGACTTAATTGTTTAGGAGGATATGTTTACGGAAAAAAACAGTTTAGTTTCCTTTATGAGAATATACTTTATAGGATGATACCACTGTATTCTTTGATATAATAAATTATGGCGTTGGCTCCATCCTGCGTGTCTGAAGGTGATTTTACATAATGCCGTGTCCCATTTCTCAGTGTGTTTACAAGGGTAGTCAGGGCCTAGGAGTTATCAGGCACAAACAGGCAGATTCTCTTCTTGTCTAAATAGTAAGTATGGTCTGTAACAGCAAGTACTCACTTATCAGGCAGTCTCTGTCAACAGGAAAAATGAAAACTGGGTAAAATAAAATCATGTCACAGTCATTTCAGGCAGTGGCTTGCCTGTTCCAAATGCCTCATTGATCCTTCATGATTGAAATTCAGGTTTAGGCTTTCAGTTCTTGAAAAGGTTGCAAATATTCTTGGAGAGCCTAAGATGCAAAAAAAGTAGAAGGGGTGTGATCTTTGAAGAACCCAGGTCCCTGAGTGTTGGTTCAGAGAACAAAAATTAGGCTTCATTTGGGACTGTAAGGTGAGAAAAAAACATATATACCTTTTTGTCTGCAACGTGGTATTTCAAACAGTTATGGTATGTGGTTGTTGATCTCTGTAATAACTAGCTGTGAAAGTGGAATACTGAAGTACTTCTCAAGCATAATATGTCTTTTGTTAAGTTTATGGTATTATAATCAGGTGTGGTGAAGAAAATAGTTTCATATAGCAGGTGCCTCATTCTGTTTTGTGGTTTTCACAAAGGGATTAATTTGCTTCTGCTTCAGAGGTGTGTTCAGTTGAACTGAAAACCAGGAAAACATCAGAAACAACTTTGTCTCCAGAAGTCCCAGTACCCAGGTACCAGTGTAGCACGTGTCCCAGTCAGAGCTTAAGGGCTTGAAAAATACTGAAGTCACAGGGAAGCTTTACAGACTGAGTGTTCCTTCTGTCAAACCCGATGTCTGTTCCTAGCTGTTCCCATCCAGAAAAAAAGTGAGATCCTGCAGTTCCAAAGTGCGGTGGGATTGGCCTGTGTAACGTTGGAAGGCTTCCCTCGTTTGCAGTCCTTTCTTCTGAGCCTGATGAGGGGGAGAAGCATTGGAAGCAGTGTCTCATAGTTGAAGCACCTTGTCTCTAAATTGCATTGTTGGTGGGCAGCAGAGAATTAGTTTGAGGGGAGTTGCCAAAAGCCCGTTACTAACAGTGCTTCCCCTCGTGGTTTAACCCCAGCCGGCAGCTGAGCACCACGCAGCTGCTCGCCCACTGCGCCTGCCCCACTCGGGTGGGGAGGAAAGTCAGGGAAACGTAAACCCCATGCGTTAAGAACAGTTTAATAATTTATATAAAGTAAAAGAAAAAATTAATAATAATTGTAATGGAGAGGGAGAGAGAGGAATAAAAGCCAAGGGAAAACCCCCCAGTGATGCACGGTACAACTGCTCACTCCCTGCTGACCGATGCCCAGCCAGTCCCCGAGCGGTGAGCGGCAGCTCCTGACCAACTGCTCCCAGTTTATATACTGGGCATGATGTTCTATGGTATGGAATATCCTTTGGCTGGGTCAGGTCAGCTCTCCTGGCCGTGCTCCATCGCAACTTCTTGTTGGCAGAGCCGGGGAAGCTGAGAATCCCTTGACTTGGGGTAAGCACTAGTTAGCAAGAGCTAACCCATCCCTGTGTTATCAACACTGCTCTCATCCTAAATCCAAAACACAGCGCTGTGCCAGCCACTAGGAAGGAAATTAATCCTATTTCAGCAGAAACCAGGATACTGCCCTTTCATTTTATATATTCACACTGCCATTCTGGACGTTTTAAATAAAAAATCTTCATACCAGTCTTCGCCTTGTACTTTTCAGATTGTTAAATGAAGCTTATATATGAATCACTTTCTTCAATTTAGTAAAATCCCATAAGCAAACAAGAAACTGTCTAACCAAAAAAAAAGATCAGAATTTTTAAAGCAGAATTTGTTTTTATTAGCGGATATAATTTTAAAGTGTTTTGGGTTTTTTGAATGTATGAGGAGGAAAGACATACGGTGACTGCTATATAGCATATACTGCAACTGCATTTGAGAATGCTGTTACCCAGAAGGCAATGAATAATTAAAATAGATTTTTCAATAAAGAAGCAAGTAGGAGGAAGTGTTATCTGTTCAGTTTACGTTTTTATGAAAAGAAGTGAAGTTGGTTGCAAAAACACTGGACAATATTTTACATTTAAAAAGTTCCTTTTTGTATTTTCAACTGGGTGTCCTTGAGAACTGGAGCAATAGAAATGGGAAGAGGTTCATTAGCACAAAATGCATAATTATACACTTGGGGTCTAATAATAGGAACATCTGCTTTAATCTAAGAGCTCTTTGGTTGGAAAAGTCTAAAGGAGAAAATGACCTTAGTGTGCTAGCTAGTCGCAGAATAACCGTGAGCAACCATGAGCTGTGAAAAAAGTCTTCGATAACCCCCAGGTGTGTCAGGAGGGGCACTTCCAGAAACACCGGTAATCCTTCACAGGACACTGGTAAGACCTCGTCTGGGCTCTTCTGTAAATTTGGACCAGCAATGTTCACATGACATGATTTCAAGTTGAAATAGGAGAGAGAGGGAGGGGTTTTTTCTCTGCCTCAGTCTAGAGCTAAGCTGCTCCTGTCACTGACTTCTTTGTGCTCGGTACAAATATAAAGGAAAAAGTTCCATCTCCTAAAAGTTAACGTTACAGCACTATTGAAAAGATGTGTTACAGCCACTGTAGAGAAGACATCAGCGTGGTATAGGTATTTAAACGACAGTATAATTATACCTTTAAGGCAGTTCTTTTAGCGTGCATTAATTCAAAAAGAGTATATTTTTGCACATAATTTTATAGGGGTTTTTTTTAGTCATGTAGTTTGGGGTGTAAAGTGAACGAGGAATTTGAGAAAGGGGGAAAGACATCTGCTACTTGTAAGAGATTTGGAAAACGAGAGCTCATGGCAGCATTTCACACTGTCGAGGTTCTTCTGTTGCAAAGGCAACCTTGCAAATGTCTGTCTGCCCGTGTACCCAGACTGATTTTCTTTCTCTCTTTCTTTTTCTCACCATCTTTTTAAGACCTGTCTGTTAAACATCACTAGATTCTTTCTGTTCATTACCAATACTACCATAGTAAAGGTGATTGAGAAGTTTCTGTTCTTGGGCTGCTGTAATTTCCATCACCGTTTTGCAAGGCTGTACAAAGGTGATGTGTTACTGCTGAGTCTTGGGCACAAGGCGTTTGGCTACATTCTTGTGACAAAGAATTCATAAAACTGAATTTATGTGGTGCTTTATGGAACCAGCTGATTAACTGCAGCCCTCAATAAAAGAAAGATGCTGTGTGCAATTGAAGTACAGGTATAAAAGAGTGACAATAAAGAAGAGGCAAGTGAAAACAATATATTAAGCTTCTGAGAAGCAGATTCATTGGCAGGTCTTTGCATTTCAAAAGAAATTCAGAACCTGCTGATACGTGATGGTGCTATTTCATGTTGCACGACACCACCATTAAGAGCAAGGGTTCAGAAATAAACTACTCCTCCTGACCTTGGGAAGCTGAATTACAATAAAGCAGTTTGTGTTTTAAGCAAGCCTGGACTTGTGTGCCACACTCCTTAAGGACTAGTGAAGGCCACAGAGTAGCTCCTGCGTTTAACTTACTACAAAGAGAGATTTTCTTGTTTTGCAGCAAAAAGCTGCCAGGTTCAAACACGTTTATGTCTGGTGGGTTGGTTGGCATTAATTTTTATTAGCATACATCACAAGGAGTGGTTATATTAATAAATATTCACACCTTAAGTTTGCAAATAATCCCAGACAATATTCCAATTGTTATTGGAATTCAGATTTCTGTAATTGGAAGTTTTGATAAACATGAAGAGTTTGAGGTTGCGCAGTGTAATGTGTGTTTACCAGGTGGTTGAAAGTGACTGAGGGTTCGTGTCTTTTTCCTTCCCTCTGTACTTTGCACAAGGTTTTGCTACATGTGATCTAAAGGTTTAACTTCAAGCCTACTCTGACTATTTAGTAACCTCAGAAAGTGTTATAGCATACCCACTGGAAAACCCGAAACGTGTCTGGGTGAATGACCAGTTCTTTGTGGGAGAGCTGCTGTGAATATAGAAGTATTGTGTGGCCAACTCTTTGGCTAATGCTAAAGACAGTGCTTCTCTGGCAACATTGAGAATTAAAAATACTGTGGTTTATTTCTCCTGGTGCTTCAAACAGGTGAATGTGGATTAAATGAGTTGGACTGGTGGAATGCCTAAGAAAGGTGTTGATGAATTTAGATTGAAAAGCAGTTATTTTTCAAGTAGATAGTCAAGGAGAAAGTTCAGAAGTTTATTTCACTGGTACAGCAAGGGACTGAGAGCAGCAAGAAAGTTTTTAGTCATGAAATAATGGAATTGTAGTTATTAGTGCAAACTCTGAATATATTATCATGTCCTTGCCCAACATCTGTCCTAAAGGACAGTTAACAAATTGGTGTAATCTTTCTTAAAAGCAATCATAAATGTGAATACTATGTACTATTATGTTACAGCTTCATATTCTAGATGACAGCAAGACAAATTTTAGCATGCTCAGTGATAGGGCATTTTCCTTGGCAACATTTTGACCGGTATATTTTCTTAGCCTAATTCAGATGCAAGAGAATACCAGTCTCCAAGCTCTTCACAGTCTTTGAGTAATTGCCGTTTGTTTTTGTCCTTCACCTCTTTGCTCTTCTGAAAACAGATTGTATTCCACAGCAGGGTTTCAGTGATGAGAGGTAAAGTAAACCCTCCTCTAGCAATTGGATGCTTTGACTTACTAAAGTCACTGCTGCTTGAAAGAGAAATCGGCTTCCCTTGAGAACATGTGAGCAATAAAAAAATAAAGCCGTAGATGAATTTGTGTAAGGGCATGTAAAATCTAAATTCCTCACCATAGACTTTTTTGTGGGACATAGAAAACTGGTTCACTTATTACTACTGTGGCCATTGTATTTGTTTAAGTAATTTTAGAGGTCCAAAAACTCTTTTAAAGTGTTTATTTCCCTGAGGAGACAAATGCAGGCTTCTGTATTACAAGTCAAGCATGCCAGCCTTTAATAAGATTATGAGAGTCTTTTCCATGGGTCTGCAGTGTGAAAAACGTCCTTAGCTGTAGGGCACAAGGAATAAGAGGAGAAGAAAGTAGCCAGAAGAGATCCAGCCAGCCAGCTGGTTTTATGGGTAGGTTGTTAGACTGGCTGTAAAGGACTGGTTTCAGGTTTAGACCAGCGCTTACAAAGGAGCTGGGTGTACACATTCTATTGAAAATACTGGTCTTAATGCTGTAGGCAAAGCAGTTACAGTATTAGACACTTTCAGGAAATGTACATTAATAGAACAGAATGCCCTGGACTTCTGCAAGTGACTTCTCTTCCTCGTTCCAAATACCAAGATGCAAAGCTAATGTTAACTTGCTGTATTTCACAGGTGACTGTTTTGAACACATATTCCAGGCGTTAAAGCAAAGACAAAGAGCAGCATTGATGCCACCATGATAGGAGATCTGTAAATGCCTCGGCAGAGAGATGAGGCCTGAGGACAGTCACTCACCGGCTAATTCGGGATAATAAATGACATCTAAGTGAGATGTAATTTGTGTTGTTAATAAGTCTCTTCTCATGTTAGTAAGATGCAAATCTATGCAAAATTATTTGTTTTGCATAAAGAAATTGGGTTGGAAAGGTGCCATGTGGCCTAGCTACAGAAAGTCCTTAAAAAATTACATTTATTGTGCGGCGCTTGCTCCCTCACATTACTCTTCTCGGATAACCTGGATAATCTTAAAGTAAGCAAGCACAGTCTGGGTGTTTGAATACCTTCTTAATCCAGTTCCTCTTGCTGCCGTTAAGTACTAACCAACATACCTGTTGCAGGCGTTTTAACACTTTTTGCCAGCAAAACCCTTTATTGGAGTTCTTCAGGCACTTTGCTAATGGTAATGGTTCAACCTCCTACTGCCTTAGGGATTCGTTTTTATGCGCAGGTAAACAAATGCACACACGGTTTCTATGATTCATACAGTATACTTCAGGAAACCTCTAGCAGAGGTTTAAAGCTCTCGCTTAATTGCTGGACTCAGCTTCCTTCCAAATCAATAATTACTCTTCTCCGCAGAAAGACATCGCAGTTGGACTGCCAGAGGGCTCTGTTCCAATTTCTGCTCAGGCCTTTTTTGTGGAGACACTTCCCTTTGCTCAGGGACTGTCGTGTCATGCACATGCTTTTAATTTCTATTCAGATTTTGGAGACCAACTTCTCACTTGCTTTTTTTAATGGCTGTCTTCTGCTGCGAAGTGTCGGTATCGTTTGCTGAGACCATCTGCCCTCTTGCCAAGTCGGAGTGCTTGGGTTCTGTACGTGGCTGTGACACTTGCCAGCTTTTCCACTTTCAGCAAAGTCTTTTCTCCTACCTTTCCCCATATGTTTCTAAATATAAATTAGGAATAGCAGGCAGCTTTTTGTAAGGCTCTGTCAGCCCTATGGATAAATTCTGTGTTAATTCTCTCTCACTCTCCGTTTGAGTCCCCACTGACTTTTGTATGTGCTTGTCTTCTCTTCTGGCCTTTTCCCCAAAAACCAGTACTGTGCAAATAATTGATTTTTCAGTTTACTGACTGGACTGGAGAGTCAAGATTTGAGGGGGTAATTCTTCATGGTAAAGTAAAAGACCTTTTTAAAAACCCTTTAAAAATGAAATCTGACAGATTTTGAAGCAGAGGCATCACTTGGAAATGAATGAGCTTAATTCCAGCATTTCAGTGCCTCAGCTTGTTGATCCCAATTTGTAAATTATTTTCATCATCTCAAAACTCTTTTTCCAGCACAGACACTGTATGCCTAATAATAATAATAACAACAATAGTAACAGTAGTCATCCTTTTCTCCCCAGGAGTGCAGTCACTTCCCATGATATTAGTTGTTTTCTTTTAGTGATGATTTTGCTTGTATGTAAACTCCACTTGCTTATGAAGGCTTTTCAGTTCCTGGCAGACTTCAGAGACACTTTGTCATTGAGTCTGTATTTTAGCCTCCTGATCACATTTTTAATCTCTCTGCTCTAAACAGCAAAAAAACCAAACAAACAAACTAAAAAAAAAAAAAGAGTGGGGAAGTTAGTAGAACGTTCTGGAGAGTTATGACTACCTTCTTCCAGATGGCACTGGGCACTGGCTGTCATCACAGAGCGTTAGGCTAAATGAACCTGGTACAACCATCCCATATTCTTTTATTTCCTAGCATCTCGGCCCCCCAGCAACTGTTTGTCTTCCTAAGTCTCAGAAGATGCCCATCGGTCCTTTCTGTTCTGATCAGGGTGAACCTTCTCATATGCCCTTTGAATGCAAGTTCCAGAGTCCTTGTCACTTGGCCAAAGCGGAGCCAGCTCCTGCACGAGGACAGGGAAGCAAACCTCCATTTCTCTTCTTCTGCACTAGTGTAATCTAAGGAGAGCTCATAGCTGCTCTGTGTCTTGTCAGCGTTGTGACAGATTATCCTTCCACATCAAGGGAGACATTACCTACTCCTGCATCAGCCACATCAATGGTTCACATTGCTCCTGAAACAGCATTTGCTGCTCTCTGTGGCAGTATGTGGTGATCAGTTCCAAAAGATGCAGTGACAGTTCTCACTTCTGTGTGCTAAAAGTCACGCTTGACCATTTTATGAAAGGAAACGAATAGTTTTTTTTCTGAAGTGCTTTGAGTACTTAACATGTATGATATACAGTAAGTGGTATTATCATTATAGAAAACTCTTTTCTACCCTTTCTTTTCATGATTGTTTGACTTCAAGTAGACTTTAAATCTCTCCGTGTTAGTGACTTGTACTGTGCACATAGGTCTGGCAGATGCCAAAAATCAGAAGTTGTAGGGAATACCTATTTTCGGTAGAGTTGTCCGTATGGCAGAGCTGTCAGTTGCTTTAACACTCTCTGGACAATCAGCCAGCCAAGATTTCTGCCTGCTGTAAATCCACATAGCTCCATTAAAGTCAGGACTGATTTATGTCAGTGGAGGACCTGTCCTGGAGTATTCACCGTTTGAAGGCCACCTCCTTTCAACAGAAATAAAGCCAGCTCTGAAAGGACAGGAGTTTAAAGCACTTCACACCAATCCATAGGAAGTGTGTCCCTTTGCACTGCTATTATGTATATTTAGGATTCTGTAAATGGCCTTCTTAGAAAATTAGAATTATGTATAATTTAGTGGCATTTTTCTCTAGCTGCCCTAGAGATACACGTTAACCGCTATTAGAATGGAAGGTAAGAGCAAACATGTTATTAACAAGTGCAGGGTTTCTGCATGAAGCCAGAGGTTTATTACCGTGTTTCTCTTCTCATCTCACACCTCTGTGTCACCAGCCTGGGCATTATGCAAGATCATGTTTTCACTTTTTTCAGGGAAACTGTCTTTTAAAGCTTCCTTAATGTGATTTTTAAATCTTTGATAAATCATTCTCAGATAATTGTTTGGTTTTCAAAGTACACCTGAAAGTGAGAGAGGTTGCTAAATCCATCTTTCAGATAGGATCAGTTCAACCCCTTTTCTGTATGCAGTATGACGCTGGATTTAATGACATGTTTGTTGACCCCTTAGTCCATAGCATCATTTTCTCATTCAGTACAGAATGTGCCTGTGTTGGCCATATGTCAGGTTGCATAGTAGAGGAGACAACGGTTTCATTGTACTTCTCCAAAGCTGCAGAGCACCGGAGGCAGCAGAATTGCAAAGGTTGAAGAACACGCAGAAAAACAAGTCACATGGACAGACCAGTTGATGTGTGCTGCCCTGGAGAAATTAATTCTTGTGCAGTTCCTGGCACTGATTTCCTTTGTAATGCTGCCCATCTTGCTAAGCCAGGTTTTTCATGAAGGTTCACTAGCTACATCTTCTAATTTTCCAGGTTCCTGATTTGAAACTGTGAGGCTTCATTTGCAGAAGTGATGAGCACCCACAAATGAACCGAGTGGTCAGTGTGAACGTGTTAAGAGTTTTCGGATGCTGTGGAAAAGCAGGTTTCAATACCTGAAACTAGATATCAAAAAATTGACTGGCAATGCCCTTCTTATTTTACAAATGCCTCGCTTTGTAATTCAAATTGCTGTATAATAATCCCTATGAATGGTATAGTGGCAACAAACAACACTGGTGATTGATTAAACACTTCCGCCTCCCTTCAGAGTTTAATTAATCTTAGCAGTTCTTTATTGCTTTGTAGGCTACAAAGCAATAGGGATTATCGCCATTTTAGTAGGGAACAGAGTAGCCGTGCTGCGTGTTGGTTGTGGTTTTTTCCCCTTCCTGAAAGTCTTCCTGGACCCATGCGGAGGAAGTTGCTTATGAGTTTCAGCTACCTGGAAGCGTTAGAGCTTCGTAGGAACTTTGAAGCCAAGCTCTCTGCCAAACCACGGTGCCTCGTTGGGTGACATCTCCCCTGCCCAGACAAAGACCCCTTCCAGCCAGGGCTCTTCTCTCTGTATAATAGGGTTGTTTCTAAAAACCACTTAAAAGGGAGTTTTCTCCCTTTCGGTGTTTGTCGTTGATGTTCAATTCTAAGAATTTTCCTTTGAGAAAATCACACTGTAGTAAAGTTTTACATCTTTGTGATATAGGGGTCTTTGTGTTTTTTATTAATTCATTTGACACGTGTATTGCCATTCCCTTATTCCTGTATATCCAGGAGTGCATTGTGGGGGTACATTGTTAATACGTGTGATATTTTATACTTCTTGTGCAGCCTTTCTTAGAAAAAATTTTTTGCTACTGGTACAGAAATTGTTCCAGGAACTGACCTCCTTTCTCAGCCTGTCTCCCCATCGCTTTTCCTGGGAGAATTCTTGCACTTGACTATAGGAAAGTAATGGCAGGGAAGCATCAAAAAGTCAAAAGGAGATTCTCTCGTTTTAATGCAGTGCACTTCAGATACGGGTCATATCCTCCACGTTTACTCCATGCTCTCCTTGAGTGGATGTATTGGCTTCTCCATATTTTCCCTCAGCACTTGCAATCCCCTCTTCTTGCATGACCTCGCATCCCTTTGCAGTAAATGCCACAGTTTAAAACGGTGACAAGAGAAGCCGATAACTGCCACTTATTTTACTCTATACTAGTTTCACTTTTTATTACTTTTTAAGTTTCATACAAAAAAATCTCCAAACCAAAACACAACACCAGGCAGGGGATTAGCATTGAGTCTTAATATACTTCCGATTTCAGAATCATTCTATATTTAAGGCTCTCAGACCTTTTAAGGGTGAAGGGTGACTAAAGCTCCCCACATCTCCAGAAAGTGTATATTGTTTTACACAGCATAAATATATATATGAACTATTGGCAGAATAAAATCAGTGCCTATCACGCAGCCATCTTACTCCTGTCCTGAATAATTTTTATCACTGTCGTGAGAACAGTCATAATCTGCCATTTACTTTTCTCCCTAGCTTTTTTTCTGGGTTGCAGATGTGAACATACAGTATATATAACCTATGAAAGTCACCTGGAGTATAAAGTTAACCTTTTAAAGATTCAGTATTTTGATTATTTACCATTCCACCCATTTCTCTCAGATTACCAAGGCAGCCAAAGAATAGGAGTGACCAGACAGTCAAACCGAAGAACCGTGAAAAGGTCATATTAGAAAATGTATAATGCATTTAGTGCATATTATTCTGCTGTCTCTTAAAGACTTTGTGGAGGATTAAAAACATCCCTCTTGTGACAGAGATCATAATGAGAACTGAAAATGTCACAACATAAATTGATTTTATGTTAATGATTGTTGCAAGAATAGGAAATGATTCAAATATAACTTTTTACCCCAAACCTGTGGCTGCAACATTGCGGTGTTGGGCTGCTTGGTGTTTTCAGCACTGGTGGCATGGTCACGCTCAGGCTGAGGGCTGGCACCCATCATTGTGCTTGGCACACCTGCAGTTGCAGGGAGCAACAAAGAGCTTCCACATGCAAATTTAAGAAGCCAAACCAATAGCTTCATAGCTCTAAGATGATTAGTGTCACCGGCACAGCTCCTCCTAACTGGACTTGGAGGTGAAAAACAAGCAAAGCCAAACCAAATTTCCCTCGATGTTGGGCTCCCTGGGTCACTTTACGTTCGGTTCCATTTCCTCAGTTGATGGGCTCTATATGTTAGTGTTCATACAGCCTTACAGTTGGAGAAAACACAAAAACCCTGAGTGTAGCCTACACTATGCTTTAGAATAAAATGTCAATGTATGCAGGCTGGCAGGACTTGCACACTCTTATTACCTGCTTTTCTTATTCTGGACTCTTCATTTCTGGGAGAAGCGGGGACTGGATGCTGGCAGCCTCCTTACAACAGTTATTCTGGGGGTGAGAATAAAATGTTCACGGTGATGTGGATGGTCTGAAAGGACCTCACTGACCCGGTAGAATTAGATGACTTTCAGGTGACTAAGTCAGGCAACGATTGCAGCGATAGTGCGGTGTTTTCCTCTCTCTCTAGAAGGTTTTAACTTCAACAGAATAACCACAAAAAACACTTTCACAAGGAGCCTTACGATACTTGTGTAATACCTAGGGGTCAACAGTTTTGAAAAACAGGTTAGTAAAGTAGGGTGGGGTTCAAAACAACTAGTTGTTCTCTTAAAACTGCTGGTGATCACAATTTTGCCCCTTTATATTCTTCTCAGAGGATATTGAAACGTATTTTCCAGAAATGGCTCACCAGTGTTTCAGATGTCTCATAGGTACGTAGATAAGAGGGAAAAGATTAATATCACTGTAGCTTAATTCTAAACAAGATATCAAGATGCTTTTCCCCAAAGCACTTTCTAACCACTTATTCTGCTAACTTTCTGCAAATTCCTTGAGAATATAGTGTAGCCCTGGGTTTATCTGCCCATGGAATCATTCTTGAAGGAAGCAGATGTGTTTTTTCCTGCCCATAAATAACTTCATATGTAAACAAGCTCTTACTGATATTCTGGGAAGGCACAGTAAAATAAAAACCTAGATTTGCAGAAAAGATTTTTAAAAGCCCAGTAACAAATGACATACTTAAGTAACTGACAGATATCTGCCAGAAGACAAATAAATGGAAATAACAGATAAGAGTGAGTGGAAGCTTCCTCCAAGGTTTGCAGCTTGTATGAAAAAGGGCAAGGCAGGCATCCAGTTTTCAGTATTACGTACCCATTTATGTTCTTATTTTCGTGAAAGGAAGAAAAAGTTGTCCAAATTAAAACTTTGGAAATGAAAAATGTAACTGCTTGGTATTGCCAAATCGAAGTCTCATCTTTCCATGTTTTGCCTTACTGTTAGCTACTGGAGCTTCGGGAGGAAGGGAGCAGAGGACTTCAGGTCTCTGTCAAGAACTGTTGACATTATACATAAAGATGTAGCTGATCATTTTAGTTGGAAAATCAATGAGAAAATGAAAAGATTTGAGGCAATGTGTGGCATGGCAATGAAACGGAAACAGAAGGGAAGTCTATATCTCGTCATCCCTTTTATTATACCCTCCTCCCTAAGCTCTGCTCCTCTCCTCCAGTGCACCTCACTCTCTTTCTTTCCCCTCTTTACCACCCCTCGGCTGGCTGACATGCACCCCACACATCAGCATCCTGCTCTGTCCTCTCTCCCCGGCTTCTATGCTGCTGTCCCAGCCCCAGAGCCACCTAGACCCTGGCAAAAAGTTACACTCTTCCTGTACTCAGAGCCTGTCAGGTGCCACCAAAACCTCTAATTCATAACCAGCGGACTACCTGAGCACGTACAGATTATTGGCTCTTTTCTCTCCCCACATCCATGTTTGATCCTGACTCTCTCATAATCACAACACTTCAGAGACAGATTGTGTCTAGAAAATGTCCTTCTGCTTTGCTTCTCTATGTGAGCTACTCCAGCTCTTCAGCCCCGATCTGTCATCCTATTTATATAAGCTTCATTGTATGTAATTCCTCATCTTAACTACATAAATAACTTGAGGATAAATATTATTCACTGTATTGTACATATTTGCAGGTAGATCTGCAACGGATGCTCCACAGTATGAGCTAATGTTCTTTTCAGAACGAAGGCATGCCTGTTAAGTAAAAACTTACGTCCTGGCTGCAGCTTAAAACCCGGTGCCATTTTGTCTGATTTTAATCTGATTTTAATTCAAGAATTTGCTTGCACATGTAAAGTCATTTCAGTTAGTTTCTTCCCATTATCTCTACAGCCCTGTGAGTAATTGCTGCTGTCTGTGAAAGAGGATGTGTTAATATTTTGTTAAACAAGATTGCAACAGATTACTTTTTGCTCTGATTTTTGCAGACTGATAAACGTGATAAAGGTAACTTTTCCAAAAAGGCCAGTCTCTTTGAACTTGCAAGCCCATGTGACAAGTAAACAGTGTTCTTGATTTATAATATTCCATGTGGAACATATTGTGATTAGACTCCTAATGATGATGAAATATTGTCATTGATACATAAGGAAAATAGCCAGAAATTTTATTTCAAACCAGAGCAAACAGAAGATCTGCCCACGTCATGACATTTGATGCCAGGCTTATTTTCACCTAATCAAATTTGTTTCAATGAATGGCAAATTAAAAAATTACAAACATAACATTTTGATTTAAACCTGTGACCTTCATTCCCAGAAAATCTCTGTATTTTCCATTAAGAGGTTTATACTCTGGGTGGAAGTGGATTAATATGCCACCAGTCAGCAATCTGTGCATGTAGATCCCTTCAGCTTGTAATTGTTATCAGACTGGTTCACTGCACTCTGCATAAAGTGTTAAGTCTCTTGGTAGGGGAGTACATAGACCTCTGTTTATTCTGAGAAACTTGTGAACTACTGTAATTCATTTCAGATTTATAGTTTCACCATCTTTAAATTGATGTAGTTTTTTACAGGGAAACGAACAGCCGATTTTTTTTTAACAAACCAATGCAATTTAATGCTTATAGAATTTATCTGCCTGTGGATCAGCAGCATAACACAATTTTAATTACACTTACCACACTTCACTGAATTCTCTCATTCTGTAGCACGTCTTATCAGACTAAAGGTCCATGAGATGTGTTGAGCTCTGCTGAGCCCTAAGTCACCAGGTTTGCATTCTCATAATTAAAAAAAAAAAAAAAGCTGCCAATCGTTTTTACACTTCTGTCTCAGAGGGAAGTGATACTCACTATTATAGAGAGAATTAATGGAAAATACAAACTACTAAGTGCCTCTGTGGCTAAGAAATCAAGTGCAAAACCTTCTAAAAAATATGATTAGAGAAAAAGGAAGTGTTGAAGCAGGTCGGAAACACTATTGAAATAATTGTCGGTTGCTCATTATGTATTAATTCATGGCTAAGTGGGTTTTACTGCTTTCTTTGCAGTGCAGATATAGTTCTCTGGTAGTAGGGCTTTGTATCAGACCACTCATACCTAACTGCAGTGTTTTCTGAATATGTGGATATGAATTCATTGCCACTGCTTCTAGTGATGTATCTAAGGGGCAGGGAAGCTAATGAGGGGAGGTCATGCCCAACAGTGGACATACACGTGCTGTCCCGGTGGCTTGTTAGATACAGAAGTCCTGTTACCTCACAGCTGTCACAGAGGAAGAGGAAAGGCTTCAACATCTCCACATTCATGGCTTTGACACAACTTTTCCTAGTTTCAAAATAAGCAACAGCCACATAGGGGAATTATCTGTATCGAGAACTATTTTGCTTTATTGCCCTGAGGTATATTGGAGGCATTTTTAAGAAAGGCTACACAGCACCTTTGCTGAAATCTCTTTCATGCCTGTTGAGCCTGTAAGTCAACTCAAAGCGAGTAGAAGAGGTGGTGATTCCTGTCTGGTTTGGGACAAAACTGAGAGATGAGCTGAAAAGAGACCCCAGGGAAGGGCTCGGCTGTTCCCTGGGCTGCTTGGGCTGTTAGCGGTCACGCAGGAGCAGGGAATCCCTGGGGATGTGGTTTTGTGGGAAGGGAACTGTTTCAGGGGGAATTTGGGGATGGCTTTGGCACATGTGGCATTGGCGAGTTATGCGTTTTTAAGCTGTTGGGACATAGGAAACAAATCTGAAGCAAAGCAGGTTTTGTTAGTTGTGTTACTTAGATCACCATTTATTTTACTATTTTTATATATAACTGTTGACTGATGGTAGCGGTTTGTCTTTCCACTGGAAGAGCAGAAATACATGTACTATATAGGAATGAAGAGGTAATTTCAAGGAGTTCTTAGGAAGAATTAGTGATTTTGATTTGAAGTGTGTCTGTAAGTGACTGGAGAGAAGACAGTCTGAGGCAGAGATCTCCATCGATGCGCTGTCACCTACCATCCTGTACTCCTTGGCATATCTTGTAGCGCCCCAAGGTCTGACAGCAGAAGCACCACGGTTCTTCTCTCTCCACAGGGTGCGTCTCTGCGTCCAGCTGAGCCAAGCACAGAGGGTGAGTGGTGCCCCTCTGCAGCCTATCAGTTAAACAAATACGGAATATTTTCACTGATACCACTACTTATTTTCGAGATTTACAGTGAAGTAAATCACACTATGAATTTTGAATTTGTCCTTTACCTCCTCATCATCCATCCCAGTTAGTGATTTTTTTTCTGACGCTGTGCCAAATCGTTATATCCATTTTCTTATCTGTTGCAAAATAGATTTTATACATGTGGAAGGGGTTAGATAGTTCTCTGTTTTAAGATACCTTTCTTCTAACAATTTGCTTGCTTAAGATACTAAGAGTCAGGTATCTGCTACGCACATTTCTTGGGTGTGGAATAAAAAGATGGTTTCTAAGCAAAAAGTTTACAACAGACGTAAAGCAAAGAGAAGAAACAATATGGGCAATGCTAATTAAAAACGTGACAGTAGAGGTCAGCAGTATGGGCAGTCTCAGTGCCTCAGAGCCTAATTATGCATTTGTCTGGGTTTCTGTAGGCATCACGTTGAAGTGGAGTTTTAAGAAGTTTTCTGAACATGACTTTGCAGGTGTTTACAGAGAGTTTCTGACAGGTATGACAAGAAGAGCTGCAGATACTTGTTTCAAAATTTAGCAACTGGGTAATAAAGGCTGTCATCGTTAACAGAGAAGTCAATGATGGCTTAGTAGAGGTATGATTAAAAGTAAAATAGAAATTGTAAAGGGTTCTGAAACAGATTTACAGCTTATGTGTGATGCGGTGGGCACTGGGAGGCTGGTGGAAGAGCGCAGGCAGCAGAGGATGGCATGGGCAGCGTGAGAAGTTTGGCTACATCGTCTTTGCAAAACTGCCTTTGCAGAAGCTTTTTGAAAGGATATGGAGAGGAGGTGGCAGGACTCGGTAAGGCCAGAGGAAAGATCAGGAGAATAGTCAGGAGGGAAGCAGATGAAAGCTGCTTACATGTGCGAATGGACTCAGAAAGTCATGTTTTAAACTGTCATTTACTGATTTTGGAAAGAAAAATCAGGCAGAGCTGCAGTTTGAGATAGTCTGTGGAAAGGCTACAGCCCCTCTTAAAAACAACAGAAAGAAGGTGGGAGAAGAACAGCAATGAAGGGGGTTGAACACTAGAGAGGAAGGATGAGATCAGTTCTGCCTAGGGGTATCTTGAGCTGACAAGTTGGCATTTGTGAAATGTATGAGACATGGACAGAAATTTCAGTTTGATGGGAAAAAGTCAATCCATCAGTCTTGTGCATGTGTTGGAGTCTGTGACTCTCAAAAAAGACAAAAGAAGGGTGGGGACAGATGACCTCTCCCAGATTGCTGCAGAGAGCAGGAGTGGGACACGTAAAAGATGGGCAGAAAAATGTGGGAGGCAGAGCCACAGGAGAAGAACATTCTTGAGAAAATGGCATTGAAGGTAGCTGAGAGTTAAAGAAATAGGGAAAGAGTAGTTGGCATCCACATTAGTTGCAAACATGCCATTTGAAATGAATTTGGCTTTGCTGATGTGCAGAATGTGGATGGTGAGCTGGAGAGGCAATCCTGCTGGTGCTTTGGGGTGGGACCCGAGCTGCTGGACAGGGAGTTCACTGAGTGTCCACACAATGGGGAGGTCAGTGGGGTTTTTGGTAGAGCTGTAGTAAGTAATGAAAAATGATTTCACATTTTAAAAGTGAAGTCATAGTGATCCCTATAATAGGGAACTTTTATTCAGTATTACAAATTTCTTCTGATGACAGGGATGATGACATAATTGAGAACATCTGTGGCTTTTGCCCAGGCAACACCAGTTAACAAAAGATTATTATTTTTTTTAATTGAGTAAAATATACAAAACTGAAAGTGAACTGATGGTAAGAGCAAGGACAGAGTAAAGTGGGTATCCTTTTAATTTTCTAAACAAGTAGAATAATGATCTTTAGAATTCAACACAGCAGCGATTGAATTTTATTTTTTTTCTGAGATACCATAAAAGATGTGGGTGTAGAACAAATACAACTCCCACAAAAGCATCTAGGTGAAAAAGACTCACTGAGATGTGGATAACTGAATTTCTTCTTAGAGAAAAAGTGACTGGCAGATCAATAGACAAAAAATCCAGCTCTTGAAAAATCTGTGAATGTTCAGCTACAACTATACTGCAGATCACAGTTCACCTCTGTGAGTGCTTCTTCCCCTCATAGGAGTTTAAGAATGACTTCGTTAATCTGTCTTGACCTATTGACCTTTACATTTATTACCTAGAATATGGATTTACTTGCTTTCAAGAATTCCAAGTTGCTGTACATGTGTACATATTCCATCATACTGTGTATTCGATGTAATGTGTAGAGAATTGATAGATATCCTTTCTTTCTTCTGCTTCTTTTAAAAAGCACATATAAAGGGTACTGACAGGGGAAAACAATCATTTCTTGTTTGAAAGGAGGTCAGCTCAGGAGCCCAGCAACCAATTTGTAAGCTGTGAGAGACTGCCTGGCGTAAGGTTCTCCTCCACGACCCTACCAGATGTTCTCTGTACCCTGGTCTTATTGTGCCCTGATGCTGGCTCATGTAACACATCGTGTCTGCAGTAAATCCAAAAAAATAAGAAAGGTCCTCTCTTTTTATTGGGCCTTTGCTGGGCAGGCTCGCAGGGGTTAGCACGGGCTGCCCCAGCACCACTCAACTTACTCCCCACGAAGTCCTTAATTGCGATAAGTTATGTTGCCTCCGCGCTCACAGCTGTCTCCTGATGACTGATGGCACATCACCTCCACCTCTGTAGGATCTTAAAAAAATTTTTAGACCAATGCTTTGTGCTGCTACCTTGTGACTGTTGGCTCATACACCAGTGCCGGAGCCTGTGTCTCCTGGATTTCCCATTCAGCATCCCTCTGGCGTAGGGAAATATATAGACTTGTTTTCATGAAATATGGGTGCTTGAGATATTTTTTTTTAATTACTTCTGAAATTCTGTTACACAGTAAAAAGGCCTTGTAGGTTGAGTTAACATTTTCACTTTATAATTTTGACAGTGCAATATAATGCAATTGAATTCATCAGGTTTGCCTGCTTTTCTGTTACAGAGGTTTTGAGGATCTCAGTTAAATCATCCCATTTGCAGACTGATTGCTAGGGAAGGAATGTATTACTCTGGGTTTAAATTATCTTGCTGGGGACAGATTTTAATCTTTCCTTCTTTTCTGTATGGAGTCCTCTGGAAATACTATATTCTGTTCAACTACATGTTTTCAAAATGTTTTATATTTTCATCTGTGTTTCATGAAGCATTTCAAATATTCCTCACTTTTTGCACTTTAGAAATCTGTAGAAATCATTTCTTTGGGAATACAAAGGACTGAAGATTTGTTTTACTTTTCCAAAAGAAAATCTGACATGAACTCTTTTATGCGTGAGCTGTTTTTTCCTGGGTTTGTATAGCGTTCAGCATGACGGGTCAGTGAGAGGTACCAGCTTCTCAGCTGTGCAGTGCTGTGATCCAGAAACTTGGCAAAGGGTCGCAGTCCCTGGGGGGGCAGGCTGGGGGGGCAGGCTGCGCTCGCTTTCTGATTCAGCATGGTGATGTGTCCTCACCGCTTTCTAGCAGTTAAAATGGTCTTTTGCAGGAGCCCCGCTGTGTGCCGAGCTCCCCATGGGGCTTCTGGGCTTCAGATCTGGAGCGCACAGGGCATTTCCCGGCCAGCTCAGCCCCAGCTCCTCGGTCCCCAGGGACAAGCAAGATGGTAAAACCCTTTCCGTGCCCGTGGCCAGCTCTGTCGGCCCAGGGTGCGTGCAGGTACTTTGAGCAAGGAGCATAAGCATCTGACATTAGGGCTTGGAGAGTTTTCCAGGAGCCGTTGGACTAAAATTTGGGTGATTTAACACCTGACTTGGGGACGCCAGAGTGCATATCATGCTGAAGGTCACAGTCCATCACTCTAGTCATGATGAATAAGAGAGCAGAAGACAGCTCATGGGAAGTCTTTATTTTTATGAGGCACCCTAGGATCCCACCATTCTTGTGGAGTGTATAGATAAATGCATAGTGCAGGGAATTGGTTCTTTTCTCCGTTTCTTGATCAGTAGAAAATAAAAAGGAGCTATATCAACACCATATGAAGAAATGCAAGGTATATCCAGCCTGGCGAACTGCAAACTCTGCTTGCTTTGGCACTGGCTGAAAAAGAAATGGGAAGGAAGGAGAGGAGGAGGAGGAGGAGAAGTATTTAATTTCCAAACGTGACACTGCTTAGATAAATACTTCCCAGATTAGCTATCAAACCATTAACTACTGCACTCAGTTGTGGTCTGCTGCTACGTAGGCAGTTACAGTTGAACGTTCATATTTTCTCTGAAGAACCGATTATATTTGGATACCGACCAAAATGACATCTTCTGTAACAGGACACCTGTTTTCTTACCTCTTTTTCTACAAGCTATTGTTTTCCAATGAAACCAACAGTAGCAAAGGTCAGGATTTGTGCAATAACATTAGCTGTGAGTACAGAGGGGGAGCTGGAACGGGAAGCTGGAAGCCAGCTGCTGACCACGGCAAGCTCGCTGCTTTCTTCTTGCAACGTATCACTTGTTCATGAAAGAATATTAACATCCTACATATATACCCTCTCTCTATACGCTGTTGGAAATGTGTAACGTTGCTCTTAATAACAACATTCCATTATTTTCTATCTCGCCGTTGTCAATAAATCATTTGTTAAATGAATCAGGCCTTGTGAACTTGCACTGGCAAGATTGATTTCTGCATGACATTTCTTTAGGGAATGAATTAAATCTTAGAAAGAAAAATGCGTGCACAGTGGCAAAGTGTACTTTCACAGGGAGGGTATTTATGATGAATAGAAGGAAGATCGAGTACACATGCTTCAAAGAACACATTCTTGTAATGATGCACAGTACTAATATGATCTGAAGTGAAGATGGTAAGATCAGAAGCTTTCAATGCAGAATGATTACCATTTCTTTTGAAAGCATTATTTACTGTAAACTAGTGAGATACTTTTAGAAATACATTGAGTTCTTTCATTGTAATTTACATAAGTCCTTATTTTTTTGGTCTTTCTTTGGTATCCATCAAAATAATTGGGCTTTCAGCAGTGCTTTTTACAGACAGGTAGATATGAATCCAAGGGTGATTTTTTTTTTTTTTTTCTTTACTGCCTGCCTTCGCGACGCCTGAAGGAGGCTCCTCTTGCATTGTTACTTGAATGGGGGTAGCTGTGCGATTCTGCCTACTATGCAAAAGAATGAGTGTGTGTGTGTGTCCTTCACCTGTTGTTACATAGATACTTAAATCCAGTCTCCTGCAGCTGTCAGTGAAGGTTTCTGGAAGAAGAAAAAAAAAATTCCCAGTGGATTCTTGAAGATTTTCTTAACGTTCTGAGTGCATTTCTCTTGTGTTTAGTTACTTAGAGATATTGCAAATGAGCAAAACTTTTTCAGAAATTGATGTTTGTAAAAATATTTGAGAATTTTACACCTCAAAAAGATGACAGGCTTTGTACTGTTCTTGTATGGGAGCAGGGTGGGGAAATGCCTGTTAGAAGAGCACAGCCCCACTGTCTTGACTTGCAGTAGCTTAGTCTGAAAATGCTGGGTTGACTTCCAAACCCATTTTCCAACCAATTAGCCAAGAAAATACTACGCAGTGAGCTGAAATCCACACTATTCAGATTTATGTGAATGTAGATCTTGACTAGTCCACTTCATCTATATATAACGTCATTCTTTCTATGCATTTCACCTTCACCATGGAATAAAAGAAATAGCGTGTTTTGCAGAACAGCCTAATAAAACAGTAATCAAACTATCAAACTGTGTGAAGTGCCAGCAGATCATTCATGTCTGCTTTCTTCCACAGAACTCAGCCAAGTTTAAAGCAAATACTTTCACTTACAAAGAATGTTGATATTTAAATAGTTGTGTTTGAACCACTGAAGTATATCAGCAGATTTTTTTCTCAGATCCTGGCTGGCTTGCGTTGTGTTTGGTTGTTGAAGTACACATCAGCGTTTCTGCTAAAAGGGAATACCTAATAAAAGTCTGTACGACTGTAGGTGATTATTGGTCTAATGGATTGGACTGTAGTTTACAGTCCTGGGACAGGAGAGCCCCCCTGAAACCTCCTTCACAAGTCTAAAACATATTGCTCTGGTTTTCACTTCTTCCCTCCCTCCCTCCCCGGAGAAGTAAGCCAGCCTCCATCACTAATGAGTCATCATCTTCTCCCCAAGCTCCTTCACAGCATTTTGCTCTCACACCTGTTTTTTGAGGAAAAGTTTAGAAGTGGTACGTTAGTCCCTGAATATTACTGCTTTTCTAGATAAACACCAAAAAGTACCCCCTGAAACTCCATTAATATAAATGTTTATATCCACACTCCTAGACGTATTTGTACAAATCATTTGCATGCTCATTATGGGTCATCATCTTTTGCCTAGCAACCAGGAATAAAATGACTTCTGCCTCCCTGGATAAAAAGCATCCCTTGGTGCTCAAGGCATTTGCAAATACCCACTGAAAACAAGGACTTGATAGCACGGGTGGTGCAGCACTGCCTCAGTTAGCCAGAAGGAAAAGGTAAATGAAGAAAGATGAAGGAAGCAGTCTGTGTTAGTTAGTACAGGACATAATTGCTGTGGTTAGGCAATTCAGAAACAAAAGATAGCTTGGCATCACTCTTAAAATGTTTATTGTAGTTAGCGGCCCCAGCCCCCACAGATGACTCTGCAGAACACTCTTCACTTGATGCTTGTTACGCTGCTGGGTGCCGGCTCAGCTGATTCTTTCCCAGATGAAAGGTTACCACTAGAATAAAGGCAAACATTAAAGCTGCCTCAAATCAAATAGTCTTAATTGGCCTAATAGGTAACTTTATCCAGCTTCACGTGTAGTTTTTACCGTTAATTAATATGTTATACATAGTTTTACTCATTTAAATTTACTCATCCACATTCAACATCGACACTTGAAGCCATTCCACAGATCACTTTTAAAGCAAAAGTTAATATTCAAATTTACTGAATCCTTTTGGGACCAAATTTATCAGGCAAGCTGCGATCCTCTCTGAGCCACACAAAAAATCAAACCACCCAGTTCAGCTGTCGGTTACCCTGTGACCACGTTGGGTAGCAGAGGTTTGGAATCTGGGACACTATCGTCCTGAATAATTGGGGGTATAGTGTCTGCCTCTTCCCATTATAGAAGTAGAATTATACTAAGTCTGTGGATTTGTGGATCCAGCTGTGATCAGTCATAGCACACATAGTAGGAAATTATTTTTAATCCTTTGCAATGAGACACACACAAAACAGCCTGCCAGTTATTGGCTTACAATAAAATAATGGGACTTTGTTCCTTTAATGTAATGACTGCTTTTTCTGAAAGTGACAGGGACAGCAAATATTGTACTAAAGGCCTGTAACTCGACAGATATTTTAATGTCCTGCTTTTAATGTCCAACAACTTGGGGTGAAATGGGAAAAGTACAGGCCAGCTCTGTAGCGAATTAAAAAAAAACAATAAATTTCAGTGGCCAGAGTGTGAAAAGATATCTCTGCATCCTTAAACAGCATCAAAAGAATAATGAAATCAAAATCACACGAGGATACTTTTGGAGGGAGACATAATATTATATTCAAAAATTTTTTCAGTGTGCATCTGGAGAAATCAGACTCAACTTTCAGTTGCACCCAAGTAGATTCAGAACCTTGGAAAAGCAGAATCAGGCCCATAGCCTAATTATAATAGTGTGGTCTAAATTTACTGAAACGTGGGGTATGAACTGGACAGTCTGATAAATCATAGAATAGATTCATAGGATCATTTAGGTTGGGAAAGACCTTTAAGATCATCTAGTCCTAACCCAGCACTGCCAAGTCCACCACTAACCCATGGCCCTAAGTACCACATCAACACATTTCTTACACGCTTCCAGGCATGGTGATGAAAAAATCTAGGCAAGATACCAGTTTAACTAAAGGATTAATTTCTGTAGATGCCTCTGTACCATGTAAGAGAAACGTGTCAGAGGCATGGCCTCGCTCTTTGTTCCCAATGAAAAAGCTGCCACTGGGAAGCTGCTGATGTTTGCACAACGTGACATTTTATCTGGAGCTCCAAATCCTCAGTTCTACAGGATGCCTTGCTGGACCTCTTGCAAAATTTGTTAATTGCGAACACTTTGAGAGCACTGACCCATGGCTGCTCTAATTAAATAATTATTCTGAAGAACACTTATGAGGGCTGACAGGAGATGGGTCTGAAGGAACCACGCTAGATCTACCTCCAGACAAGTGCCGCCAGCCCCCTCCCAGGATGTTGCTCTTTCCTCGCCCGTTCTGTCAGCAGGTACAGTTCCAGCTATTTTTATTTTCAGCAGAATGACTCAAGTTCAAATTAGATTCAGATCATTTTCACTTTGGCTTAAGCCATCAACGAGTAAGCATCTTGGCCGGGGAAAGGGGGTCTGCTTCCCAGCCAGTCTTTTCTCCTTCTCTTTGCTTTTTTGCTCACAGACTTGCCTGTGCTTTGGGAGATGATAGTAATTGCTTCTACAAAGGCTTACAACTACCCTACAATACACTCTGTCAGCCTGGCCGCTTTCAAAGGTTTCTCAGCCACAGTTCCAATTCTGTCATTTTTTATAAAACACAAATTCCTTTCACACAAGCCATTTTTATCTTTTTCTTTTTCCAGAATTGCTCAGCTTATGGTTTTCATAATGCCACAGGATGGTTTTGATCTCACTTGCTGCTTTTTTTTTTTTTTGGTGTTAAATAATTTAATAGTGCAAATAACGTTGAAAAATCAGGACGTTTTCAATAAATCGTATTGTTGACTGCACAAAATTCAATCCCTCCTCTAAAAGACTTTAAAAATATACAAATGCGCATGAAGGGCTGAGAAAAGAATTGACAGTTTTTTAAATGAATCTTCCAAATACGCATTAGTAGGAGATTTTTGCAACTCCATTCCATACTTTTTGAAGTTATTGATTCCCACAGCATCTAAGTGGCCAGGTACTCATTAGCACGTTCATCTCATACTTTTCTTTATACTACTAAATGAAGTTTTGTGGCTGTAGGAGGTACATGTCACAACAGGTAAACAACAGTGGGGGTTTTGAGCCCTTTTTAATCTACAGTCTTCCCTGACAGCTCAGCTTAGCTGTCCTCTTGTTAATCCCACAGAAGTTTGCTTTGTGCTTTAGCAGCACCCCAGCTATTCAATCCAGAAGCAGAGACCAGAACAAACGAAGCATCAGTAACTACCTCAGCCAAAAGCACCAAAGCTTGTTAAAAATTAAGCTGCTCCACCACTTTGCCAGTGTAAATCCAGGCAGGTTCCTGAGCACTGGTTCTGTCAGGGAGCACATCGTCATTTCACACCCAACTAAGGTGCTCTCCTTTGGGGAGTTTCCACAGTCCCTGTTGTCACACCACAGAAGACAGTTGTCTGACCAGAAGTCAAACCCCTGTTTGTAATTCACCTCCTTCACCTTCAAACTCATCTACAGTGAGAAATACATTTTGAAATGCCTTTGTTAAAGTGATGCGTTTGAGCATCGATGAACCAGCTCAGACAAATGTGTTTGCTGATGTGCCAGTTGCTGCTCATTCCTGTGAACCTGCACTGGTGTAAAATTGGTTCCAATAAAATCCTATTCATATCTGAAATCCATTCAAATTTGAGTCCCCAAATGCGTTGTATTTCCTTACTAAAATTACGCCTTCACTCGGCCGTCTCGTGCTGCCCCGAACACTGCATTACTGTGCTGTGTTTCCTGGTGCTATTGGTGCATTTCTTGATTTTGCAAGGTGCGGTAGTGCAGAGAGTTCGGATTTCCTTCCCGGGCAATCCACTGGGGAGCTATGTTGTCTCATTTGCACTTTCTTATTGAATTTCAATCATTTTTCCCAACAATTTGCTGGAGGAATTCCTGTGGGACGTCTTCAAATATTCCTAGCCCCATGCTGTCCGACAGCTCCTCATTTTCTCTTCTAGGGTTGTCTGTGTTTTCTCATTGAAGAATAATTCACCACATGACAACATTTTACATTAATGAAGCCCTGGTGGTATCAGATGTGCTAACATTCAGTAGGGAACACAGAAAATAAGTACAGGGATATACACAGTATAAAATAAAAATCAGCTGATGTGCAAAAAAGTTAATGAGGGGGAAAAATAGTTTCTGCTAGCATATGCTGACTCACGAGTATCTCTCCATCCTGCTCAAGCATGGGCAAATTGGGTTTATCTATCACTTTTCAAGGGTCCCTGAGGAAACGAGTAAAGATGGTGGACTCCAGAAAAAAATGAAGTGAATCTACTCAGTTGCTCTGCCCTTTCTTTTTGTGTGATGGACTACCCGTTCCTGGCAAAGAAGGAGGCTTTCTAATAAATTCCTGGGTCCCTCTTGCAGCTTTGAGGCAGCATCCTAAATCAGGGCAGGGACTCCGAGAAGGATGTGGGGTAGGGCTTTTCTGTGGAAAGCAGATCGGTCATCGTGCTCGCTGGCCCTCTGGAAATGCCCCGTGATGGATACACGTGGGCTGTGTAATGTAAGTGCTGCTTTTTCATTTCTGTACAATGTTCTGCGCTTAGTTTCTTCTGGTAGCAGCAGTGATCGTTACCGTAAGGGTCGATAGCCCAAACTTTACCTCTAGAATAGGCATCTGCCAGTCCAGCAGACACTGGCATTTTAGATCTTGCTAGCCCTAAAAATAATACCTTTTCTCATTAAAGCAAACAAACAAACCAAAACAAACAGCCAATAACCAACTGGGAGCTCATTAATTTTAGATTTGAACAAACTTACTGAGATGGAGTAGTGTCAGAAGAACAGAACTGTGTAAAAGAAGCCGTTTTATGCTATGAACCACTCAAATATTCATGCATTTTAAAAGAATGGTATCAAATAATAATGAATATCTCTGTTTACTGAAACACTTTACAAAAATGAACTACTGCTATTGGGTTTTTTTCCTAATTCAGTTTAAATCCATCTGTGATTGCACAAGGAGCTGTAAAAATTAGAAGTGTCTTACATTTCGTATTTTCAGCTTATTTTTTGAGAAGCGTTGCATGTGCTTATGCTCTAACATAGGCATTCTGTGAAATCATCTTGTGGTTTTATTTTTTTTCCTCTATATATTATCTTTTAATATATATTCTTGGCTGTTGCTTTCCTGCTCTGGTTGAACATAAATAGATCTTCCCATTTCTTCTCAAATACTATCAAATTACTAATTTTACTACCTGAGTTTTGCTCTTTTAAGCCCAAGGGCATTTTCATTATGGAAGCTAGCTGCTGCCCTTAACATCAACAGCTCAAGTTATTTCCAACTATTGTAATTCAGAACACTTTTACTGAAGATCAGAATCTGAAATTTCTCTCTGTTCAGCTCTAGAAAGTCGAGCAAAACAAACCTCCTGGATGTGGAAAAGTTCAGCAGGTTGTCTGAACACTTTCAGCTGTGGAGGGGCTGTAGGAAACAATTTCATCTAAAACTGAAATGCACACACTGTGGTAGCCTATACTGTTTGGCTAAAAACAACCATCCCTCAATTCCCTCATTTTAACCCCACCCAGTGAGTTTTGTTTCTACTCTTGATTATTCTTCCAGCTTTGCTTATTTATTATTTCAAGCAACTAAGAGTACAATACCTGTGAAGCTGTTAGCAACAAAGTTGGGTATCTGTGCAAACCTCTACAGACTGTGAGCTGTGGGTCTGCTTTAAATGCTGCTTTAAAATCAAGCCAGTGTTCAGTTTTTCTAAAACCCTTGCAGAGTGTGGCCAGTGCTTGACAAGCCACGACTGGCTGGCGTGCCTTCTCCGAGACGTACGGACCTCTGCCGGGTCAGGGGCACCTGGTCAGGGCAGGCTGTAGGAAACGGAGAGGGAGGGAGGCAAGAGGGGATGCGATGATTCTAGTAACGCTTTTTTCATCCAAAGCATAGCATGAACTTCTGGAAAAGTCCATTCATAGACTCACAGAACAGGCTGGGTTGGAAGGGACCTTAAAGACCACCCAGTTCCACCCCCCTGCCACGGGCAGGGACACCGGCCACCAGCCCAGGTTGCCTCCAGCCCCATCCAGCCCCTTGGGCACTGCCAGGGATGGGGCACCCACAGCTGCTCTGGGCAGCCCATCCCAGCATCTCACCACCCTCACAGGGAAGGATTTCTTCCTAACATCTCATCTAAACCTCCCCTCTTTCAGCTTAAAGCCATTCCCCCTTGTCCTATCACTACATGCCCTTGTAAAAAGCCTCCCCAGCTTTCTTGTCGGCCCCTCCAGGTACTGGCAGGCTGCTGGAAGGTGTCCCCATGCAGTTAGACATTTTTATTTCCTCTGGTTTAGTTTGCAGTTGATGTGACTGTCTATTCCTCCTTTCAGGTGACATGACGGAGTTTGAATGAGAATATTAGGATGAGCTGGCAAATTAATTTTGGGAGGGTAAGAACTATGCAGGAGATAACATTTTAATTAGTACCTGACATGGCCAAAATATCGCGAGGGATGTTACTCCCACAAGCCTTCCTGCCCCCTTCCAACAGACCCCCAGCATCATTATAGTTTGTATTTAAAATAAACCTTCAGGCTTCTTAAGCACCTGGCAAAGATGAACTTTCCAGGGTTTTTATAATTAATGTGAGCACAAAAGGAACTAGCATTAACTACTACAAAGCAGATGTATGCTTTGCCTACAGCTTTAGAAAGTGAGCTTTGTAGCTCCCAATCTTTGTTTATACAGTTCCAGCTGAGCTTAGTGTTTTAAATGTACCATTTTAAGGAAGCTTCAGATCAAAGCCTATTTCATCTTCCCAATAATTCAGCTGCTTCTGTAATCATCTCAAAGTCTGAACCGCAGGATCTTGGCATCTGCTGCTGTATTTATAAGACAAGGCAAAACAAGTGACAAAAGGATCAGAGGTGGTTATCAGCATAGGTGTCAACCCTGTGGAAGAATAGCCAGTGCATGCCAAAAACGCAGGACAAGAAATACAGCCTGTAGAACTTTGTCGTGAGATGTTGGTGACTATGGGAAGGATTTTAAATTAAAGATGTTCATTTATCAAACCGGCAAGGCATGTTTGGACCACAATACCTTTCCTTATAGTAATAGTAAACAATCCATTCCTTTCTACTTCATAACATTATTGGCATAATACTTCATTTTTTATTGTTATAAGAAGTTGCCTGGGGCCTCAATGAAAAGACCAAATTAGAGCATTGCCCCTTCCAACCAAGAACGGTGAAATATTTGTGAAGGTAATTATTGCCACCATTGCATCACCAAAATATCATATATAAACCACTTGGAGTCATCTACAAGTCACATACAGGTGTGTATGTTTATATGCATGTGTGTGTAGTTGCATTTGAAGTGGAGGGTTAGCACAGCACTGAATTTATCTTCATGTTTACTTTCAAAGCAGCTCCTGCAGCAGCGTTTTTAGAACACGCTTTGTATTTTGCATGAATGGGAGCAGACCCACTCCCTGAAGCCTGAAAGTTGATAGGATTTTTTGGGGGGTTGGGGTTTTTTTTTAACTTTAGTTTTAAAACCTGTTCGGTAACCCACACACTTATGGGCACAATTATAGCAGAGGGAAATAAGTTGTTGACTTACCTACAAGAGAGAAAATGTAGTGATGTTTGTCAGAGAAAGCATGGTTTAAATTCCCACATATTCTTTTTATACAGAGAATAATATAAAAATTAGCACTTAGTACAAAAGATGAGCATTATCTCTTGTCAACTTCCATGCTATGATACATTTACGTCCAATCTTTTTGAACAGTGTTATTATAGTGTGTTAAAATATGTGGTTTACCATACAACTTTGTCATGTTGGTCTTTAAAAATACAAAAACGAGGCTTTTTTTTTTCCTTCTGAATTGTTGAAACTATTCCTGTCCTATTTCTAACTGAAAGAATATAATATCACTATTGGGCAATGTCATGTAGGTTTGTGCTATGTCACATTTTAATCAAAACTAAATGGTCTTGTCCTCCAGGCTCGCAGGACAAATGACTGAACTACGTGTTACAACTAATATGTCTTAACAAATACAGCTGGCTTTCTGCTTGGGAGCAAGCAGAGCTGGTTTCCATCAATGCATCCACTCCCTCTTGCTTCTCAGGGAGCTCCAAGGCTGAAACTTCAGACTATGGATTGAGATGGGCTCATCTTGCAGTGTTTTCCATGTTATATTTATGTTATGTGGCTGGTCACCTGGGTCACAACACATTGGTTCTGTTCCACAGCAGGGCATTTGCATCTTTTTAAGCAGGTGACTCAAAATTACTGACATGTTCTGAAGCTGAATTCTGTCATGGCAAATTTGCTTCACACAGAAAGGGCACTGACCTCAGCAGCTAAATATGCATTTCTTACAGCTTCTACTTTATGTCTTGTCTTTTTTTTTCTTTTTTTTCTTTTTTTTTTTTTTTCATTTCTCTGCATTTGTCATTTTCTCTATAGTACAGAAACAGCTGAAACTAGCCCAGCTCTCAGGGAATTCTCACACGCTCTGCTTTGGCACTCAGGGAACAAGGAATTTGCTCCTCAGTCTCTACCTGAGAGACTATTTAGTGTTGTATAAGAATAATAAGAACCCAAAGAACCAGTCTCTCCACATGTAATTAGTAGTAATGTAGTGCTATTTGTAAGAATTATAATAATAATAGTAATGATAAGGCAACAGGTGCATGCCAGATAGGTGACAGGGAAAGCAAGTGACATAAAACATGTTACACACATTCTGTGACTCTGGTCGCATAGCTTGCTTGTTGTGAAATATGGTGTCATGTATGGCTGTCTTTTCTCTGGACGGTATGGATCCCTTGCTTGGCACACGGTACCAGAACATTATGGCAGCAAGTGAGACCAACGCAGTAACGCAGCAGTCCTGAGTGCTGGGTTAGAGTTAACTGCAGTGTGAGTTATAGATCACAGTCATAGAACGGTTTGGGTTGGAAGGGACCTTGAAGACCACCCAGTTCCAACCCTCTGCCATGGGCAGGGACAGCTGCCACCAGCCCAGATTGCCCCCAGCCCCATCCAGCCTGGCCTTGAACACTCCCAGGGGTGGAACTAAGCCATAAGGCTTGTTCTGTTCGCAGCCAGAGATTTTACAATACTGTTTAGCTAGGCTCAAGTAAAAATGAGATGTGAGAAAATATTCAATATTGATTTAACTTTATTCATCTACAGGTAAGTTTAGTTTATTGTTATTTCTGGCACTGAACACTTTTGAAAGTCCCTCCCTGAAAAAGTTAAATTAAATATTCTACTGTTAATTTTCACCATGGATGTGTACAGATTAGTATCTGTAGAGCCGAAAAAGTCCATAATGGAAGTACGCCTATAAAAAACTGAGCCTTTACAACATGCTAATGTCTTTCCATTAGGTCAGATTAATGTTTTCTGCTTGGTGAAAATAGGTATTTAGCAACAGTGCTTTCAGAATAAATAACTGCTGGACCAATTGCTTCACCCTTGGGAATGAATCTGCACTTTCAGTGCTTTCTAGTAAATCATCTCTGCAGCATGATTCGTAACATCTGGATTCAGATCTGAGGATGTCGGTTGGATCCAGCAGCAGGTAGATCCTCCCGCACCGGTGTTGCCGTGACTCAGAGGGGTGACGGCCACGGCCACTGCTTGTGGTCCTGCTGACACGTCAGATGCAGGGCACCGCGCACCGTGATGGCGCTGACAAGCTGGACGTTAACCAGCCTGCCTCGGCATCCCTGGTGGTAACAGCAGCGATCCAGCCAGCTGCACGCGGGGAAGCCGTGGGCTGTGAACAGCTGTCAGCCAAGCACATCAGCAGGGAAGGAGCCAGGAATTAACGTGATGTGCGGACCTGGGATCAGAGGGCTGCTAAGGCAGGACTTTTGGTAACATCAATAAAACAAGAAGGGTAAAGCCTTGTGGTTTTTCCCTTTTTAAAAGGTGTAGTCAATTAAAGGCAGAATCTCTTATCTTGAAGAAAATACACACAGCAGTGAAAATGCTTACTTGCATGTTTGCATTTGTGTCTTTTTCACAACACTAGCATTTTAAATGGCGGTTGACAGTTGACTGGACAGATTTCAGTTGCTAAAGAGGGGCTGTGGAGAAGTTCCTTGGTGTTTCTCTTTGTCCCAGGTTTTTTAATCAGTGCTTCAAGTCATGTCAATATCCATATTGCTTGCAACCTAGGCATTCTCTCCTTATAGATCTTCAAATAGCAAGAGACCCATTATCACATCTATTCCTCCTACAGCCCTATTATTCTCATCTGAGGACTGTTACTTGAAACTTCTATTAATAGTAAAGAGGTACATTTGCACTGCATTTTTCATGAAGAGGGTTCTTAAAAATGCTTTATAACTTCTACTAATGCAAATTTATATATGAGGATCTTAGATCTGGGGCTCCTCAGAGCGATGCTTCCTAATTGTTTGATATGTAACTAATGGGCTCTACCGCCAGAAATAAATCATTAAGTACCCTGGATCCTGGATAGCCAGCTGGAGGCTGGGCCTGACTTTCTGTGTATTAAACTTCTGCCCTCTGAATGTCAATCCACTTTGAAGTGTCTAAAATAATGTGTCCCAAAATAAACAAATTGAGAATGATTACAGACTTCTGAAAATGTTCAAATAAAATAAATGAAATAGAATGCAGTCCTATTAGGTAGAGAGGCAGAATCTTTTTAACCATGCACGGTAGCATTAAAATAAAATTTAATAAAAAAATTGTAAAATAATACTTCCTCTATTTTAATGTGCATGAGAAAGTAAGATTGAGGGCATGAAATACTTGAATAGACATTTAACTGAACTTTGCATTAAATTTTTGAAGTCTCATGAAGAAATTTATTATTCACTACATATTAACAGCACAGTTGGTCCCTGTTATACTCGTGAAACAGCAGCTATTCCTGTGAAGAAAGACTGCAGTTTTAAGAGCGAACCTCACTATAATACCCACTGTCGAATCATCCTTAAGCAACATTCTTAAGGAATATCTCAGTTATTTGCAAAAACCCTCTCCAGAATGCAGAAAACTGCAGTTCTGGGCTTACTGTCATGCCTCAGACCAAATTCCAAAGGAGACCTGCAGGTCTGGGGCATTTTGGGTGTAACAACAGAAAGCACCATCCAGGGTCCCGCTTGTCCCGGCTGCCCTCGGAGTGAGAGAAGGAGGCAGTCTTCAAGGGAGCAATGTCATAGCAGGGGCTGAAAGCCTACTCTGGCTCCATCAAAATCAAGAGAAATGTTGTTAGTGAATGGCAGGAGGACACAGGGGTCCTGTGTCTGTCTGAGCAGCCGCCAGCTGTAACCGAGCTGCTGCAGGTCATGTGTTGCAGCACTTGGGTAGTGGCAGGGAACTGGTGCAAGGAGGAGTGTACATGTACATAGTAAAAGCTGGTTCTCGGCATGGTTAGCATTACAGACAAGCAGGGGAAAAAAAAAAAAAGACAACTTTGTTACAAATGGTATTTTACAGATCCTGACATGTTTGATTGGCTGGACTATAGAGAGAAATCGTTTCAGGTCTGATTTACCATTAATTAATCTACTTCTGTTCCACCTACAGTGTGCATTCAATCCTGTTTTCTACCACACTTTAAAAGCATGGATTCAAATTACCTCAGTCAAGGCAGTTTAAACCAAATGACCACTTTGCAGAATTTCTTTCAGAGACATTAGTTTTTCACTGGGAAGGCCATTCTGCATGGTGCTGAGGCCAGGAGAGGAGGGGAGCATGCTCTGAGTTCCAGCCTGGCACTGGCAGGATGGCATTGCAAGTTTGAGAGCAAATACAATATCCCTCAGAGCGTTTAACTTACCGTAGGTTTCTCTAGTGTCTGGAGTTGTCTTTGTATTTGGAAGTATATGGATCTGAATATGGGACACAGCCCTAGAGGATATTTTCTTTAATATTGTTTTTTATCCTGTAACTTGCTGGCTGTCTGTGAAGCTCAATATTCCTGTACAGAAGGCACGATGAGGATGTCAGGAAGGCATGGGGATGGGTGTTTGTAGTCCAGAGTTCCAGCCTTGGTTTCCTAAAGATGTCACGTGCCGCAGCAAATACTTAATGAGTACCAGGTTTGCACAGTAAAACTGTGTTACACACATCTTTGACAACTGAATCTTGTTTTTCACCTACTTGATACAATCAGTAGTCAAAGCGGTGTTTATGCGTGCAGGTTTGACTGGAGATATATGTGTGAAATCTGAACATACGCATAACCTGTCATGTATGAGGTATTGGCTAAACACCACTGGCGTGTTATGCACTGTATTTCTCCTTTTTTCCTTTACAAAACTGACTTTCAAAGGACGAGGTGGCTACTTGGCAGAAGGAGAGATAAGATACTGCCTGCTTTTAGTTCTGAACCATGATAGAATTATTGGCATACTCCTCCAAAAACATCTGTGAAGACAGGGTATTGAAAGGAAGGCTGTTATAGTCCCTCTTGTTGCTGTTGTTGCCTAATAATATTTTGGCAGAAATTATGTCTGATGAAAATCAGCTGATTACAAATCACCAGGGGATGCAGGAACAGCATCTCCCATCCCATGTAAAGGGAAGTATCTCCATCACTTCTAACGTATTTAGGTGCCCAGCTTCTGCTGAAATTAGTGCATGATGGAAATTTCTTTATCTTTATGGATCTAAATTCACGGAATAAGAAATCATTCCTGCCTGTCTAGAGCTAGTTCATTCCTGAATAGCTATTACCTGTAAAATCCGTTTTCTTCCTACCCCCTCACTCCTTCAGGCAACATCTCCTGATGGGGGCTTGTTACAGGCAGGAGAATGGAATTCGTTCTGCTATTGCTTCTCTTGTGATTGTTCTCTGATAAAAGACTTTGTGAGTAAAAACCAAGGAACAACAGTGGCATGAGATGTCCCTTATAGAAAGGATGATACGGTGGGCTCAAAAATCTTATCATTCTATGAATTTTGTTTTAACTTGCAAAGATAAGATACTTTACAGTGAGTAAAATACAATGTTAATTTAGGCTAGAAAATAAAGAGATAAGCTTTTTCAGTAATGTAAGCTACTTTACAGTTGATACTGCATTGTCTTCCATCTATTTTACATTAATTGTTGGGGTTTTTTTCTTTAAGACGTGATTTTTTTCCTTACCTGGTCTCAGCCTTAGTGTGTTACAGGTCTTCATATTTTTATCTTTAATAGGAAAAGCTATCAAACTCTTCAAGCATTACAGAAAAATTGGGAAATCTTTTTCTCCCTCCTCTCCAAATCCTGAAAAACCTTTCCCTTAGAAAAAGCTATAATGTCCTATTTTTAACTTGTGAGTTGTTTCTGACCCCAGCAAACCCGGTGAGAACAAACAAATACTCCCCACAGCCGTGAGATATCAGCGAGTTCGTTGCAGTCATCGGAGCCGTGAGTTTAACTTGGGAAGACAAGCTGTGGGACTCATTGCTCTTCCATAAGGTGGAAGGAGGAATATTATAATGTGCAGTGAATTGGAGAAGACATATTGTGGTTTGCCTTGTGAAGGGTGTCTGCCTCTACAGCATAAAATCTTGCTCTGTACTCCAAGAAATGTCATTTAAAATGTAGAATGAGTGCACAGCAGGAATAATAAAATTGTCTGAGCATGTGAATTGTAAGCACTAAACATGATACAGAAACAAGAATATTTTTTCTGACAGAACCTGGTGACTAATGCAGCTTTCTTCCTTAAAAATATTTGCTTCAACTGGACATTAATCTCTTGGCAGAAATTTCTGGAAAAATTAGGTATTTCTCAGTAAAAATTTATAAGGAAATAAATGTTTTACCTAGCTAAAAAAATGGAATTGACAGCCTTCATAGGTGGCAAAGTCTCATTTGCAGAACTAGAGCAACATAACCTTTTTCTTTGTTATGTATATAAATAAGTATATGTGTTTCCTGTTACTGTAATAATAGCCTTCTACTAAGCCAAATGTGGTTATAAATTATTCCTAGCATCTTGTTCGAGTAGTACGTCTAGGCAAGAACGTACCTCCTCCCCATCTGTTTGACTGCTATTTTTCTCTGGAATCCTAAAAGGTGAAAACACTGAAGTTCAATAGTCACGTAGCTCTAATTGAGAACGGTGGGTAGCTCTGCGTGTCACTTCTTCCATCACAAATCATGTCAGCGACCGAGGCAGCGCTTCGAGTACAACTTGTAATTCATGATGACTTACATTTTCTTTCTAACTTGCATCCTTTTCCCTCAACTTCTCTTTTACCTCGGAGCTCTTAATGAGGAGGACTTTACAACCATCAACAATATCTTTCTAATAGTCTGTCTGGAGAAGGTTTCCTTGGCTGATGCTCTTGACTCACTCTGGTGTTTTGTTCTTTTTTCTAGCTTGCACAGACAAAGAACTGAGGAACCTCGCTTCACGACTAAAAGACTGGTTTGGCGCTTTGCATGAGGACGCAAATCGTGTCATCAAACCGACCAGCTCAGAGACGGCACAAGGCAGTAAGGAAACACTTTTCCCCTTGAACAATGAGTGTTGTAGGCAGCTTCCCAGCCTGAGGGTGTTTGGCTGAGGACAGCTGTTAGTGCTACAGTGTCGTGTCAGGCAGGTCCAGCGAGGCAGCAGGTCCACAGGAGACCTGAACCTGCAAATAAATAGCTGCGCCATTTCTGAAGGAGCTGCCGTCATTCTGTACTCTCTCTAGCCCAAACTGCTCTAAAAATTGGCAGTCAGAGACAGAGAGACCTTTACAAGTTAATCAGGCAAATAACTGTGTCTGAAGGCCACGGAGGTCACATCTATACTAGTAAATAAAACTGCTCGGGGACTTCTCTCCAGCCCTGAGGTTAACCGGCATGACCTGGTTCGTGTCTGTACAGTTGAACTCCGTGATGCTCCAGATCCATGTGGCTGCATCCACATCACTTCTTGGGGATGGACCCTGGCCTGTGCTTACCCCCCAGTTTGTGGCCAGGCATTTTCTGACCCACTGCCAGCGGCATGAGCCCAAAACATGGCATAGGGACAATTTGCCGATGTTGGAAAAGACTCACTCTGATATTACTTTGCAATTTCCTGCTAACTCCTTATGCCAAAAAATAATAAAACATTCACATCTCAGCCGTAGAGCAGGAATAGTTAAATGGTGTGGAAAGCTGGAATCTGTTGTGTCCCAGGTATTTAACAACACCATCTTTACTTCCTTTGATGCTTCTTTTTTTTTAAGAAAGGAAGAAAATGAACAGCTTAGAGGACATTTACTCTCTGTGGGTTAAGCCAACATGACTGATTTTGATGTCATTTACCCACCAGGGAGGGGAAAGATTCAGACAACAGCATCAAAAGAGGTCATGTTCATCAGAGAGCAGATGTGACTTTATTTTCTGTAAGGACTCGTTAATCCTTTTAAATAGTATGTCCCAAAACACGCGGGCCCTTGGGTTGCGAAGTAGGATGCACGAGTTTTATCTAGGTGTGTGACTCCACTTCACTGCCCTAATTCTCTGGTACAGGCTGTCTGAACACACAGAATTTAAAGGGTTCAGTCAACTTCTCCCTTTCGCAGCTTTTTCGGCCCCAGTGCCTAGTTTCCCGGTAGTGTGAGACTGGAGATGCTGACAGCGAGTAGAGCAGACTGGAATGTCAGGCTGGGCATCTACTGTCGGTCCGTGTCTCCCCAGTCACTCTTCTTTTGTGCTGCTTCTGAGCTCGTGTGGCCATACATCACCTAAAGAGTGATACCATACATTCCTAAATGTATACCATTTATATGTATACCTAAATACATACCATACATATAAAGGCCATACATTGCTAAAGAGACAGAATATACCACAGGCTGTATTGCTCAAAGCTATAGTTGGCACATTAGTGCCAAGTAATTGTGTCTTAAAACTATGGGGTGAAACGAGCCGTGTTCTGTGTAAATGATCTTTTTCGTATGTCCCTTACTTTCCATAATATTTATAACAAAGTCAGTATCTTTAAAACCATATGTCCTACTTATTTTTTAAACGGTACTGCAGGAAAGGGTATTATCCTGCAGAGGAAGCTGATCCATAGTGCAAAAAGGCAACTGGATGTACAGCTAATCATGGCTTCAAGATGTGAATTCATTTCAGACCCCATGACAGAAGACACCAGAGACTTAAAACTTTGTCTGAAATCCTTCAGGCCCAGAGCCATGTGAAATCTCATTTTATCAGATTGTCAAAAGGACGTTTTTCATGCAGATGACCTGTGAGCTGCTCGTGAGGACCTTGCCAAAGGCCAAAGGCCAAATTCATTCCTAAAGGTGTTAGGTCTGTCGTTCCCTCTCCCACCCCTCCCACACCCCCACCCCCACCACCCCCACCCCCGAAGCAATTTCAGTGAGAAAAACATTCCTGGTAATTCTGCAGTGTTTGCTCTGATTCACAGAGGAGCTGTTATCTCTTTTTAGTTTAGTTTGATTCCTGGCAGCTTTTATATGAAAGGCTGCCTAGATGATCTTAAACACTTGATCTCAACAATGTTCATTTTTAGACTGTTGACTTAGTTTGGCACGTTTTCTTATTTTCTTATATGTCAGTTAAAAAAAAGAAAGAAAGAAAGAAAGAAACTTTATGAGTTAAGATGCTGGAATTGGTTTTGAATGCCACAAAACTTGGGCTTGTTTTTCTTTTAAAGAGTTTGCAATAGTATCCATGAGTTAATCTGCATGTGCCTAATTCTCTCTGGTAGCACTGGAAGTACCGACAGAGTAAGGACAGCAGTATTTGGCTGCCTCCAAACATTTGTAAAAATGAAAGACATCTTAAACAGGGCTCAGAATTCAAAGTTCACACACCCAAGCTGAAAAAAAAGAGTTTGTGTGAATCCTGGCAAACAGGACACATGTAACCCTGGAAACACACTCTGATGTACATATGCGTTGCCTGGCTTGTTTTTTTTTATTGCTCTGCATGTGTTGCCTTCCTCACCAGGCTGATCACTTCAGTAAACTGAACTGGTTTGGTTATGCCTGTAGAGTCTTAAAAGGCATGTACATCCTCAAAGTAATCCATTTTGGATATGCCCCTGTGGCAGTAAAAGGAACAGATGGTGGGATGCGATGACTATGATGCCTCAGACACATCAGCTGTCTAGAGAAGGTGTTCCAGCAGAGATTTCTCTATGCTACATTAAATTTTCAAGATGTTACTGTGAGTGTAAATAAGCTTTTTGAGTGTATTAAGTTCACCCCCCAGGTGAAGAAAAAGAGTACACTTTTTTTTTCCTTTTTTTTTTTTTTTTTAAACTCTCTTGAAAGGAAACGGATGAGGGCAAGTCATTGTGTTTGAAATCTCAAGCCTTCAGTGAGCTATCTGCCAGGTCCCAGCCAAGCACCACAGGCCAGGAACTTTTGTCTTTTGCAGGCTTTGTACAATTGAAGTCTCCTCAATAAATAATACAAGCAACTCAGGGACGTGCTTTGACATAAGGAAATAATAAAACTAATTAGGTAGTAAGATCAGATTCAAATTGCTCCTGAGCCTGTTGATAAATCATAACATTCCCATATTGTATCTAGATAGTCTCTTTGGTTGGAGTGGGAGTTCTTTTTCTCTTGCCAGAGATCTGTGCAATATAAAGGATTTTTTCTAGGGAACATTTCTTCTCCTCCTTCCTTTATTTTAAGCGATGGGGGAAATTAGGTTAATTATTCCCCTGCTAATTTAATTGTAGTATATACATTAATAAAGTGAAACCAGCTCATGTAAGTCAACTCTTGAAGGGGGGAAATAGTTTTATGTGCCAGAAGGTGTGTTTATTTTTAATTAGGATTTTCACTTAAAGACTTTTTTGAATTTCATTCCATTTTAATTCCGAGGAGGTGGAGCGCTTTACGTATTAATAGGGTATGAGGCTTTTACATGTAGGTCACCGCTTTGAATTCCTTCCAGATCTGTAGTGAATGGAAGTTGTTAGGATGCTGAACAGCTGTCAGTCAGAATGGGAAGCGGGATGGTCTCGATCCAGGTCCTTGTGAGCAGGTGTCCAAATGAAAGCAACGACCACCACAAGTGACATTAATTGGTATCTGTGTTGGCAGCCTCTGCCAAGGAGCCAAGAGCAGGAGAGATGCGGAGCCTGCACCATTCTCTGGCTTCTCACCATAGCGCTGGGCTGACGCGCACAGGGGGATGCAGAGAAGCTCTCCCTGAAGTTGCTGTTGTTCCGGGTCTGTTGTGCTGGAAGTCCAGCCTATTAACCAAGGCTTAATTCATTACAGAATTACAGTATGTGGTTTGTTTGATCCAGCTTATTGCATCATATTTTATAAGCAAGTATATCAAAAGACTCTAAAAAGGAGTTAATTCATTCAGCATCACTTGGCCTCCCCAAGCTGATGGGAGCACAGTGACCCTCCCAGTGAAGGTAAGTGAGCTCTGAGAGCCGTTCTCCATCAGGTGCCCCGGTTACACGGTAAGTCAGAGCCTGCACCGCGCCCAGGGCACACTTTGCTTTCATTCCTGTTGCTGGTTTTGTACTGCAGAAGCCGTGTTGCAAAAGCTGATTTACAGGCAGTAGCTTTTACCAGGAGATAACATGAGGAGGAGGTAGATACCACTGTTCGCCTTCAACCACATATTGAGGGACAGTTAAAGAATTAACCTTTTCACTGGTAGCAACCATCCAGCTAAAGGCTTTCCATCACACCTACCACTGTAATTTTAAAGACTTCCAGACCACACTGTCTAATAATCCAGCACTGCTTAATGATGCAGCCTCTTAATAAACCTAATCTGGAACTCCGGTCACAAGAGTGAAAGCTCCCTTGTTTATAAAAAATTACAATCAAAAGCTCTTCAGCTAATGTAATTAACTGTCTTCGTCAGTGACCTTTCATGATTGTATCTTGCATCCAAGCCCAGATGGTATGTCACAGAGCAGCGCCGCATTCACATCAGTCACCATCTTGCGATCTGCACAGACAGATCGGCACTGAGGGCACGCTGCTGGCGTATCCCTGGGCGCGTGTTGTACACACAGATAAAGGCTTCCCAGGAGGGAGGAAAACAAGACTGAGAAATAATCCACAGACACTGTCAGGGGCAAGTTTGTGCCAGGACCTCCTCCCTGCGTTGATCCTTGCCGGTTAGGAGGTGACCTTTAGAGACCCACCAGGGCTGAGGAACAAATACCATACTCAACTGGTTGTACAGCAGACCTTGTAGTTGTTCACCTTGACAGCAGTAAGTGCCATGACAGGACGTAAAGACCATCACCAGGGAGAGGACCTGTGCAGGGAAAGAGCAGCCAACAGAACCCAGCTTTCTTTCCCCTGGAAGCCGTTGAACTGGGGTAGCTGATGCATGTACTGACCCCGGTCCCACCATGCAACTGAATGATCCACCCCGGCTCCTCCGACTGCTTGTAGCCTGCCCTGTGGTGGGGAGTCAGGCACAGCACACCCCCACACACGGCAGGACTGCATGCCCTGCTCCTCGGTGCTTTGTCAGGCGAAGTCGAGGATTCTTAAATCATTTCACTCAACAAGCAATTGCGCAGTAACCAAATCCTGCTTGCCTTCTTCAGATGAATAAAATAATTGAAGTCAGTAGTCCTAATTGGTTCAGCAAGGCAAGCAGGCTTCCTCCCTACATCTATTCAGGTGCCCTTTTTCTTTTTCACTGTGCTCGAACTCGATTAGATAATGTTAGAGGAGATAACAGCACAAAAATGTGATGAAATGTTCAGCATGATTTCTCTCTTCCCTGCCTGAGCTGCCTCTAGCCCTGAGGAAATGGTGTTACCTTCTTCCTTTCTTAGAGAAACATGTATTATAAATGACACAAACCTTCCCATTAGTTAACCCTTCTGATGATTGTTCCTCCATGTCACCGGCAACCTTCAGCTGCAGTTGCATACAGAAAGCACAGCTTCCAGCATAAAGCACTGCCCTCCTTTGGATAAATACTTAAAATAGCAGGTAGGCTGCAGAGCTTGGACGAGCTGTCAGCGTGATTCCAGCAACATCTCAGGTTTCACTTGAACAAAGCGCCATCCTGAAATGGGACTTGACACGTACAGCAAATAAGTCTAAGCTTGACCTCTTTCAATAAAAGATGCAGCAAAAGGAAAAAGCCCGTCAGACTTCTCCACGTGGCCCACAGCAGAAGGAATAGTGCAGGAGCAGGTTATCGCACACAGCTGCAACAGCAGGAGGTGCCCAGGCTGGGTGGCTCAGGTACCCTCCGTCCCCCCGTACATCCCCAGCCAGCGTGTGCCTGTTTCTGAGCCCTTCCTGAAACCGATACCCTGACCATCAGACGCATTGGCTCTGCATTACCAATATAGTTCCTTACATCATAGATAACTTGGAAATTAGTGCATGTTTGTACGGAGCATTGAAAAATAGAGTGACCGTATGGATTTATAATGCCCTGTCTTGTTGTGGAAGAAGGTAATGCAACTGTTTTTTGTGGAGACTGCAGAATACTGGAACACGTATCTCGTATGTATTGTGGGTATCTATAGGCATGGCTTGGACTTTCTATGATTGCTGCTGCTGCTGCTGCAGTCTTTTAAGGATCTGGGCTATTAAAGTGAATGATGATGATGGTTTCCAGAGCGCTGGAGGAGCAGAAGCCGGTATTGCCGCACAATCCTGCAGGCCACAAGAAGGAATAGTGCTAGTATGGCAGACACGAGCATCCGCAGCTCTGGAGCCCCCAGCTGCAGCAGTGCCGTTCTTCAGCGGTACAAGCAAAAGACACTTCATCCCTTTTCTCCCCCCGCCTCCCCCAGGCAGCTTGCCATCCAGATCAAAGCATTTCATTGTCCACCACAGGAGGCAGGGCTTTGAAGAGTGAAAAGCTAGGATGAGAGGTGGAAGGTGAGAGCGCAGTAGGGAAGAATTTGATCAGGGAACTAGAAATGGGTCTGGGAAACAGGGTTGAAATCATATTCAGACTCAAGCGTAGTTTGAAAATACAGTGGATGCAGCCTTTCCTCACCATGTTTCAGTTTCTTGGAACAAGGCCAACCCACTTGGACTGAGGACAGAAAAAAAAAAAAAAAAGTGAGAATTTTTTGAGTAGAAATAACTTTGAACTACAGTAATGAGCTACGAATCTCAACCCTCTCCACCCCACAGCTCCTAAAGAGTGTGAGTAGTGCTCTAGTCTGTAGCAGTTCTTGGGTTTTAAGCTTTATGCAATCAGTTCAGTCAGAATTTTGTTCTGCTTTCGGCAAGTCGGGTTAATGTTTAGGGTCCAGCCAAAAAAACTTAGCAAGTCTTCAGCTTAGCAATGATTCCCATGCAGTGAGCGTGCTGGGGTTCATAAAAAAAAAAAAAAAATTGTTTCTTTTCTTGCAGGATTTGACACCAGCATACTACCAATCTGTAAGGATTCCTTAGGCTGGATGTTCAACAAACTTGACATGAACTATGACCTGCTGCTGGACCCCTCGGAGATCAGTGCCATTTATCTGGACAAGTATGAGCCATGCGTCAAGCCTCTCTTCAACTCCTGCGACTCCTTCAAAGACGGAAAGCTTTCCAACAACGAGTGGTGCTACTGCTTCCAGAAGCCGGGCGGTGAGTTGTGAAATTCAGAGCACAAAGAGAAGTTGTTTGGGTGTCCCTGTGTTTTGGGTTTGACTGACCGGCTTATAGGTGTAGTTTGGTGATCAGCAGTCAGCTGCGTTAAAAAGCTCATTTCTCCAGCCCTGGTGTGAAAGGGCAGTGTGTAACAGTGTTTAATGTAGTAATGTATTAATATCCCTTGATCGTTAAAACAAACAAAGGAGTAGTAAGAGGTAGTGCACACAGTCTAGAAATAAGCTCTATAGATAGGTAGAAAGATAGGTAGATGGCTGATTGCAAGCTTAAGAACTTACGCTTTTATTAATGCAGAAATTAGTCAATTAGCAAATCATAAATTGGAGAGCTGGCATTATGTCAGTTTGGTGAAAAGACAGGGAAAATGGTTTAACAATGAAAATGGCCCCCAAACACTATTCTCAACTACAGTGCGTTGCTTTTTTTTTTTTTTTTTAATTAGTGGAGCTAATGACATAGATTTGTTTTGCAGTACAGTACCAGCATATGGGCTCCCTTCATTCCCAGGTGTACAGTAGTCTACATTTCTTGTCAGCAGTGAAGCCAGTCATTACAGAGTCTGTCCCGTACCATCTGGAAACTGATTCTCATACATTATATTTTAGGTCTTCCTTGCCAGAATGAAATGAATAGAATTCAAAAGCTAAGTAGAGGGAAGAGTCTGTTGGGTAAGTTCGATTACTTGATATTCATTTACTCGACTAATTAAAGCTTCTGTGATTATTGTAACTTTATATGCAGTAATGGGTTTTCAATTAGAGACTAATGTTTTGAGTTAGGAATATGCATCATGGAGCGTAGGCCTGACACTATGAAATTAAACAAATAATGAGATAGCAACATACAGAACAGGTGTCAGCATGGCAATGGGTTCAGAACTAATTTAGAGATCTCCAGAAACACAAAGCCTTGTCAGCGCAGAGCTTTGTACTGCCTTCATCCCCTTGTAGGTCAGAATAAGGACAGAGCCTCCCGTTTTTGAAGGGTGACTAAAGGTGCCACAGTGCATAGCCAAGGGTCCATGTCTTATTCCAGTTATGATGCAATGCATGCATCCCTTGGGGTTCATTTTTGCCTAATCACCCTTAAAAATATTTGAGTATATTCCATGTATACGAAAACAAGAGTTCGTACCATTTCGTTTTAGGCAGCTCTGCAGGACGTTCCATGCTGTAAGCTCTGGTAATGCCTGCCCCTCTCTCTGTCGGCTTGGGAGCCTGAATTGGCTCATAACTTGCACTGCTCTGATGGATATCTAAAATAAGGTGAAATAAATCCCCATATGACATTTTCCCGTTTAATTGCTAAAAAATCAGGTGGTTGAACTTTATCAATGTAGCTATTTCCATACCCTAGAATCAGACAGTGTTACGTAGCCTGGTGTTTCTGTGGTGGTACCTTACCGAAACTTTTGTCCTAGCACGTTTGTGTACGTAAAGCCAACTCCTGCAAGGCATACCAGTGCAGGTTAAAGTCTCTGTTTGCAGACAGCACTGCATGTCACCCTTGAAGGTCCTGGCTTGCCTCGGACCCAGGCTGTCAGGCCCGTCACGGAGAACCCGTGTCGGGTTCTGGTGGCATCACTAGTTGCAGCACAGAGCACGGGTGTCAGCGCTGCTGCAATGCCTCCCAGATTGCAGTCGGCTTCTCAGGTTGCTCTCAGATTTTAGCCTGATGTTTCTAGATACTCATTAACACACCATGCAAACAGAGCTGCTGCAAAGCTCGTCTTTGCCAAACCCTGCCATCCCCGGATGCCACTGCCATTTGGCCTCGGGGTTCAGTTCCTCATGAACAATCCCAACCTGGATTTGTGGGTTTAAAATAAGAATAAACATTCCCAAAGGCCACAGGGACTATGGTTTAGTTCCATCATCCTCTCACAGAAAGTTCACATAAAGATTAAGATGTTTCAGAGCTACAGCTCCTGCTGTTCATAGCTGTGGGAGCGAAGGGAGGATTGATTGCTCAGTTGCATGTGTGCTCCATTCAATGAATATTTTGCATTTGTGTTCAAATGCGTGTAGTGGCAGGGGGAGTCATGGTGTTCTCTGTCTCATGAGTGTCATGATTTTCAGAGCCACCTAAAAGAATAAGAAGCCCAGTTCTGAATAGATAGCTTTGGCTATCCCGTATTTATTTTATGCTTTGCTGTTATTTGCTATATGCAGTAAATGTCATCTGGGTTGAAACATAAGTGGTTTGTTCCGATGTGCAGGGAAAAATGATGGCTGTGCTGCAGGTAGTACAACATGCAGGCAGTTGTAGCGTGTCACTGGGGTCTGATCACAATAGCAGGAGTAAAATGATGAAGTAAAAGCAGTGAGAATGGTCCCTTACCACAAATAACTTCTAGTCAACTGTATTAAAAAAAAAAAAAAAACATGACGGATGAAAGTGGCTAAGCTCAATAAGTAGTGTCAGGCATAAGGTGTTCCACAAGCTAAAAAATTCTAATACAGAGAGGAACTCTTTGCTTCACCTACTTTGAAAGTCTGCTTGCATAATGGCACCTGTCTGTGAGATTCTAATCTGATCTCATAGCTATTTATACAGCAGAAAACATTGTCTTTTCTCTTCACTGACTGAAAAAAACATGCAAATGGAAACCAAAACATACACGTGACAAAGAACATGCTTGTAGCAACAACAAAGAATTTAAAAGAGAGATTAATATTTTCAGAGAAAATAACCTTTAATTATTCTCTTCCCTTCTCTGTCCCTGACATACAGAGCACAACATTTACAGTCTGGGCAGTATGCATGTAGAAGATTTCTGTTAACTTGTATCCATTGATAAAAATGATGACTTTTGATATTTTGTTCTCTATATATTTTTCAAAACACATGACTGTTGCAACAAAGTACTTCAAAGCCATTGCCATTAGATATGTTGAATTTGGAGGCTTTCAAATAGAGTCTAGCATCCCAGGGGACTGAATTAAAAAGTAAACAGCACTATTCATCTTTTCCTACCAGATTTATCTAGAGTACAATTAACTGCAGAGAGTGTACTTTTAGAGCATGCAACTGTGCAGCCTGATAATGCTTCTCCCACATCACTAAGGTAATAAATTTTGCTCCCGTCACTATTTTCTTCTGTATCAGCCCTGTGAATTCAGCTAATATAATAGCTAATACAGGGAGCTGTGTGCTGGCTAGCACTTAATTCTGTCAGGCTTTTACCTGTGTGCTTCACTATCTTTAGCATGTAATTATTCTCCCCATATTCTCTGAGGAAGGGGAGTATTATATAGATAAGGGAATGTTGCCAAAAAAAAAAAAAAAAAAGGAGATATAGGTCTGGATCCATAAAGAGGATATAGAAACAGTGCTGTTCAAGTTTGTGTGGAAGAATTAAATACTCCATGGGACAAAGAGAGGGGGGGTAAGCAGAATTCAGTAGCCTGAGGCAGTTCAGTGGGGAGTGACTAACATTTTGTAGGGCTTAATAGCAAAGCTGGTCCTCCAGCGGTCCTCTCCACACTTGTCGGGAAGCACTGGCTGTGCAAGAACCTCTGGAGAGGGAAAGTCCTTTCTCCTTCCAAAGTCTACAGATGTTCTCTGATGCCAAACTAAATAATAGGGTGAAATTTCCCCACTAAATGGGCTGCCTGGATGCCATGCTCCGGAGTAGCAGAACGTGTGGCCAGAGCTTATTTCTAATGAAGGCAGGGGCTGATTTCTGTAGGATTTACAGGATGTATCATCACGCCATACAACACGTGCTCCCAGTGACTCTCCATCCTCACCACGTTGTCACCTGCATCTGACACATTGGAGAGGACATGCTATAATCTTCCCTCTGATAGTTGGCAAATACTGTGACATTAGTATGCATAGCTAAATATCTAAAGCTCCAGCGTTACATGCAAATTGGCACAAATTTCCCATGCGGAAGGAAAAGTACCTTCTACTCCAACCAAAGTGTGGATCCTCCCCACACACAGTTATGTTGGCAGTGAGCCTGGGTCATGATTTATTTTTTAAATTTACGGCTTTTACAGGCAGTGTGGAACATTTTAATACCTTACAAGGAAAACAGTGAAAGTATGCAAAAAGGTCTGTTCCAAAGAAGGCAAAGGTTGCATTGCCCAAGGAAAAAGGACAGTTTAAAATGCAGAGGCCATTCTCTGCTCACCCCGCAATGCCACTCAGGTTCCCCCTTCGATTCTTTCCTGGAGCCAGATGCTCATTTGAGGTAACAGAAGAGCTCTAGTGACACGGGTAGAGCCATGCTGACTCGCAGCGGTGCAAATCAGCACCTGAGACTTTTTCCAAGGTTGTGTGTAGTCTGATAAACACCTGGAGTGCTTAACAAGGAGAGGACATGAGCATAAATATGAAAAAAACCTTTCTTAATCAATATTGAAATAAAGAGCTGAACGGTGAGCACTGACTTACAATAACCTGCAAAGGCGAGTATGCAGAGTTATTAGAACCATTTTTTTTTTATAAATAGTGAAAGTGAGTCTTTGGTAGCCATCGGTGTGCTTATATTTGTACGTGAACATAATGGTGGTACCTATAAGCAAACCTACTATAAGTGTTTTGAAGTTATTTAAAATACTCTCACTAATGGATGTGAAGTGGTCTCCAAAAGTGATCCGATGACAAAGATTTCTGCAGATTTCTGTTCTCATCTTCCATACCTGTGTTAGTGGCACTCAAATATTAGACAAGATCTGCAGCACAATGAATTTGGAAATTCAAGGATTCTCTTTATGGGGGGGATGTGTGTGTGAGAGAGAGAGAGAGAGATTGACTGACTTCCACTTCTATGTCTTATATACGAAATTTCGTGACATTTGGGCAGCACCTTTCATTCATTTTTTCTGTGAGATGTTGTGCAAAGAGCTCCTTTGACACATGAACTGTCTGAAGAGATGCTAGACACATGTTAAAAAACTTAACTGCATTACCAGTAAATCACTGGTATCTTTGACAACAGAGAAAAATACTTTCTCAAAAATCATTTGAAACAGGAAACTTGGGGGCAAGGGAGGGTTTCTGCCATGTGTCAAAGTGAAGCAATTGGCAAAGAAGGGAAAATGACTGTGCTGACCTCCCCCGGGAGTAAAGCTAACTCGTCTCGGAGGACAAGAGGGCTTTTCATATTGAAGTACATTTGCTGTATCTGCTGAAAATGGTGGGAACAATAACACAGGTTTCTCCTGAGAGGTTCCCTGTCTGCAGAGGCCAGACTGAACCACAGTCTACAAGGCTGAACTATTTTGGTTTTATTGTGAGACAAATCTTGGGCTTCAAATCCAAAGACTGACTGACTTCAAACCCTGTTATCCCTGTCTGTAAAGCTTGTGCATTACTTGTCCTTTGTATGTGGGAACTCTCAGTAAGTCAGAAGTTGTGCTTGAGATGAGTATGAATAGCAAGCAGATGGCAGATCGCTTCCAGGGATAATTACAGTGTTGTGGAAAGACTTATATGATAAACACTGAAAGAGTGCAAATGGAAGGGAAATGCAGAATTAATGAAGTTGGGGTAATAATCCAGTTGGGAAGAAAAGTTTAAAACCAGGAGTTAAATCTGAAAAGGGCTCTGTGGGAATATTAATCATCCAGGGGCAGACTGATCCTGTCTCTAGTACCGTATGGCATCACCTCCATGTGCTACATATATGCAAACATTTATGCACTGTGCAGTGACCAGGGTTAAAACAGTTAACCATACAGATTTCTGCTCCCTTTTAGGCACCAGATAATCACATGTATTTTCTTGCCAACGTTGTGAAGATTTCCATGTCATTAAGTGACAAGTTCATAGTACTGTATTTGGTCCTACAAAGGCTTGCATTACTGATTATACCTTATATTTTATTCAGGTGCTTTCATCCCACGGTGCAATGAAGAAGGTTATTACAAAGCCACTCAGTGCCATGGCAGCACAGGGCAGTGCTGGTGTGTTGATAAGTATGGGAACGAGATCGCCGGCTCAAGAAAGCAAGGAACAGTCAGTTGTGGTGAGTAATGATGTGCTTTCCTCAGACAACAAAGGAATTAACACTGTTGTAAACCCTGCTGTTGCTGTATGATGGAGTGTGATAACAGAAGTAACAACAAGGAAACATGACTACCGGTGTTCAAAGTGCTCCTGTATTTTCCTATTCCGACTGCAAATGGGGCCCTTGTATACATGTTGGTCCTGGGGACTGGAGGGCTGCAGCAGAAGTTAACAGGCAGTAACCACTGGTAAGAAGGTATTTTTGCTACCAGCCTGGAAACTGATATTAAATATGATATTAAATTAAAGCTATGGGATTGCTATGCATGGTTATTAAACATATTGTTCTGTATAGTCTGGAACATTTACTGGGACTTCATGAGTAATGTCTTTTCAAACAAAGGAAGGCCCAAATGTGTAAAATTTTATAAATTAATAACCAAGCCCTATAAAATTGCTGACGGGACACTATTACGCAGATTTGTGAAATCACCAATTAGCTGTTATACCTAGGCAAGCAAGATTTCAGCCGTATTGCTTCCGAGTGCGTCAGCGATGGCTGTGGATGCAGCTTTCTTCTTTGAGAGGGGGCAGGAAAAGCAGCGACCTGGAGGGTCTGAGATGCCAGAATCGCATCACAGATGTTAGGCTCAATAGCTACATTTGCAGACCGTGGTTTATGCACTCAAGTAAAATCAATTTGTAGAATATTTTTAGCCTGGTTTACAGAGCTGTGGTGGGATGAAGATATTTCATCACAAGTAATGATTTTCTGGCCTGCATGCGTGTGAACTGAGACTCTTTGGTCAAGTCTCTAGGAGGAAGGTGATGCAGAGTTTTTTACGCGAGTAAGATTTTCGGAGTAAATTGATATATCTTCATCCCAGTTCAGGATGAAAACTGAAATTTAAGGTTATTTATGACCAGCTGAACCAATGAATTTTAAAAGTAACATTGCAAGTGAGTGTGGCTTAATGACAAGGGAGGGGATGAACACAGGGTTTGGTGTCGTGTGGGGGAATGACCTTGCCTGCTCACCTGTTTCAGAAGAAGAGCAAGAAACCTCAGGGGATTTTGGCAGTGGTGGATCTGTTGTACTGTTGGATGATTTGGAAGAGGAACCTGAAGCAGCAAAAAAAGACAAAGAAGGGAAGCTGAAGATTCATGTAAGAGCAGCTAATGAAGATGATGAAGATGAAGATGATGATAAGGATGATGAAATTGGCTATATATGGTAGTGCCCATCATAATGAGGACTCACGTTTTGCACAATATTGCAAATCACATCATATCTCTGCAATTGTATCTGAGAGTACCTGGCACAAATATTCCCTCTCTACCGAGTTTAATTTTGTATAGTCTATTTAATTTGGAAGACAACTGGTTTTTTTTCCAGCAAGGACTGTTTGAATACAGCTTTCATTCAGTTGGTTTGGGGGATTTTTGTTCTATCCACGGGGCAATGAGTTTTGTTTTAGAAACATTTCATATCTTAATCCTCACACAGCTTATGAAATACATCCTGTGAAAGAAGAATGCAGAAGGGGCTCGACAAACCACTAAAAGGCTTAGAAGCCCTTCTCATGTTAGAGAATTTGTGTCATATCAGAAACAGTTTTTTTCTTTCATGAAGAAAGAGAAGTAGGTGCCTCATTTTTTAGTCCCTATTAGAACTAGTTGTGTTCCAGTAAAGAGTAAGTCTCTTTGGATAGTGACTTCTGGCTGCCCAGCACCAGGCGTTTCATCCAGAAGTCCCACCGGGGTGCAGATCAGCTCACTGACACTATTTGCTTACAGAACATGACCTTGATCCTAAGAGATGCTGAGAACCTGCAATTCTTATGGACCCAGCCCTACAAGCAGGGAACAGAATCCACCTGCCTTTCAGGGCGTTTAAGGAAAGAGTGTTTTATGGATTTGTAGCATCGTAACCACCTCCATAGTTATTCCTCAGCTTCTGTTGGAACTCGTTTGCACTGAGAGTGGCACTGGCATCGCACAGGCAGCCTCTTCCTCCTGCCACACACTAGGGATCTGCCTGTTCTTCATTTACTCTTAGCAATCCTTCATTCCGAAGTTACAAAGCTGTCAAAGACATTAACCATCAGAAGCGATAAGCTGTCGTTCCTTTAATTGAAGTAGTTCATATTTATTTGGCCTGTTTAAAAAAGCAACTTTAGGTGGTCATGTTTCAAAAGCATAACCCATTTGCTCCGTGTGACAAGCTGCACACTCATGATACACACACATAAAAGAGAATGGTATTAAAATACAATCTGTGATTCCCTCAGCATCTCCCATGTATTGATGGCTCTTCAATTATGTCACAGCATATTGAAATTAAATTATTTGCTGTTCCTTTCCTGTTGCAGTTCTCTGATGCACTAATGTACTGTGGTGACCTTTTTCTTGGTTTTGCTGTTTTCAGAAACAGTAAGAGGTACCTTAACCCCACTCTTGCATTAGGATGCAGATGTATTTCAGCAGTGCCTGTGATTTGCCTGTGAGTTATTTTGCAGAATGAAAAATGTGCTTATTACACAAGAAACTAATTAGATTGATTTTTTTCCCCCTCTGAGTTAGTTTTGGATATAGAGGTGGAAACAGTATGGAGTTAAAACATGGCTGGTTACGTATTCACTCAAAAGCAGGAAAATACTGTGCTGGTGGACAGAAGTCAATTTTTTAGGGACACTGGCCCAAGGGCTGTGGTCCTCAGCCCCTCTCTAAAGCCAATGCCCCCCTCCCCCTCTGTGCTGGAGGACCTCTGCTTTCAGACACGATCAGAAGAGCAATACAGAAGAGGAACTCCTTTCAGACACCGTGTGTTGCAGGAGCTTAGTTGTTTTCTCCTCTTTCATTTCCTATTTGTCTTGATCAATGACCTGAGAACAAAGAGCAAGCCTGCATAATTGTTATTAATGCAGAAGGATGTGTAAAATCATGAGGAATTTGTTGTGTGTTGTTTCACACCCCACATCCTCCCAAAAATTTGCCATCACAATCATTTGCAAAAGGTCTACAATCCGTCCTGCCTCAAATCCCTTTGGTTTTCTTACAGCCTTTGAAAATTTATTGTAAAATTGTTGTCCATGAGCTGCACAGCACACATACACACACACACACACATGCCTTTTCTACTTGTCTTTCATAGAAAATTGTGGAAAATTGTGCTGACTTGCAAGAGGAACATCTACAAGCAGCATTTCTGTTTCCCTAAATAGTATAGTTTTGTGAGAAGCAATTGAACACCAGCGGTAGCTTGCTTCTCAGAGGTTGTGGCTGGTTTCCTTATGGTATGTTATTAATTAAACCCGTACTGTCTGGGTCTAGCTCTGCTGTCCTGTGCAGGACCTGCCTAAGGCACAGAGCTGACATTTCACTCCGACATAAAGCTGAGGTCTGTAATCAGTAGAGTTACACTTACCCTCCTGACTGGGCTCATTCTCCACACACAACTAGGTGTTTTTCTGCAGTCCCGTGTCCCTTTGCAGCAGCTTGCCCTGGACCTACACCTCACTCCAAAGGCCACGTAGTAAATCCCCTCTCCTGCCCAGCACCTCACCGGGGTAAAGTCTAACCGAGCCCTCGCAGGCAGCTCCAGAGTCGAAAGCGGCAGCCCTTCTGTGTCCCATGCAAACATGCAAGATGGTTAGATAAAAGCTGTTAAATAAGCCTTTAGAGGTGAATGTGGGCTTCCTTCAGTTTACATGAGCTGACATGCCACCACCATCCATTTCGCAGCACCGCTGAGCCTCTCCTAGCTTTAATCTCTCATACACAGCTATTCCCGAGCAGAGCTGGCAGGGCTTACATCTTTCTCTTAAACTACAAAACAATTCCTGTTGCTGGGACTCACCAGCACGGACCTGCTGCGGGTCGCGGTGGAGCAGCGTCATGGCAGCCTGCTGGCCTGCGGTCAGGGTGACACCCCTAGCCAGGGGATCGGGCAGTCGCCTGCTCCACTTGTTCAGCCATTCTTCTGAAGAAGAGCTAGCGCCGGGGGAAAAACGCCATGGTATTGACTGGTTCAGTTGGGTGCGACTACAAGAGAGAGAAAAGGCAGTAGTGTCGGGCCCCGAGGTGTCACAGCCCAGCCAGGAGCAGGGCAGGCAGGCTCCCGGGCTTGGAAGGGCAGCTCGGACTAGGGATTGCTTTAAGAGCAAGTTCCCCAGTATTACAAAGCTATTTAGCAAAGCCCTTGAGCATCCTCCAGTGGCTGGAAGATCTGCAGTCTATATATACCTGTGTATATATGTGTGTCTGTATATATATGTTTATACACATATGTGTGTGCATATGTGTGTTGTGTCCAATTTGGGAAGATGCATTAAGAAAATGTTTTATTTCTTTAAAAGAAAGCAGTGATTCTACCAAGAACCAAGATCTTCCAGATCAAGCCCCTTCCATTCTTCATACTTTGGAAAGAATTTAATTTGCTTCCAGCTTAATTTAACTCCTTTCTTTTTCTTTTTCTTTGTCTTTTTTTTTTTTTTTCAAAGCAGTGCTTCCCATCAGCATCAAGTCACTGACATTCCCAACATTTTCTCATTGTGAAAAATGGAATCAGAGTTGTCCCACCCCTTTCAGAGACACAAACCAATTTTTAATCTCATTTTCTTTTCATGTTAGAGACTATGAAATACTGTTAGGTATTGCTTTATGTTTCTTTTAACTACTGTGGTTAAATCAAAATCTTGAGTTCAGGTTTCAGCACAGTTGGGTTTTTTGGGTCATTACTGGCCTTCGCTGTGAACACAAAGAATCCTTTTCCTTTTCTTTGCTTTTTTTTTAAGCTATTCTGTACTATTATTTTAAACCATTTGAAGTGTTTATTTAATATTTATTCTACAGTTTATATTGAAAATGTAAAGTTTATATTTAAAACAACACTGTTTGTTAGTGAATGCTTCTCTTTGCCTCTCCAGCCTAGTCTGTTAGTCTCGGTGTACATTTCTGGCATGGGAATATTTTGATATTAGAAGTTTTGTAGCATCTTTCCCCTCAAGCAGCAGATGACATAGATCTAAGGTCACCACTTGATACAGACCATGAGATCGCTCAAGCTTAGCTTCCTACATTTGTTGGCTTTTACTGCAGTCCCTTCTGTATGCCATTCAAGTTCCTTTAATATATAGACTGCTTTGTACAGTTACTATACATCAAAAAGCCCTTTCTACAGTAGGTGGGTTTTGG